>NW_019173696.1:0-363408 GCF_001646965.1 Fonsecaea nubica | reverse complement strand
GGGAGGGAGTCGCGTGAATCCCTGGTACGCAGTAAACACCGTGGTAGGTATCCAGGATCCTAGAAGGTATGTATTCTATGTAGGTAGGTAGGTATGTACACGCAGAATCATGTCCTTGACCCGTTACGTTCTTATCCAGGTATCCAGATGTCGACACCTATATATTACATGTAAACCGACGCTAGAATGCTGGTATACAAGTACAACTTAGAACCAACGGTAGCTGTGCTGGCAAAGAACCAATACATACATGACCATCCTTTTGGGTTTTCACTAGATGGTTAGCAACAAACAAACACAAGACATGGACAAACACATGCACATCTCCCGTGCGTATCTGTGCGTATCTATGCATGCTGACTTGTCTGCCTGTCCAGGAGAGCTCGCAATGCGCTCGCTGTATGAGGATGGATGCCTAGAAGCTTCCCCGCTCTCATCCTGGTCAACACGTCCCCGGCCCCGTGGGAATCAACCTCTCTGTCCGGTGTCCAAAATCGGTGGGAGTGCACGGACCGGTCACTGTGGAGGTGGAGATGGAGGATCACGTCACAGATTTGACATGTGAAACGAATGAGCAGGCCGCGTGGCACGGGATGGGATAGCATGGCATGGCAGGGAGCGGCACGGGAATGGAAACTGTTTCCTCAGTACGGCATCCTGTGTGCTATTCGTTATTGATCTCCCAAGTGTTGGACATGCAGAGCGATCTAGAACGAGGTTGACAGAGAGGGTAACTCGAGAACTGAAAGGTTGAGAGGGAAATAGGCACAAATGAACGCGCCCGAACGGTGCTTGGTACTTTTAGGCACATATTATATGCAGGGCTGGTCTTAGAAGCCGCAGGATCCACAGCCCATGCGTTTTCACATGCCAGAAGGCTGTGAATGATATAAAATCCATCATGCAAGTCGCATCTCTGGCACATCTCCATGACCGTGAGCGATGGAACGACGGGGAAGGGGAAGTGTCCTCTTATTTTCTTGGGTTGTCTCTCCAGTGGCAATTGATTGTGGAGGGCACGGCAAGTGACCTGTATCTTGTCGAATGCCCGTCATCCATGGATTACGAGGTACTCTTCACTCCAGTGCTTACCCCAGGAAACGGGATTGTTACTGCATCATGCGTGATGGGTCAGACAATGACTGTGCGAGGGGACCAACAGGGAAGCTACCCGTTGTTGCAGTAGCAGCAGCGGCAACAGGGGTATATGTTGCAGAAAACTACTCGTCCAAGATAGACATATCATCCCACCTCCTTCTGTATTGTCTGATAATGAAACAAGCATTGACGTCCCGGCCACCCGCGCATGTGTAACGCAAGTCATGACCAGTGGGTAGGGCGTTTCGGGCCGCAGGAGAAAGATGTCATTGCCACAGACGATGAGGAAGTTCCAGGCACTCGGATCGGATTTTTGTAAGTGGTGTGAAGACAGTGACTACTTGGAGATGGATGTGGTAGGGAGTTTAATATCACGATTGGCTGGAATACTTCTGCGGGCAATAGTCTGCAGGGGAGTTTAGCAACCTGGCACAGACCAAAGAGGACAAGAGGCGGAAGCGAGGGGGAGGCGAGGGAGAAGCGAAGGTGGTTTGGGCATACCCATGGTCAGTGTGTCATTGTCATTCCACGCAGATGCAATTCCCTTAGGAGGTACTATTCGTCCCATACCTAGGTACCAAGCACCATGTCTTGGGGGGAGTCAGTGAATGGATACAGCGTTGCAGTAGCACCAAACGCTGCAATGACGGGAGGGATGAGAAGTCAGAGAAATAAGGAGGGAACCAAAGACTCCGCGGCCCGAGACTGTGACTTTCTGCGACTTTCACATGCAAATTCTTGGCGGCTGCGTGGGTTGCAACCAGCATCACCAGGCTTGCGCTCCTGTCCACTTTGTCGGGCCACTGAAGCAATGCGCCCACCGCCCTGAATGGAGGGAAGCGTAGAGCATGAAATCATGGTCCCTGGCCACCTCTGTATTGGGTTGCTCTTCATCGGTCTAATGGACTTCCGCAGCAGCTCAACAAGATTGCCAGCCCTAAGGACAGCATTAACCACATAGTCACTTATTTAGCCCAAAGTCAAGAGCACCACCGTACTTGTATTACTCTCACTCACTTCCTTCTTCCCTTGTTTCTCACCTCGACAGAAAATACACTCTCAGTGTTTTGCCAGTGCTGTGTCTATCTGCCCCGAGCTGTACTTGGTTCCACACTTCACATCACCTTGTAAGTATACTGACCCTGCGTTCCTGCAGCAAATTCCCCGCGCACCGCAGGTCTACACCCACCTTCCTCAACCAAAGCAAAACCCCCAAGTAAACCGATTGCTTTCCTTTTTCCTTCCCTACTACTGCTTACTGGTCTGCGCTCACCTGCACACCTGTCGTCGCCGTCTGCATCTCTTCAGGCGTAACTAATACAGTACAGTCCCTCCAAACTCTCAACCAACAACCATGGGCGAAGCTACCGTCAACGGCGACGTGCCGCACTCGGCATTCCTCTCGGTATGTGACCGCAATGGACTTTTGGCTTACTGGCACGAACATTGCTAACTCTTGTTTTCCATCCAGCACATACAATCATACCCTCTTGTCTCAGACTCGATCAAGACCATTCAAGAGAACCCCTACGGTGTCAAATCGATCGAACTGACTAGTGCTGGCTACACGAAATTTGTCAAGCCTACGCTGCCCTACTTCGAGACACCGGCGTCCTACGCAAAGCCCTATGTCGCCAAGGCCGATGAACTTGGTGACAAGTTCCTCACCAAATTTGACGAGCAAGTTCCTATTGTCAAGGCCGAGACCAAGGATATTCAAGACAAAGTTCTGAGCTACATCCATTGGCCCCTCGAGACGGCAAATACCACCAAGGATTGGGCTCTGGATACCTACAAAGATGAATACAAAAAGTGCGGAGGAGAAGGCTATGTGGCAGGCGGCAAGGCGGTCATCACCACCTCCCTCATTCTGAGCTCTGATGTCCTCAAATGGATCAGCTCGTTCCTCCAGGCCAAGAAGGAGCAGGCCAAGGTAGTCGTCAATGAAAAAACCAGCAAATGAGGGTATCGCTGCCGACGCCATCCCCTCTCCCTTTTACAGCGCCTCGATTGTGGGAAGAGTAAGCTCACAAAGTCATGTACAAATCGACCGCACCAGCATTTGATACCCTGAGAGCTACGAGTACACCGACCGGGGTCCGGTCGCCCTTGTGGCAGAATCCGAGTCCCAGAGAATGTTAGCCAGCAGCGCCACGACAATCCAGCAACCGCATGAAACTCATATGAGCAAGCGATAATCAGACCCTGTTTCCTATGTCTCGAGCGTCCGCCGTGGTGGATCTCCTTTGCTCCTGTCTGAATTTACCTTTGATAGAATTTTGTTGTCTGCGCTTCTGAAAATGCATAGAATTGGTAGTTTCCGTTGAATGAGATCAGGTTACCTCAATTTTACACTCATTGTGGTGGCGATCGGCAGCGCAATGTTTTGTTGAGCGCGGCTGTTGGCTGTTGTGAGATCTGGTCTTTGGACAAAAATGCATGTGAAAATGTCTGGGTTTCGGCCTTATCGTTATCAGAAATTTTCACATGCGATGATGTCGTCGGTGGAGACGGAGCCACCAGAGCTATTAACTGCGCATCTGCGCCCCTCCGAGGCAACTCAACAATTCAACACGGAAGATGCCAGTTTTGCAACGCGGACGATGCAAATAGTGAGGCATATTATATCCAACGAAATCCATGGACCTCTCGGGCTGGTCTCTGCCAGCAAGTACCTGCTGATTCCCACGGGACACCCCCAATCGTACTCGGGTCCCGTGGACAAAGACAGGAGACTCGCCCCCGGATATGGTCTCCGGGAGTCTCCGCGACTGGCTCAGCTTACATAGGGTTTAGAGCCCGTGGCTACAAGTGCGAGTACGTGGGACTGATGAGCTTGAATTGAAGCCTGCGTGCCTGCATGTGCCTTGTACAGAGGTATTCAGTATTCAGTATTATTAGGTATTCAGTATTCAGTATTATTAGGTACCTACGGTACTTAGCTCGGGCCTAGCTCTCTCTTTCCGGCACACTTACGAGTAGCTTGTTAATACCTAGACCAAAGTATCCCTTGAGCTTACCTTCCTTGCCTGCCTATCACAGTCCAGGGGCACGCGCACCTCTAGGTATTCTCCTCGACCCTCTTCACTTGAAGCTTCAACTGTCCCCACCATAGATGAAATGACGGACTTCCATCGCATGATAATCTAACTCTTGCAGTGCTGTTAAGTTCCCCAGAGATTCCGGACGGCCACATGTATGTACCTGCCTAGACTTGTGTGACTCATTTCGGCCCAGCAGGTCAACATCAACATATAACACATAACTACAAAGTCCCTGTACATATTCCTGTGCGGCGCGGTGGCATGCAAGTGCAATAGAATACACAAAGTACGAGGTAGTGTAGAGACTGTGGGTTGATCTCCCCAGACAAGACAGGCACACGGGTCATTTTGCCTTGCCTTGCATCTCCTTGCATTTCCGTCTCGTCTCTTCTCGTCTGGTCTGATCCCGCCGCACCGGATTGAACCTTATTTCCGCTTTTCAGCAAAAGTACAAGGGTGATGAGTTCCCCGGGTCGCAGTCAAGACATGTATGTGTAACATCTACTTGTACTACAGTAGATGAATGAATTATTTGCATTAGAAAGAAGAGTCTTGGTACACGACTCGGTGAATTGATGTTCATGGCACAGTACCAGGGAGGGTCTCCTTGCCTATCTAGGTAATGCATCACCTACTGGGTGTTTTGGCAGCTACTTTTCTTAGGATTCTGGCGGTTGGGCCTGCTGGAGATAGTAATGTCGCTCGACTCACTGCTCGTAGACTTGTAGTATTTTGCAGTCATGTCGTTCGATATTGATCCTTACTATTTCTACATCCACGACTCTGCATTCTCGGATGGAGCATGCGCCCAAGTTCCCCAAATGCTTGCCGTTTCCCGTACTGGCGTCAAGTTTCGATGTCGCTCTCACAGCACCTACACTCGATGCCGTATCGGAATGCATATTCGCGCAGCGTACACATCGTTCCGAAGGGTCTGGTCTCGACTGCACATCAGATACAAGGTAGTCCGATAAGGTGCCAATCGAAATAGCACACCACCCCGGACAGTGGCCTGCCAACTTGACCACCGAGAATATGTAGACACCAGAATCTTGATATGGACCAATTTTCCCTCTTGGTGTATGAGACATCTAAATTTTTCAGCTGTAAATGTCTGGTCAAAATCAGAAACCCCCTTGTGTGCTTGCTGATAAGCTGCCTAGGGGAGCTGTGGCTGCCCAGGAATGCCGGGAATACCTGACGGAGAGATCAAGTGTGGAGAAGCGTGGGATCGAATCCGTCCGGAGAAAAGCGCCAGCCCAAGGGAGTGCAGTCGCAGGCCTGATATATCGAGTGGTTGAGCACTATGAATGTGTTAGCTTACTGGGCGTGCATCGCGGACATGTTCGTTCTTGAAGTCTCGTGTTAAGGTGATGTACTCGTACTCGTACACCAGCCCGACTTGTCGTGGTGCGGAAGATCATTTTTCCAAGCCGCCAGATTCAGTAGTTTTTCCCCATGTCCATCTCCTTCAATGCTCCACTTACCGAGTACAAGTCTCTTTTTCCACAATTCCTACCACGACCAGATACACGCCTAGGCCTGCCAAAGATGCTGTCCACATGGCTGCAAGACCAGCAGAAGCGATCACTACCCTGGTCCGAGTATGAATGGAGTTGTCCTCGCTTTGTGCCACCAACCATTGACGTCGAACCACTCGTTCTTCGTCAGGCGTACGACCCTCGCTAGGGTGCAGAGATAAGGTCGTGCAAGGGTCAAGAGATGTTCAAAACGGGGTAACATCAGGTAAGCCTCAGCTAGATAATGCTCTTTACCTGTCGAGCGATACCCCGTTCATGCTTTGTCCACCTGGTCATGAGAGCCTGTGACATCACAGACAATATTCTTGTCATCAATCGCTTTGGACAGTCCTTTGAAGAAACGAGGAATAAACAACCCATAAACGGCCCCTGGCAAGACGTTTTCCAGAAGACGGGCTATCATGTCGCTTGCCCGTGTCTTATCGTGCTCCCCCCAGTCCATGCTTCGCAAAAGGCCCTAGTTCAGTACCGATTACCGTTTGGTCAAGCTTCTCGAAGCCGGTTCATCCTGTCCAAGCAAACGGGATTTGCGTCTTATCAAGAACCTGGAAGATCTCCGTGTGGATCCTGCCTTCGGTCTCCTCCACCCAACGAGCAACGACCACCCTCTCCCGCATCGAGGTCCTGTGCATGATATCGCCTACGACTATCGCCACGTTGCGCGTCCCCGGTCGCGTATATCTTGCTTTCTGCCCGCTCTCTGGAATGTAGTCACCTTGTGCTCGGCTTCCAAGTTACCGGCAACATGTCGAAATACGTGACAGAAGCGAAAAAGTACATCCCCTCTGGGGCGACGGTCAAGGCGAGGGCGACTACTCTCAGTGCCTGGGAGCTCCCGAAGCAAGGTAATTCAGTCTCCCCAGTGGAACGAAGGCGCGGATATTTGCTGACCCAAACCCGCAGAATCCGCTCTTGCACCCAAGGATGTGTGGTAAGTCGATGTTGTATAGAGGAGTGGACAACATCAGGCTAACCCACTATCCAAGGACCAATGCGGATATGGATCCAGTCCCTCCAAGGTACCAGACATGGACTTTGTGGACGTGGATGGCATACTGGGCAACCGACACGATCAACCTGGGTACCTGGGAAACGGCCTCTTCTGTGCTCGCTGTGGGTCTGAATTGGCGCGACGCAATCCCCATCATGGTTGTCGGTACCAGCTGTGTGGCTATCCCCATGGTCCTCAACGGTGCTATCGGAGCCAAATTGCATATCCCCTTCTCGGTCATTGTCAGATCCAGCTTCGGATATTACTTTGCCTACTTCTGCATCGTCTCTCGGTCCATCTTGGCCATGTTCTGGCTTGGGATCCAAGGCGCCAACGGTGCACAGTGCATTACCCTCATGTTGACCGCCATCTGGCCGTCGTACGGGCACATTAAGAACCATCTCCCTAGCGATGCCGGCATCACAACGCAGGGGATGATCAGCTATTTTCTCTTCTGGATAATCCAGCTCCCGCTATTGCTGATCCCTCCGACGAAGCTGCGCTGGCTTTTCGTCATCAAGCTCGTCGCCGCGCCAATCACTGCATTGGCCACTCTCGGCTGGATTGTGCACAAAGCAGGAGGTAGTGGTGCCATCTTCTCCCTCCCTGAGACTGTTCATGGCAGTCAGCGCGCCTGGCTCTGGTTGTCGTGCATGTCGTCAGTAACAGGTTCTTGGGCCACGTTGGCCTGCAACATCCCCGACTTCAGTCGCTATGCCAGGAGCTCCCGTGGCCAGTACATTCAGCTGCCTTTCCTTCCAGCCATATTTACAGTTTGCGGTGTGATGGGCATTGTTACCACCTCTGCCTCCAAGGTCCTTTATGGGGAGTTTTTGTGGAACCCGTTGGACATTATCGCCCATTGGCTGGATAATCCAGGTGGCCGTGCCGCTGCCTTTTTTGCCGCGCTCTCTTGGTATATTGCCCAAGTCGGCACCAACATCACCGCGAATAGCATGTAAGTCTGAATGTGTCCTGTCCTCGAACTCATGAGTTAACTGGTGACAGTTCGGCTGCGAATGATCTGACGGTCCTATGTCCCAAATACATCAACATCAAGCGTGGTTGTGTCATCGCGGCTCTTGTTGGTGGCTGGGTCATTGTTCCGTGGAAGATTCTCAGCTCTGCAACGACCTTTTTGGCTTTCATGGGTGGCTATGCCGTGTTCCTTGCACCCATGGCTGGTATCATTGCCTCGGACTACTGGATTGTCAAGCGACAACACATTGATGTGCCTGCTCTGTATGATCCTCGCGGGCGGTACCGGTACAACATATATGGCATCAATTGGCGAGCGATGCTGGCCTTTCTTCTCGCCATTGGGCCTTGCATGCCTGGCTTGGCGTGGAGTATCAACAACAAGTCAAGAATCACGGCGGGTGCGCAACACCTGTATTCTTTCGATTGGCTCTATGGCTTTGTGACCAGCATCTTTGTCTACTCGGTGACGAGTCACTTTTGGAAGCCGACCGAGCAGATCGTGGCACATACTGTCTACGGCATCCCTCAAGACCCTGACGAGGAAGAGGCGTACGAAGAGGCGTACGACGAGAAGGTTCTCCGGAAGGACAGTCTCGTGGGCAACCCAAAGAGCTTTGCCAATGTAGGAGGGATCGACGACATGGGCAGTGCCCTCCACTTTCGACGGTCTCTTGACGAGACTGCCAGGGAGAGTCTGGAGGTGATACGGGCGAGTAGGGCGAGTCAGGGTGGTCAAGGGCCACACCAGCCGGGGACTGTCCCTGCTCACCTGAAGGGGGTTGATCCGGAGGTTTTGAGGGAGAAGGTCTAAGGGGACTGCGTTCGATTGAATTGGCATGACATGCTAGACCTTCTCATTGCCACGTTTGGTGTGCAAGGATTGGGCTAAGATAAAATGTTGTATCTAGGTAGATTTGCGGAGGTTACCACAAACTAGAATCTGAGTCGTTGGTCTTGTATAGATGATATGAAAAGAGTCTGGTCTGACAGTGTGGTAGATTCAAGGTCATCGAACCTTTTGTCAATCCAGGTTTCTTTCCTTCTCTCTCTGTCCTCTAGGTATACGATACTATATATATCTCCTCCCCCCATTCCCCCCCTCTCTCACACACACGTTCTTTCTTTTCTCCTTCCTTTCTCCTCCCACCACCCCTCCCCCTTCTTTTCCCGCTCCGCGTTCCTTCCCCCCTCAACGTATTTGACCTCTCCTCTCCTCTCCTGTCCTTCCTCCCCCCCTCTCGACTCCCAGGGTATTTAGACATTGACATCACACACGATAAAATGCCGCTCGACCACGCCGCCCGCGATGATCTTGCCGTGCTTGGGATCCACGGCCGCGCCCGTCAGCACGGTGATCAGCGACCCGTCGTCCCAGTAGAGCAGCTCGGGCTCGTAGTCGCGGGCCTTGACGAGGCGGAGGATGGCGGCCTCGCCCTTGAGGTTCGTGTCGAGGAGGTGTTCGCCGCTCAGGCGGTGGATCAGGGAGGGGACGTCAGGGAAGACTTTTTTTTTTCGATGAATATCAGCGTTAGTTTTGTTATCGCTTCCTTTTTCTTTTTTTTATAAGGCGAGGTGGCTATCGTGTGCATTTGTGGTAAGAGGGGGGGAGGGGGAAAGAGAACGTACTGCAAACTGCTATATCCTCCGTCCCCGGTATCAGCGACAGGTTATCCGCGCCCGCACCGAGTTGCTATATTCACGCGCATCATCAGTCCCCGTTCTCAAAAATACTCGGACGGGAAAAAAGGAAATAAGCAGGTCAAAAAAGACGTACGACTTTCTTGCGCACACTCAACACCTTGGTGTCCGGGTCGACGTCGTAGACGGTCGTCGTCGCCTCGACCACGTCATTGATCAGAAGCGTTTTGCCGTCGTCGACCAGCAGCGCGCCGTTGGCGCTCGGGTGCGCGTTCGGCGGCGACACGGTGCGGCAGTCAATGTCCGACGACGAGGCGTTGCAGTAGACGACGTCGGTGGCCCATTTCCAGGGGCCCCAGTGGTCTTCGTGGCTGCGGAGGATGGTCGCCAGGGGCCCGCCGCCGTAGAAGTAGTGGTCGTTGGTGATGAAGAAGGAGCTGTTTATCGGAGGACAAGGTTGAGGAGGAGATGGTTAGTATAATACTCAACAAAGACATCTCGAGAAAACTGCATACCTCAAACTCGTCGCCGCGACGGCGTTGGGCGTCTTGATGGCCGGGTGTCGGAACTCGCGCTCGTACGTCAACACGTCGGTCCCGAGCTTGTGAGAGAAGAGCACAATGGCTTCGCCTTTGCGGTCGTGGTTGACGGCGAAGATGTAGATCTGTCGGGGTTTTTTTGGGCGATTAGCGATTGAAACGCACAAAAGGGGGAAATATATCCCGTGACAACTGGTTCGTGCGGATGGTGACTTATCGTCCAAGGACTTGCAAGCAAGGGTGTATCGGGGAATCGAGAACCGAGTAAGAGACACGAAAGAATGGAATTTTACCTTTGATTTGTCGTCCTTTGGCAGGTAGAGATCAATGCCGTGCAAGATCAGGTCGTGCGACGAGTCGAGGCCTTCGATCTTCATCTTGGTCGCCTTGTCTGTCTGTGGATTCTTGTCAGTCTGTTGGTCCTGAAGCTTTGAACCCTCCGCCCCCGGGATGGTCAAGGAAGACGGGTTTTGTTTGTGATTGACATTACGCACCTTGATGTCGTATTTCACAAAGTACTCGTGGTAGGTGGCCGCGCTCTCGGTGTCGTGGCGGTTCATGGGCGGATAAAACGCCTCTCGCGTCTCGGGATAGCCGCATGCTAGATTAGAGAGAAAAGTTTTGGGGTTAGATTGAAGACTCGATGAGGTTTAAAGGATCAGGGGCAGTTAAGGCTTAACGAACCTAGGAACGCCGTCGCCGAGTCATGATGGATTCGCACGTCCTCGCAAGCTTGACCAACTGTTGTTGTTTGGCGAACATGGTCAGCACATATACATCCGTCCGTAGATACTAAATACGCAAGAGTAGGAGGATGGGGGGATAGATGGGATCTCACGAACGAGAATTCGTCCAGCACTTGTCGTTGTTCACCGGCCCGTGATGCAGCCACGTCGTATGGATCTTTGCGTCCGTCGCCCGTCCACCGTACAGATTCAGCACCGGGTATGGGTACGCGTACAAGATGCCCGACAGCGCCACGAGCAGGGACAGCGGGCCAACCCAGACCCAGTTGTTTACGGCCATGAGTGGTCTGAATAGACGGCAACCGAGAAACGTTTACGTGGTATGTGACCCAAGTAGAGAAGTAGCGAAGTAATCAGACAGATCGTCAGTGGAGAGTCTCGCTATAGGTGTAATGCGGCTGCTGGGATTGATGCTGCTGCTACTGTTCCTAGGATTGATGTCCTGTGTGCCTGTCTGTACTAGATAGGTAGGTTGTGGTTGCTTACCGAGTACCTCGTACTGTACTCAGTATGGTGCTGTGTGTGGAGAGAAGAGGGGCAAAACCTCGGCTATGGGATGTTTTGAATCTTGACAGTAGCTTCACTGATTCATTCGTATATTGAGTTCGGTGGAGGGACGGAGGAAAAGAAAAAAACCGGAGGAAGAAGTACATTGGAGGCGGAATTTCTCCGTGGGTTCCTCCCCATTATTCATTGGTGGCCTCTTGATCTTGGAGACTTGGAACCATATCAATAGGCAATTGACAGCCTTTTATCAGTAGGAGGGGGACGACCTGAAAGGACAGCGTCGTGGCTATTATGTCCACTCCCTCAACTTCTTCCATAGACTCCCCCCAAGCTTGTCGACCAGACTTGCTCGTCTTTGCTCACGGACGTGCGGTGACGACGCTCCCGCTCCCTGCTCAGACACGTTCCCAACCCGTCCGCCAGAGTGTGATGCCGAGACACCACCGCTCCATTGCCCCGAGACTGACAGAGCACAGCACATGGGCTGGGCTTGGGGGTGAAAGTGCTCAGGACCAAACATCAGCACCCGGGCTTTGCGGTTGCTCCATCCCTGGCCCTGGTGCTCCGTGGCGTGGTAGATGCAGTAGACCCTCCCATCTCCGTACGGCGAGGCGATGAAGCTCGCGTGCCCAGGTCCAAACGGCCCGCCCTTGTCCCCGTCACTGATGAGGAGTGGTGTTGGCCGTTTTCTCCACGACGACTCCTTCAGCGGGTCCGCGCCGTCGACCAGTTCGAGCACCGCCAGCCGGTAGTCGCTGGTCCAGCTCCCGTTGGCGCTGTAGATGATCCCCTCAAAGCCCGGGATGCTGACGAACGTGGGGCCTTCGTTGATGCCGTGCGTTCCTCCATCCGCCCTCTCCCACGGCAGTTCTGCTCGAGAAATGCATGTGAGCGTCTCGGCCCGCGCGAGCTCGGGACTCTCCAGCTCGATCAGGAAGAGATCCTGCTGCCGGTCCGAGTAGTCGCCCAGCGGCCACCCAGAATAGCAGCAGTAAAGCTTCCCCGTGCGTGGCAGGTAGAAGACGGTCGCGTCGATGTTCCAGTGGTCGGGCAGGCCCTTCATCTGGCCGAGAAACTCCCACGCCCCGGCCTCCATGGGGTCCTGGCTTCGGCTGCGCAGCAACAGCGTCCTGTGGGAAGGGTTTCCGACCTCGGGATGCGCGCCGCAGAAGTAAATGTACCATCTCCCCTCCAGGTAGTGTAGCTCGGGGGCCCAGATGTCCACCACCCACGGCGTGGCCGGCGGCGGTTTCCACGCGATGATCTTCTTGCAGTTCCTAAAGTTCTCCATGCTGTGCGACATCCATATCTCGACACGGTCTCCGCAGGTAAAGGTCAGGTAGAAGCGGTTGTGCGCGGCCACCATCCACGGATCAGGCGTGTCCGTGTCTGCGATGATTTGGTTCGACATGTTTTCGCCACCCTCGTCCTGAGGGAGGTGGGATTTAGCCGTCGAGTTTTGACTCGTAACAATCTGTAAGGTATCATGGCGTCGTTTGCTGTCACGGGTTGGGGAAAGAATAGAACAGAAAATCGTCATCGACGTAACCGACCCTCATCGAATCATGTCCCACCCATGGTGTGTTCCACAAGCTTGCATCGGGCGGCAGAAACTGCAACCTCGTTTACTCGTTACTGGCATTGCTCAGCTTGTCTGTATCTCAAATAATGTCAGTCGCTCTCGTTACATCATGAGCTGCCTGGAGGATTCAGAAGAGAGCGTGTTGTCAACCCCAAGCACCCTGACTTCCAGTATAGTCCTCTCTCTGCAAACCGCGAAACTGCCCCTTGGACAGCAAGAGGATGGATAGTAGGGAAAGATTGTGAAAATTATATTGTGTCTACAAACTCATCGCAGATCGTCGGGTATCATGGTCATCAGCTCATGGTCACGTAACTCGTCAAAACATCATTCCTCCTCCTCCACTGCGCCGATATTCTTGTCAAATAAACCAATGGCTGGAGTGTACGCCGGTGTTGTGGATGCCAGCAGTTGGCTCCTTCGAGCCGCTGGCGTCGCGGGAACCAGAGATGCCTCTCTTACCGCCTCCTCCCTCCTGGACCTGGTGGACGCCTGCCTCCACGCCTGGAGGAATCCAAGAGCCCGTTTCTTCTCATTACGATGGAATAACACATCGGCGTCCTCCTCCAGTCGTTTTGTCCTAAATGCCGCATTCCTCCAATTTCTTAGCATTTGAACTGCGTAGCTGGCAGTCCTTGTAGAGCGGTATTCGTCTGCCTTCCTCTGATTCTCGAGGATTTGCCGGGTGGGCACAAGCCAATTCGATCCGAAGATTTCGAGGCGCTCAATGAGGTTCTTGCGGAACAGACCATCGGCTCGGACATTGGCTTCCTGGATTTGCTCGGTCTTGTTGTACATGATGATGATTGCGCTATGGGCAGTGCGCCTTGCATTTTCCACATCTTTGCGAGCCCGGAATTCCTGAGCTGTCACATTCATCTGACGCATCTGGGTGGCCTTCTCCCTCCAAACATTCAGTGCTGTCCGAGCGATGTTCATCTTGACTTTTCGTCTCATGATTTTGTATGATTCAGAGTATTTCACCTCCTTGCTCTTCTTGGTTGCTGCGCACCATTTGTGAAAGTAAGTAAAGCTCAAAACATGCTTGCGAGCCTGTATGGCTTTTTTCTCTTCGATTCGGAGTCGAGCCTTTTCCCGCCACTTCTGGAGCGTATGTTTGCTTGCAAAATAGTCTGCTGCGGCTTCTGCTCGTCGTTCATTTAGTCGAATGTGGTCAAGCTGCACCAACCATATCTGAAGCATTTTGCGGCTTAAGTTCCCTTCATACACAAGAACCGCCTGGGTTTCTGCTTGTCGGATCTGGCTTCTCTTGGCTACCATCTTCATCAACGCATTTTCAAGTGCTTGTCGGTCACGGACGTCAGCAGCTGCAACTTCCATCTCTCGGAGGTTCGCAGTCCTCTCTTGCCACTTCCCCAGAGTTTTACGGAGGACTCTCTCATCCCTGATCTTAACAAAGAGCATTTCACGAGTAGCCAGTGTCCAATTCTTGAGCGAAGATGCGGCATCCCTTCGCATACGAAACCCATCCGCAACATTGTCAAGTTGACGGATTTCGGCGACTGTGTTGCGCCAATGCGACAAAACCTTTCTTGCGAGGTTGCGCAGGTACAGACTGTCTGCCACTGCATTCATAGCCGGGTCTTCATATTCCAGGTATGCAGCTCTTTGCAATTGCAGCTTCTGGCGCCACTGTTCAAGCGCTTGCGATGCTAATTTTCGGTTGTCAAGTGCAACAGCTTGTTGCCAGAGAGGGTCATTTTCATTGATCGAGTCGATCGAGTCAGGCGTGGCAGGTCGCACTGGCATAGAAATATAACTGCCGACTCGGCTGTTCCGCCCTTCCCCGTAGTCGGTCGCCGCATCCGTGGAAGTTCCATCGGTCGTCAACACTATGTTCGCCTCTTGTAAAACATCGAGGAACTTTTCGTTGAGAGGAATGTGAGGATCGGTCTCGAGGAGGTCGAGGAGCCACTGCAAGCACGCGTCATCGTACTGTGTCGATACATAGCCTTCTGGGAATATGGCATTGTATTCGCGTTGTAACGCTGATGGAGTGAAGCTGATGTCGGCTTCTTGGAGACGGAAGAGAACACGATGTAAACGGTCAATGTCTTCTGGAGAGAACAGCCTCACATCACTGGCGAAACGCGCCACTTCTTCCGGCGTCATGATAGCATCCAGAAAGCACCATTGTTGCAATTAACGATACTTGTTGGAAGCGACAAACGTACTGCGCATTGGACTCAATCATCTGAAGAGACCTGAGAACCGCGTCTGATGGCGTGTGGCCTTGGCAGGGGACGCGACAGCACGTGATAGAATGGGGAACTTGTCCGGAATAGGAAGTTGTTAGAACAGCATCTTCAACAGACCCTTCTTCCCTTCAGCCCTTCGATGTTCTCGCATCCTATGATTTCTTATCGTGTATGCGACAGATTCGGACAACTTGCAGCTAGGGTCTTACGAATCAGACTGCTTCCCAAGTCTTCTCAAGAGGGACTGGCTCCAGTCATTCTGCAAGAACCGCAAAACGATCAAAATATTACTCGTATGTTACTCAACGGCTGACAGATCGCGTAAACTCCGCCTCTTCTGGCTGACAATCTTCAGATGTCACATCACTAATTTCAGTTTTCTCCAGTTACCCATCGCGAATTCTGGGGAAGTCGGCGCAGCGCCCCCGTATGCCGTTTACCAGCCTTTTCCTCCTTGAGTACTTTGCTCCGAGCTCTTGGGCGGCAAGGATGACGAGGCAAACCATCACCGTCGTCATCCAATCGCTACTGCGTGTTGACTAATAGCGCGTCAACGAGACCCAACTGAACCAGCCTCGTCGATCTCACCCCTGGCTCCGATGTTAATTCGAGGTCAAACAGGTCGAATTGTGCCATTCCCCGTATCTCAGGCATTGCAGCTTGAGTTTGCGTAACCGAAAACGGCAATTACCCTCCTGAAAGTGCGTCCCGTCGACATGCCAATTAAAAACTGCTACGAGCTGCCCTGCTCGGAATGAAACCGTTCAACACCCTTCCGGTGGAATGGTTCATAGTCTCCTTCATCGAGCTGCGGTCGTCTTGTCTGAATTGATCGGCGTGAAGGACGAGAAAGGGAAAACGTGTCTTGAATCATAAAGGTCCATGAGAAAGCCGATCTCCACTCGTGTCAGGTCTTGCATATGGCCGCCGTGGCGCTTATGGTGAGCTTCATGGCACCCGGGATTAAATACAGACGGTAAGGGTCGTTATCTTGTTACCAGCGCTCCCTCTTTCGATCGCAGCCAGACCTCCATGATGGCCCAGTTCAGCACCACGCAACTATTCATCGGCGTTGCAGGCGTCCTTGTAGTAGCCCTGCTCGTCTACAGATTGTTCTTTTCCAAGTCGCAATCCAAGGCCGGCCATTCCCTCCCGCCCGGTCCTACGCCCAGATTCTTGGTGGGAAATCTACCCGACCTTCCTCCAGCTGGCGCCAAAGAATGGCTCCACTGGCTCAAACACAAAGAGCTTTACGGCCCGATCAGCTCCCTCACCGTTTTGGGCCAGACCATGATCATCATCAGCGATCAGAAGGTCGCGGTTGACTTGATGGAGAAGCGTTCCGCCTCTCACTCGTCTCGACCAAAGCCGGTGTTTGGGGCTGACATGTGTGGATGGAACCGGATTCTAGGACTGATGCCTTACTCGAACAAGAGTCGGGCTTACAGAAGAGCGCTACATACTGTGCTTGGCACGTCCTCTGCCATTGATCCATTCCGGCCACTCATCGAGCTGGAAACACGGCGTTTCCTGCTCAGCGTGCTTGAGAATCCTCAAGAAGTGCTGCACCTTATCCGCACCCAGGCTGGGTCTATTATTCTGAAGATCAGCTATGGCTATTCAATTGAACCCAAGGGGCGCGATCCGCTGGTGGATCTTGCAGAGCGATCCCTCGATCATTTCTCCAAAGCCTGCACGCCGGGAGCCTGGTTGGTGGATGTGATACCTGCGCTCAAGTATCTACCTGACTGGCTTCCCGGTACTGAATTCAAGCGTACCGCTCGGGAATGGAAAGCGACTCTTGATACCGTTTCGGAGCTCCCGTACAAGTTTGTGCAGCAAAAGCTTCGCGGCGGGGTGGCTGAGCCTTCGTACCTCTCCAAGCTCCTTCAAACTGAGGATGGGTCACCTCTGTCGCCCGAGGCAGCAGACGTCGCGCAGTGGTCTTCGTTCTCTCTGTACGCAGGAGGCGCCGACACCACCGTGTCGTCTATGGCGTGCTTCGTGCTGGCTATGACGCTCAACCCCGAGGTCCAACGCAAAGCCCAAGCCGAAATAGATGCCGTGGTTGGCTCTTCTCGCCTGCCAACCTTTTCCGACCGCGAGTCCCTTCCATACGTTGGCGCGCTCGTCAAGGAGGTCCTTCGTTGGCATCCCGTGGGACCCATGGGGGTGCCTCACCTGACGACCAAGGCCGACGTCTACGAAGACTATTTCATCCCCGAAGGCAGCGTCCTGATCCCCAACATCTGGGCCATGCTGCACGACGAGATCGTCTACCCGGAGCCCGACAAGTTCGACCCTTCGCGCTTTCTTGTTCCCAACCCACCCCCCGAGCCTCGCAACATAGCCTTCGGATTCGGCCGTCGCATCTGCCCGGGCAAGCTGTTCGCGGAGGCGACTCTCTTTTCGTCTATCTCTGCGTTCCTGGCCGTCTTCAACGTGCGCAAGTGCGTCGAGAATGGGAAGGAGATTGACCCCGTCGTGGACTTCGACACGGGCATCATCAGCCACCCGAAGCCGTTCAAATGCGACATCGTCCCGCGCTCGGCCATCCACGAGAAGCTGATCCGATCTGTGGAGATTGAGCACCCCACTCCAGAACATGGCGACGCAAAATACTTGGCCCACAGCGTCGCAGTGTAGGACAGGTAGGAGGTTGAGTCTTCACAGTGGCTCTATTCATTGTAGGCAGATTGCCTTGGCTATGTGGCAAGGCGATGTGAGAGAACCAATTTGAGAATCCAGCCTGTGGGGAGAGGTCAAGACCAAAGGGTCCGGTGTGTTATATTTGCCTATATACGATATACACATGTAGCTGCGAGTATGATACCGAAATTCGTATATTGGCCGGAACTGGAAACCGAAGAATTGGCGCCTCATGCGCCCCTCATTCGGTTCAGCCTCGGCTCCGCACACAAATCGAGACGCGGACAGAGCCACGATTTGAAGTAATTACTTTGTAGACAAAGACCTCAACGGCCGCAACAATTCCCGTGCGCGTCCTCTTCGCTGACCGCCTGCTCTGACTCTCGTGGCCCAACTGTAATCAGTGCTGGCCTCGCCTCGTTGATCATACAGCCATCCCACACCAGTCCTGTAAACACACGGAGTGCTTGGCCTTTGACGAGATGTGCTTCTAACCTGTACCACAGCGTCCTATCTCACAGAGTTGTCAGCTGGGAAACATGTCTCAAGCACCCTCCCAGCCTGCGGAATGGCTCGAGAGCTACGCGACGAACCGGCATGACTGGCGGCAAACGTCAAAGGACGGCCGGGTCGTGTATTACCGCCGCATTGGCATTGTCGAGGGCCTGTTCAACACGGACGGCACGGATTTCGAGGGCAGAGCTGATCTCACGATGCACCTGCACGTGGAAATGAGGACATCTCTGTCGGCCGAAGCTCTGAGGGCACGCATCTTGCTCACCTGGAGCGTCATGCGGCAGAAACACGTCCTCCTCTCCGCCAGAGTCGCCAGCGCTGCTGATTTGTTCGGCGGGCGACAGTCCTCCTTCGCACCCGCAGAGCGACTATATGTCTTTGAGCCGAGCAACGACGCGGGAATGATGTTGGCGGAGGCGAAAAAGCATGCCGTGTTCGTCGAAGACTGGTATCCGCGGGTGGACATGGACGAGTTCTTCATCCACACATTGAACTCGAGTCGGTGCATCGACGAGGCCCACGCGCTGAGCAGGCTCTATGTCATGCCGATCCAGAAGGATGCGGATGGCCTGCATCAGCTTCATCTCATGTTCATCACTGGACACGAGATTGTCGACGGCCTGACCTCGATGCGATGGATGTCCTCGTTCATCGACCTGCTCAACCAACCAGTCGAGCAACTGTCCTCGGAAGCGAGCCGTCTGTGCACAACGCCGCCGGTCGACAGGCTTCCGCCCGCGCAAGAATCGCTATATCCCCCCATGAAAGGATCTCGCGCGAGACAGCGATGGTCGTGGCTCCTGACTCGCATGCTGCGCCACACCCGAGAACCACCTCCAGCGTCGTTCCAAAACCCGCTTCGACGAACGACAGCACTACCCCGAGCCGTTCCCCTCGACCCAAAGTTCTCCAATGTTCTGGACTACACTCGGACACCGCCACTGAACACCTTCCCCCTCCGAGCGACTCTTGGCCCTGTCTCTACGAGGAGGTTGTCCAGAGTGTGCCGCGAGGCCCGAATCAGCATTGGGAGTGGGTGCTTCGCGCTGGTGGCGCTGGTGATGATGCTATTCGAGGAAAAGCGCCACCCCCATGTCCCCACGCACGAGCGTCTGCCCTTTGTGGGCTCCTTCCCCGTCAACCCGAGGCCGTTTCTCAGCGGCACCCCGACGACAGGCAAGGAGGACAGTCTGATGCTGGCGTTCAGCGACGGCGTCACCCTGCCCTTCTTGACCGGCGACCTGGACCTGGAGGGCCGGCTGCGGCTGCTGGGCAAACAGGCGCACCGCCAGCTGCGCCAGTACCAGAAGCGGGCGAGGAGCGTGCATGAAGAAGGCCACCTCGGTTCCAGGAGCCCCAGCCAGCTGCTGCCCCTGCTCTACCTGTCCACGTTGGAGTATCTCGAGAGGAAGAGCCCACAGGCCAAGAAACGCGGCTGGACCGTCCAGGGCCAGTACCCGGCCAGCACAGGCTCCGGCCTGGCCACCTGTGGGGTGAGCTCAGTGGGCGCGCGAGGATCCTTCATCGCCTCGGGCAAGTACGACACGAGGGGCGACTCCTCGGCGTGGCCACCACCACCATCGCCAGGACAAGCAGGACAGAATCCCGGGCCACGAGACCTGGTGGCCGACTTCCGCGACCTGCACACCACGGTCCGCGCGAGGGATGGCGAGTTTCTCGCCGGGGTCGTCGGTGATGGCGACTATTTGATGTTCGGCGTCAGCTACGATGGATGTGCCATTGACCCGGGTCGAGCGAGCGAGTGGAGGCTCGTCATGGAGAGGATCCTCGAGGAGGCAGACCCTGCGCGGCTGATCTCCAAGCTGTGATGTGTGCCACTGATGCCACTGATGTAGGCCCACTTCCGCGGCCGCGGTAGCCTACGAGGACCAGGAAAAGAACGAGCACCACATGAGTGGTGGACTGATCACGGACCAGAGTACAAGTACACACGCAAAGAGGAGGATCAGGAGCCACCCCCCACACGCAACCAGTGGCACAATCGGTGAGCGTGAGCGTGAGCATGGTTGTGGTGCCGTCAATGCATGCATGCTCCACGGGTATCTATCTTCTCGGTCATGCTCTGAGGGATTTGCCCCCCCTTGTCCTTCCCCCTTTCCCCTCTTGAGCACGGACTGCGTGATGACGGGTGGCGAAATCGGTTTCTCCATCACCGCACCTTTCCTCTACTTGTGTGTGGGTAGGTAGGTAGGTAGGTAGGTAGTACTGGTAACGGGGTGAAACAGTGCTCTGGCCAGGGATTTACTCCAGAATGATGGACTCCCATCATTTACAATCACGAGACATGGCTATTTGTACTCTCTTCATACCTTGAGTAACTCGCCTTGACCTTGAGTAACTCGCCTTGACCTCGTGTACTTGTACCTAAGCGGCTGAACATCACGGCCGTCTCCTAAAATATAGCAAGTGAAGTGAAAACTGAAAAAAGGACGGACATTTATTTTCGTAGCACAAATGTCAAATGCGATTTGTAACCAAAAGCACCCGCATTACATGGGCTCAGTGGCTCATTTCATGAATGAGCGGTGTTTTGTATGTACGTAACTATACTCGGTACGTTATATGTATGTATGCCTCCCCAATACCAAATCTGACATGGGCTCGTACCAGTCAGTCATGTCGACGATTGACAACCTGTTCACCTTGTGCGTGCTCACTTGCTTGTTCAGGGGGGTCTCTATCCCATGTATCAGAGTAAATTGCGGCATGTACTTGTACGTGTACTTTGTACTCGGATACCAGGATGAACTGACCGTGATATCGGTCCCCGATCCAAATCCCGGTCAGGTCAGTGAGGCGAGGCGAGGCCAGGTCAATGAGGCGTTGCCTACAAAATATACCTGAAATTCTCGCTCGAGTCGGTCTCGGCGCCGATCTCGTCCTCGGTGTTGACAATCTCCCTGACCGGACCGTACTTCTCGTCGAGTTTCTTGTTCAGGTGCTTCAGCCAGGCGACCTGGGTCAGGGCGAGGAGGGAGGCGAAGGTGCAGAACCCAAAGCTGATCCAGAAGCCCTTTTTGTAGTGGGGGGCCTCGCTGGCCGGGAAGATGTGCGTGCCCACGAGGGGCCCGCACTGGCCGACAAAGTTCATGAGGATGAAGCCCGCGCCGCGCTTGCTGTCGCTGCCGTTGTTGTTGGCGACCCACGACAGCACGAGGCCGATGCAAGGGTAGAGACCCCCCGCGACGAGGTACAGCGCAAAGTATTTCACCCCGACCACCTCGACCAGGCACAGGATGAGGTAGCCCACGGCCGCGGTCCCGCTGCACATGGACAGGAAGATGCCGCGGCGCTGGAAGTGGTCCGAGAGATGGCCCACCGCGAGCACGACGAGGCAGGCGAAGAGGTAGGGCGGGGCGGAAAGACCTTGGGCGTGGAGAGCCGTGAAGCCCATGCCCTGGAGGATGGTGGGCGTGTAGATGGGCAGAGAGGCGTAGCTGACGTTGCACGAGAAGTACATGAGCGTGGGCAGCCAGTTCTTGAGGTCGAGCAGTGACTGAAAAAAGTTCTTCAAGTTGATCTTCCGGTCGCGCTCGACGTTGCCGACCATCCGAACCATGCGGGCTCGGGCAATCTTCTTTTCCTTCTCGTTCAGGAACTGGCAGTCTTGAGGATTGCTGGGGAGCCACCAGTAGCCGAAGAGACCGACGGCAACGGCAGGTAGACCCTCCACGAGGAACAAGGCCCGCCAACCTGCGATGGCATGATGATGTTTTGTGACAAAGTAGGCAAAGGCTCCGGCAAAGGAGGCGCCCAGAGGGGCAATCGACACATACCAGCCGAGTCGTCGACCCATCTCTTTGCGGTAGTAGAAGAAAGAGAAGAAGTAGGCCAGGCCAGGGCTGTAGGAGGATTCGAAGATGCCCAACAGAAGTCGCAGGACCAGCATGCCCGCAAAGTTTTGAGCTGCGCCGCAACATCCGGCAATCGCCCCCCAGATGATGATGACGGTGGGCACGTAGTACCGAGCTGGAAAGATCTTGTAGAAGACCGTCTGCCAGTCGAAGAGGATATAACCCAGGTACAATGCAGTCAGGAGCCACTGATATTGGCTGTCGCTGAGACCCAGATCTTTGGACATGCCTGCGGTATTCGCGTTGCCAATGTTGCCACGGTCCATGTAGGCCAGGAGGTATGCCCCGGATACATAGCCGAGGACGATGACATCGATCTTCAGGAGCATGCGCTTTTCCTCGGCGTTGGTGTAGTTGAAGGCGAGGGCCTCCAACCTGCCGACGGCCTCAATCTTCTGCTCATTCTCGGGGGCGGCGGTGATGTCCTGGCCTTCGACATGAGTGATGTCGGTCTTGGCTTGGACGACAGTGTCTTTTTCGGCCATGCTCGGATAGCTTTGCTCGACGAGAGAGGGAGTGGTGGAATCAGAGGAAAAGGACAAGAGTGTGAGACTGGCTGATGACACGAGGACTCGTCCTACCGCTTTATGTAGGCTGCCCGGGGGAGGCTCTTCAAGCACCGTTCCTCATCCAACCTCCTGGGGTAACGGCAGGAGTATCATGGCCTGACCCGTGGGGAAGATCTATCCCAACGTCCCAGGAGAATCCCAAACCCCCACTGGGACTCTCTGTGGATCCTGTGGTGATCAAATCTGGGGAAAGCCTCTGCGGCGACTCTCCGGGCGGGCAAAGTCCCTGCAAGGGTCCTTCCGCCTCAACTGCCGCAGAAATCGGGGTTGTTGAAACGAGCTGGTTTGGGACATGCTTTCTTAGAGCAAAAGACACGGTCGGGGAATGGCCGGCTGGGCAAATTCAATCCTCGCGTGGGGGATTGTCGAGCGATATCGTCGCTGCACGTCGGGGTCAGTCGCCGTGTCATTGCCCTTTTAAAAAGAAGATAGCCGGTCCCGAATTTGACAAGGGATCGTGACAATTTGACAACTTACCGTCTTCCGTCCTGTTGAACCGAGACTCAAAAATGCCTTCATTCAAGATTTTGGTCCTTCCGGGAGACCACATCGGCGCTGAGGTGATCCGCGAGGCTGTCAAAGTGCTTCGTGCTGTGGAAGCCCATCCATCAGTGGCCAAGCAAAACATCAAATTTGACCTTGACTTTGATTTGTTGGGTGGCCAGTCTATCGATGTCCACGGCATCCCTCTGACTCCCCAGGTCATTGAAAAAGCAAAGAACTCGGTCGCCGTGCTCTTTGGCGCGGTCGGCGGTCCCAAATGGGGCATGACGGGCGCCTTGCGGCCAGAGACTTCGGTGCTGGACTTGAGAAAGGCACTGAATTGCTGGGCCAATATCCGACCGTGCAAAATCCCTTCTCCCGGGGTTGCCAAATGCTCGCCTTTGAAAGAGGATCTTGTCAAGGGAACCGACTTCATTGTGCTGCGAGAGAACCTCGGAGGCGTGTACTTTGGCGAAAAGAAGGAGGAGGTCGACTATGCCCATGATGTCTGGGGCTACCACCGATGGGAGATTGAGCGGATCTCACGAATGGCCGCCTATCTGTCCCGCAAACACGGAGGCTCCAAGGGGCCCAGCAAGATCACTTCTGTCGACAAGGCCAACGTGCTGGCCGTTTGCCGGCTGTGGCGTGAGGCGGTGACAACGGTGCACGACCGGGAGTTCTCAGACATTCCACTCCATCATCAATTGTCCGACTCATTGGCCCTGATCATGGTCAAGAACCCTCGGTCTCTGAACGGCATTGTCATGTGCGACAACATCTTCGGGGATTTGTTCTCGGACGAAGCAGCCGCTGTGGCCGGATCACTGGGTTTCAGTCCATCTGCTTGTCTGTCTGGCATTCCAGGTGAACCACTCTCTACCGGCATGTATGAGCCTAGTCACGGCTCTGCACCAGACTTGCCGCCCAACAAAGCCAACCCCATTGCCACCATCCAAAGCGCCGCCATGATGTTGCGCTACAGTTGTGACTTGGACTTGTTGGCAAATGCCATTGACGAGGCCGTCAGTATCGCACTGGACGACAAAGCCTCTGGCGGTCTCGAGGTCAGGACAGGCGACATCGGAGGCAGTGCCTCGACAACGGAGATGGGGGATGCTGTGGTGACTGCCCTCATGCAGATTCTGGATAAGGCGGATACAAATGCCATCTCTGAGAGCGCTAGGCTGTAAGGCATCTCGATAGATCAGTAGATAGTGGGCCATGAGTCGAATCTGATGCTCTCCCTTGACCCCCACGGATTCTGAAAACGCCGCACTGTATCTCTCCCGAAGACCACGTGGAGCTTTGGGGGTAATGCACCGTCTGGTTAAATGCAAGTCGATCGGAGCTGATCGTCACTGACATCTGAAAAACCCCATGATCGGCCACCCGAGTTCCTCAAGTGAGCGTCCCCCACGGTACCGGCCATTCCCCGGACACGTGAACCATATGATAGATAGCTCTTGTCGCCAGTATGTTGGATTTGAGAACTGGCCCTGAAGCACACGACCAACTTCAAACAAAGTCAAGTCGAGCCAAGCAAGTCCAATATGCCTCTCACGTTGTACGACAAAATCTACCAAGAGCATTTGGTAAATCCTGACGACAAGGCAGCACCGCTGTTGTACGTGGATTCACATCTGATATTCGAAGTGCCGACTGCCCAAGCATTTGATGGACTCAAAAAGAACAAGCGTCCAGTACGGAGGACGGACTTGACATTGGCCACAGTCGATCACAATGTCCCAACAGATGACCGCTCCCAGTATCGGGACGCAGCATCTTTCGTCCAAGAACCACAGGCCAGAACTCAGATCACGTTGCTTGAGCAGAACGTCAAAGAAAACAACATCAAGTACTTTGGCATGCCCGATCGCCGGCAAGGTATTGTCCATGTCGTAGGTCCGGAGCAAGGGCTGACTCTGCCGGGATCTACACTGTTCTGTGGAGATTCACACACCCCGACCCACGGAGCAGTTGGTGCTCTGGCCGTCAGTGGCGGAACTTCAGACATTGAACATGTACTGGCAACGCAGACTGTGCTTCAGAAGAAGTACAAAAACTTCCGCGTTCGTGTCGAGGGCGAACTTGGTCTCGGCGTCTACTCCAAAGACATCATCTTACATTTGCTCGGCCAAATTGGCACCGCGGGAGCCACTGGGTGTGTCATCGAATTCTGTGGATCGACAATTCGAAATTTGTCCATGGAGGCAAGAATGGTGCTGTGTAATATGAGCATCGAAGGGGGGGCACGGAGCGGCCTCGTGGCACCTGATGAAGTGACCTTTGAATATCTAAGAGGGCGACCGCTTGTTCCTTCGGGGGCCGACTGGGACAAGGCTCTTGCATACTGGAAGACGCTGTATAGCGATGAAGATGCGCACTGGGACTATACTGTCGACATCAACGCTGCCGACATAGTTCCTTCAATCACCTGGGGAACCTCGCCGGACGATGTCATCCCGGTCAATGGCAGGATCCCGGACCCAGCAGAGTATGAGGAAAAGGAACCATTCAAAGCAGCTGCAATCCGTCGGGCGCTCAAGTACATGGACTTGAAGGCGAATATGCTCGCGACGGATATCAAGATCGACCGTGTATTTATTGGGTCTTGTACGAACTCGAGAATCGAAGACTTGAGAGCTGCCGCAAGAGTGGCAAAGGGCAGGAAGGTTGCAGACTCGGTTTATGCGATGGTCGTTCCAGGTTCGGGGTTGGTAAAGCAACAAGCAGAAAATGAGGGTTTGGATGTTATTCTCAAAGCCGCCGGATTCGACTGGCGAGAGGCTGGCTGTTCTATGTGTCTGGCCATGAACCCCGATGTCCTCGCCCCTGGGGAGCGGTGTGCCTCGACGACCAACAGGAATTTTGAAGGAAGACAAGGACCTGGTGGCCGGACTCATCTCCTTTCCCCAGCCATGGCAGCGGCTGCTGCTATCAAAGGACACTTTACCGATGTCAGGGACTTCTTGACCTCACAGAACGGATCCCTTGGGGTGACACAATTGACGCTCGAGGGTGAAAAGGTCCGGAGCTATGGCCCAATTGAAGCGACCACAAGCACTCAGCCTTCTGTATCTGACGGCGGAGATGATGCTATTGCGAAGCGGCCATCAGAGCAAGCCCTGCGCAGTGTGGAAGGGATTCCCAAGTTTGATGTAGTTCGGTCTGTACCGGCTCCATTCGATATGCAAAACATCAACACCGACCTCGTGATACCCGGAGAGTATCTCAAAACCACAAAGCGGACCGGCTTAGGGCCGCATCTGTTTCAGGAGCTTCGGTATAACAGCACAACACACGAGGAAGTTCCAGAATTTGTCTTGAACCGAGACCCTTATCGCAAATCTAAGATACTGATATGCACCGGGGACAACTTTGGGTGTGGTTCTTCGAGGGAGCATGCTGTTTGGGCGCTGGTCGACTTCGGCTTTCGCTGTGTTATCGCCCCTTCATTCGCGTCTATATTCTTCAACAACTCTGGCAAGAATGGACTGCTAGCGATTCCTCTCGATGATGCACAAGCTCTGCAGAAAATCCATGCTGAAGGTCTCGCCGGACGCGAAGTTGAAGTGGATCTACCTAACCAGGAGATCCGAGATGCCAATGGCAAGTTGATCGCAACATTCAACATGGATCCATACACCAAGCACTGCCTGGTCAACGGCTTGGACGATATCAGTAATACCCTCTTGAGCGAGGAAAAGATCTATGAATTTGAAGTCAGGCAAAAGTCGAAGTTCCCATGGCTGTTTGGCCGCATTCGGAAACTACAGTCACCGAGGCGTCTTGGTCTTTACCTCCCAACAGCGCAGGACATCTTCGACTGGTAGGCGGGAACATAGGCAGGGGAGGTACTTCGAATCGCCCACCACATAGAGAACCTGTTGATACCAGTCAGCCCATAGTTTAGCAGATTGCTTTCGTTAAGCCAAGAAGGCTGTTAAACCCCAATTTCTGATAGCATACCATCGAGTCGTCTTCGAAACTTGAGCTCGGTTCTTCGGGGTTGAGCCCCCGAAACCGTTATGAATTTGATATGCGACATGCTCGAACGGGTGGTCAAGCCGACATCGTCCCAAGGAAGGCCTAGAAATGCACATAGCGGAGAGCGGAGACTGCTCCCCACGCGAACCAACCCCCACGAGAATGAAGACTCCGACCTTTGGAGCTGGAGCTGGAGCTACGCCGAAAGCGGCGGCGTCGGGCTTTTGCCGTATGTCGTGGGGAATCATTGTTGGGCAGGGGCCGCAATCCGAGAGAAACAGAAATGCAGTGACTGGACAGCGAAATGCTTTTTGCAGGTAGATAATAAGTCGAGAATACGAGAGTAAAGTCCAGATCAAAGTTCACCATCGAGAGGAATGTCAGCATGACGATCTCCTATCCGACAGTATCACCGCTTCGCTGCGGCTATCTCTCGCCTCCAGCATGGAAGTTCGTGGCGGATGCAAAAGAGGGAGAGAAACTGACCATGCCGTCAATGGCCTTCTTTATCCAGCACCCGGCATCAAAGTCGAAAATTGTCTTTGATCTGAGCATCCGGAAAGATTTGACCAAATACCATCCCGGGCTACAAAAGCACCTCGAGACACGGCACCCGTTGAGCAGCCAAGACGATGTGAAGTCAGCGTTGGCACTGGGAAATGTGGAAGCCTCACAGATCAACTATGTGATCATGAGCCACGTGCACTGGGACCACGTAGGCACTCCATCCGACTTCACCTCTGCAACTTTCATTGCCGGCCACAATACGGGCAAGCTCCTCAGAAATGAAATGGGACCAGACCTGGCAAACCCTTTCTTTGAGCCCGACTTGTTGCCAGCGGATCGCACGATCGAGTTACCGGCAGTACCAAGCTCCAAAGCCAGTGAGGTGTTTGACGAGGCTCACGGGTGGTATTGGCAGCCCGTGTCTCTGATCCAAAATGCCATAGATATGTTCAACGATGGCACTGTGTATATCGTGGATAGCCCAGGCCATCTGCCGGGACATTTGAATGTCTTGGTCCGCGCGGCCGTCAACAAATGGGTTTATCTGGCTGCTGATGCTTGCCACCACATGCGGATTTTCAACGGCGAGACGGACTTCGGGGCCTGGACGGATGAGAAGGGACGGACGACCACGATTCATAAAGACCTCGAGGCAGCATACAAGACGCTAAACATGATGCGCGTGCTTAAAAGAGACGGACTGAATGGCGTCCCAGTAGAGATTGTCCTCGCGCACGATGGGGAGTGGCAGGAGAAACACTCGGACCGTTTCTTTCCCAACCATCTGTGAAGAGGTAGTGATAAATTGCTTTGCATAGCATTTGATATCAATCAATGCACACGGGGCGTAGCTGGCGGCATGAACGGGCTCAATATGCAATGTGAACTAGCCAATTGGCACTGATGTGACGAGGTGGTAGCGGTTCCGGCTCCTGTCTGCCTCTAGGGAGGACGGCCGTATGGCAGCGACATGTTCTGTGATCTTCCCCATGTATCGGTACCAAGGTAGAGGGCCCTCGCCGCGCCAATGCAATAGTCCAGGGCGTAATACACGTGGGATCGGTAATCGTTATCCCGAAGCGATATCTCTCCATGCATGCAAGTACACAACTGACGAGACAGACCGCCTCACGAGCCTTGACATGATCTGCCCACCTCTCAGCCCGATGAGAATCGTTCCATGGGCTTGGGTCTCAACACCTCTCTCGCTGGACATAGTCTCTTCAAGTGCCACATTTGGAATCCCAGCGGGAAGTTGCTGAATCACAGGCATGGGGGTCGTCATGGCCCCAGCGGCGGGGGGTTAGACTGACCCCCACAATAGAGGATTGATAGCATTCTGGAAATGACATTGGGGACGTTTGGGGATGGCTGTTCCCTGGCGAACTGGTTTCCCCAGTAGGATCTCCCTCCTTACATGGTGGCAGAATGGCTGGCGATCCACCGCGGCAATTCTCCTTCTTCGAAATAGCTGAGGAGCATGTCATCGTCGTGGCCTTGTCATGGGGTTCTTTGATGGTTTTGCCAAGTCAACAGTTGCAGTGTTGCAGTGTTGCAGTCTTGTAGTCAGGTTGGAGTATGTCGAGTCTGTCCTTCAAGCTTTCTCCAAGACTAAAACG
This sequence comes from Fonsecaea nubica, assembly GCF_001646965.1. NCBI lineage: Eukaryota > Fungi > Ascomycota > Eurotiomycetes > Chaetothyriales > Herpotrichiellaceae > Fonsecaea > Fonsecaea nubica. The sequence continues at coordinate 334,314 of NW_019173696.1, read as the reverse complement.
AAGGGCAGAGAATCGCGGGGATTTTAGAGTTTCCGGCTCTGTCGGATTGCGGCGTTTCTATTCGTTCAAACCTGACGAAACTCCCAAAGTCTCGGCATCAATTCCGCTCCGCTGGCGGGTCGCGAACTTTTTCTCCCGCGGACGCGTGGGAGTGCGAAATTGAAACGAGTGTCCCTGGAGTCTAAGTCCATCTGCCCAAGCCCGGACTCTGGCTGGCATAGGAAAGGTTGTGACAGTATGAATGCAGTGCAGGGCACATTGATGCCCTTTCTCTACCCTTGCCTCTTGCACCCCTCCTCTCTCAACTGCCTACGCGTTCAAGCACGTCGGATTCGATTCCACAACCGTCTCCGCCTGCGACACCTACATCAGACATGTCGACTCAATAAACCTCCCACTCTCGAGACGAATGCCTCTCTCCACGATCCTGCCCTCGGCGCTTCCACGCCGTCCACTCATGCTGCTTTGTCACACTTGAATCCTTCTCCCGATGACTACTCCCGATCGATCTTCATTGACAAATGCCAAATAACGGTCCACGCAGGCTCCGGTGGGAGCGGGTGCGTTTCGTTCCTCCGCGATGCTCATATAGCCGATGGCCCACCAAATGGCGGTGATGGCGGGTCTGGTGGAAACATCTTTATACAAGCTGTCCCTGGACAAACATCTCTCCACAAACTTGCCAGACGCGGCATTATAAAAGCCGGACGAGGCATAGGAGGCCAAGGAAAGTCCCAGGGAGGACGCAGGGGGGAGGACATCTGTGTCCAAGTCCCCGTGGGAACGGTCGTGCGAGAAATTTGGCGGAGCGACCCCAGTGTGGAAGAAGAAATTCGTATCAAAGAACTCCGCGCGATTAGCGACGAAGAGGACCCCCTTAAGATCCCAGACAACGGGCTGAGAAACAAGTTCATCATCTATGCCGGCGCCACGACCGCCAACGACCGCAACCAGATCTCGTCGAATTTACCCTCCCTCAATTCCCACTTGCTGAAACCGAGAAGATCACATCTTGCCATTCTCCAGCCTCGCGCACCCATCCACCTCGACCTAGACAAGCCAATGGACAAACCAATTCTCCTTGCCGCCGGAGCCGTGGGTGGACTGGGAAACCCACACTTTGCGACGAAATCTGACCCGAAGCCGAAGTTCGCGACCAAGGGCGAATTGGGCGTGCGGATCAAGCTCGAATTGGAACTAAAGCTGTTGGCGGACGTGGGGCTGGTAGGTCTGCCCAACGCGGGCAAAAGTACATTCACACGCGCGATATCGAATTCGAGGACGAGGATCGGCGACTGGGCATTCACCACTCTCTCACCCACCATCGGAACGGTCATCCTGGACAACAACGAAGGGCGACCGTTGGTGCGCTCCGGCGTGCCAGCTACAGACTCGAGCAGCCCCTCTTCATCCGGAGGTATCGTGCCCCGTCAGTCTTTCACCGTTGCAGACATTCCCGGGCTCATCGAAGATGCCCATCTGGACAAAGGCCTCGGCCTCTCCTTCCTCCGACACATTGAAAGGGCCAGAATCTTGGCATTCGTGGTCGATCTATCTGCCGGAGACGCCGTCACGCAGTTGAAGGCATTGTGGAAGGAAGTTGGGGAGTATGAAAATCTCAGGGATCGGGAAGTGAGTGAGCAGACGCAGGCGAGGCTGATTAATTGGTCGCCCTTCGAAGCTCAAGCAGCGCCGCCCGCTGAGGACGAGTTGTTCAACGAGGATGGAGAGAAAATCTCGATTTTTCCGTCCGGAGGGCCCTCTCGATCATCCTCAACACTCGACCCGTTGACGTATCCTCCGATCAGCGCGAAACCCTGGTTCGTCATCGCCACGAAGGCAGACATCCCCCAGTCAACGATTCAGGCGACCGCACCGGAAGCAGCTGGGGCCACATCCACACAGGCAAACTTTCTGTCTTTGGCAGCTTATATAAAACAAGTGGCGCACGGGGAAATCGAACACCCAAGCGGGAAGCGAAACGGCTGGCGGAATCGTGTCGCGGCGATACCTGTTAGTGCAATCAGGGGTGAAGGGATCGACAAGGTGATTAGATATACAGCGGGCGTTCTGGACAGTCTTGTCGTTGGTCGCTAGACTTCGAGATGCTATAAAAGGGGCTGAGAGAGGGAGGCAAACTGAGGAGATTTAAAGCACCATGGGTCGTGAGGCCTAAGGACATAGTGTACAACATTTTGATTTGAAACATACAACTCATAAGGTAGTATATGAATGGTGGAACCGTGGACGTGTTGAAGATGCAGTGGTATTCAGCTATTCAGCCCTATAGGCACTAAGGCTGCTCTCTGTGAATATTCTCACACGAGGCTGACAGCAAGCCCACCGTGATACTGATGCTATTACGATGAGGTCTTTAGGACACATACCGTCCCTTCCTCCACAAGAAGCGCAAGAGCACGTACACCTTTCCTTCTCTCACGAAACCCGAATGAACAATGAAATCAACAGTAGCACACGCCAGCTTATTGATTCGCCGACATACTCCTTCGATATTGCTGAGCGTTGGCGTGCAGAAGGTTCTCTCTGCGCAACAACTCTCTGCCCAATCTTGTTCTTGGAGGAGTCAACCACTAGAAACTCCTACCTGGAGGTCCGAAGCTATTTGGTTGGCCGACAATGCCACCCAGGGGACTGGTATGGTGGATGTGTTGGCTGTGACCCAACAAAGGACTGCCAATCTCGCCAACGCTGCCTCTGGGTGGGTGGCTTGGGGCATCCTCGACAAATTTGATCACTTGTCCTCTGGCTTTGTCGATGATTACCTCGAATGATCCGCCGCCATTCTGTGAGTTGCCCTCGGTGTCGCAAATTCCAAGCATCTCCTCCATGGAGACTGGTGGTTCGCCTGGTGCCTTGAGACTCTCCAGCTGTCGGAGTACATTCTGCACTGGATGATACCCGTCGGCACTTGCAACCGGGATTTGTGACAATTGACGGCAAGCTTGAACAAGCATAAGTCTCACTGCGATCGGCCGTGGGAGATGGGACCTTGAAATGGTTTGAGGCCCAGAGCCGATGGCTCCGAAGGGGGGTTGTCCCCAACCCGGGCTAGGACGTTGCGATCCGTGTGGACCCCAGCCAGGAGTAGGGCCCATGCCAGGGTTGAAGCCACCCCAACCAGGATTCCCCATACCGAATGGTTCCTGCTTGTGCTCCGGGAAGCTACTCGCGAATGGTATCCTTGCGGAACCAGGCGGACCGAGAGGCGGAAGGTTCATGCGTGAATCCGAATTCCCTAAGAAGGGCGCATCTGAATCGTCCAACAACGCCTTGCTACCGAGTTGTGTGGCCAGATGATCAATATCCCTGTCCGGAGTCTTGTTGTGTGGTTTCTGTTTGTCCGGAGTGGTACTGGATGGTCGTGCGATGGGTCCCAGCCCAGGTCTGCCTATCGGAGCCTGCTCGCTGGATGGCTGTCTGGAATGTACTTGAGGCTTGGGCACTGGTTGTTGATTGACCATAGGAGGTGCCTGATTAGGAGGTTGTGGGACAAAGGGCATTTGTTGACCTGGTTGGAACGGCCTCGGAAACCCCGGGGGATACTGCATGCCGTTCTGGGAAAACCGCTGCTGATTAGCCATCGGGGGCCCTTGGTACATGTGCATTGGGGGCATCATGGTCGGCATCATCCCTGGAGCACCCATCGGTGGTGGTCCACTTACTCCCAACCCAGGCAAGCCATTCATGTTGAATGGATATTGACCCCGGCCGTGGTTATTCAATGGCGATCTCGGGGCGGAGGGTTGCGGGTGGTGGAGTGGTGGAGGCTGGCCTTGTGCTTTCGCTGGCTGTCCAAGGGCTGGCGTTTGAGGGATGGCGACGGTTGCTGGAGAAGCAGAGCTCTGGGATATCTCAGTGCTAGCTTTCTGTGACCGCGGAGATGAGCCATGAGAATGCTGGCCAGGTTGTGAAGGTTGTCGATTCCGTACAGGCGTCGGGACTTTCGGAGGGATAACCGGTGTTGCAACAGACACTTGAGGGGACTGTATGCTTGGACCGCGCGACGGAGGCTGCAAGCCAGGAGGAAGCGCCACAGGTTGCTGTTTTGTCGGGTGTTGATGGGCGGCACGTTCTCTGGCTTCCTTGTCCGCCCTCAGACTCGCCTCTTTTTCTTTCCGAATCTGCTCCTCCTTCACTCTTCTCTCCCGGTCTTCCTTCGCCTTTCGCTCCTTGGCCTCCTTCTCCTTGGCTTCTCGCCCCTCGCGCTCTTTCTTTTTCGTCTCTTCGCGCTTCTGCCGTTCTCGCTCCTTGGCTTCCCGTGCCTTGCGCTCCTGTTCGGCTTGGCGCTCGCGTGCTTCCTGTTGCTTGCGATGCTTCTCAGCTTCCTTGCGGAGTCTTTCCTCCTCGGCGGCTTTCTTCTCGGCCTCGCGCTTCTTGCGTTGCTCTTCTCGGCGATGTCGTTGTTCCTCTAGCCGCTTTTCTTCTAGTTCTCGCGCAGCTGCTTCCTGAGCAGCTTTTTCGGCTTCCTTCTTTGCTTTCTCCTCATCTTTCGCTTGTTTCTGGAGTCGCTTCTTTTCCTTCCGCTTAGCGGCTTCTCGGGCCTTCTTTGCTTCACGCTGCGAGTCAAGTCGGCTCTCTTCGTCTAATTCCTCGAGTAACTTTCTCTGCCGTTCGGCAGCAACCTTCTCTCGATAGGCTGTCAAGACACGCTGTTCAAACATTCGAGCGGCAAAGATTTGGAACATGCGTCGACCTTCTTCCATGCGCTGTTCTTCGGTCATGGAATCCTAAGGCAAAGGTGTCAGAAGTTTTGCAGACAACATTGAAAGTCTGCACTGACCATATCGTCCCCCTCAAAATCATCCTCTTCTTGCGAGTCATAGTCCTCGTCATCTTCCTCATCGTCATAGTCATCGTCATCGTCTATGGGAGGATGATTGTGACCTTGATGAATGTCTCGATGAGCTAATGACGAGGAATGGTAGCGAATATCTTCCTCACGTTGCATGCGTCTCTCTGCCAATTGCTCCATCATGTCTATGAAGTGTTTTCCATCATTCTTCAGCAAGTCGTCCGCAACGGTGAGTATACCATCTGTACAACCTGTTAGTCCATCAAACAATTCAGAAGAACATGGTAGCCAGACCCTTCACAGTAAGACTGTTGCCGAATTGGAAAAAGTCGGGGGGACCAGGCGGCAAGCCATGATCGTCGAGCTCTCCTTCATCGTCGCTATAGCCGTCGTCGTCTTCATCGTCGTACTCGTCATCGTCCTCGAGATCCTCCTCGTCGTCTTCGATCTCATTGATCCGACTTCGCGAAGGGTACGACCCAGCCATGGGATGTGCTGTTCGTTTAAACGGAGGATGAGGAGGGGCCATCATCTGAGGAACATTGGAGAGATCCGAGTTGTGGTTGGCAAACTGTTCGAGTTCCTCGTAGTAAGCGTCGTAAAGCACTTCCAATTCTTCCTCAATAGCCGTACGTTTTCGTCCGCATACGGAGCAGCTGCATGAGTGCTTCTGCTGTTCCTTCATTTTTCGCAGGACGGCTTCCTTCTCAACCTTGACCAACGATCGTCGCTCATCCTCCCCCAGTTCCAGCCAAAACTGCTTGATGTTTTCCCGCTCGGCCTGAGTTGAAGTATTCCAGATGTGATCACTTGAGAGTTTCTGAGATGCCCTCATCGCAGCGTTTGATAAAGGTGGAATGTTGGAGCGAGATAGCATGGTTGAAGTCCTCGACAGGGCATCGTTAGCGGTTTTGGATTTCTTCCGTTTACTGGTATTTAGCCACGAGCTGTCTGGCATCGCATCTGCTCCTTCTCCGTAGTTGGGGTCTTCATCGCCGCTATAGAAAGCTTCTTCCGGACTACCAATATCTGGATAGGCAGGGTCTGCGGGATCGGGATAGTCAGGTTCCTCAGTGAAATAACCCTTCACAGGGCCCCGGCCCTGTTTTACGGGCGGTAGTTGTCCATTCGGTTTGCTCTCTGGCGCAGGAACATGACCATTAGGCATCGGTATGTGCGTATTCTCCGCGGCCCGTTTTGCAGCCTCTTTTTCCCGTCTCTTTTGCTTTTTGCGATTTACAGCCGTGGTTTGAGCAGGCTCTCCAGCTGATTCGGTGGTGTCACCGGTCTTCAGATCTGCGTCTGACTTTGCATGTGAGGGCTGGCGGTTCAAAGAAGAGGTCGACGACATCGCCGGCCCGGAACTTTGCAGGGGTTGAGGTTGTGCAGGCGCATCCTTTGCTGAAGTGGTCGCGGGCAACGGCTGTGGTTTGGCTGCGTTCACCTGTGTACTGGCCTTCTTCTTGGAAGGCATAGCGCCAAGCCGTCACTGAAGGACTGCTAGGTTCGATATCGATGTTGATCTTGCTAGGTTCACATCAAAGGCACGGCGGTTTCGGTTGCTGGTGGGGTATCACAAATTGGTAAGTGACGACCACAGGAGATGCAGCAGGGACGGCAAACGCACAAGGAGGGTGAAGGAAGGGAGACGCCGAAGAGCCAAAGTTGTTGAAAAGGAGAAAGCGAGGGTTATGGCGGGACAATGGCGGCTCCTGGGTGTCTGAACGTGAAGGAAGTTGAGTTGTTCGATGTCTAAAGTCTCAAAGTCCAGTCCCAGTCGGGTTCACCTTCAGTTTCGTGGGGCGGCGACGTCCAGTTGAGGCTGCAGTTGCGCTTCGCGGTGCAGTGCCTCCCCCAGGGAAGCTGCGGTGCGGCAAAGGGGCCTTGAAGGCACGTCTGGATGGCTCGCTGTCCGCCGAGGAGCCGCCAAAAAGGGTTCAATAATTGCCCTGTCACCCATTGTGGTACGCCAATTATAGGCCATCTGCTTCCCAGCCATTGCAACTCCAGTCCTCCGTCTATACTCGTACCACAGCCGACGTCGAGAAAACGCATCTCTGCGCATCTCAAGCCTTGACTAACCGATAGCTGCGATTTTATCATCATCCCCTTCTTGATCCGACGGCAAGGATTGCCCCTTATCGCGAGATCTAAAGCCCTGGTCACCAAGAGATCTATTTGTGGCTGCGCCTCAACCACTGCCTCGTCTCAAGGTCACTACCGTGCCGCTCGGGGTGGATTTGGTTCTCCGTTGGACCCCACGAACTGCCAGCGGACTAGTCTCAGTCATTCAGAAACAAGATAACCTGTTCCCCAGCTACGGTACAACATCGTTGCAAATAACTGAAACTGCGGCTGGTGGTGCCGGTTGCTGGTGGAGGTGAACGTACCCGATTGTGGATTTGTTTCGCTGGCTTCGCTGTATGCGACCTCAGTTGCGTCCAGTTGCGTCCAGTTACACCAGGCCGCTCCTCCACTCCCCTTTGACTTCATTTCAGCTCGTCCTCACTCTTATCCGCTGCACCACGCCGACTTAAGATTCTTGAAGCCCTCGATCCGCTTCTTCTTTTCTCTCATCCGCAAAAGCAACTCACCGTCTTCCTCGAGAGCTTCTAGGGCCTGTGAAGCTGTCCTCTCGCCCACCATTTCTGTAGTTCCGTGATCTGTCAGCCCGTAGGACACAGCCCGGACAGCTTCTACCAACATGGCGCAGGACCAGGCACAACAGAATGTGATGAGAAGGTATGTCGGTCCTGTCCACTTCGACTACCACGTGGTGGGAATAGCGATGCATTGGCATCGCTATTTCCCGTACAAGGCTGCCAGAGTCGCGCGCTTGGCAAGAAATCCAAAGCAGTAACTGATGTGTCTATTCTATAGGAAGCTCGTTATAATAGGCGACGGTGCCTGCGGCAAGACATCACTGCTATCAGTCTTTACACTCGGCTATTTCCCCACCACCTACGTTCCCACCGTCTTCGAGAACTATGTTACAGATTGTCGAGTGGATGGGAGATCAGTACAGTTGGCCTTGTGGGACACAGCAGGGCAAGAAGACTACGAAAGATTGAGGCCGCTGGCATACGCGAAATCACATGTCATCCTAATCGGCTTCAGCGTCGACAGCCCCGACAGCTTGGAAAATGTGCGGCATAAATGGATTGAGGAAGCCCGTGAACGGTGTCCCGATGTGCCTGTCATTCTGGTGGGCCTGAAGAAGGATCTGAGAGAAGACCCGATGGCCATTGAAGAGATGCGGAAGCGGAGTCAAAAATTTGTTACGTCGCGAGAAGGCGCTGAGATGGCTCAGGCTTGTGGCGCTCGCAAATACCTCGAATGTTCAAGCTTGACGGGCGAAGGTGTGGATGATGTTTTCGAGGCTGCCACAAGAGCTGCTCTTCTGAGGTTTGATGGTAAGCAAGGCGGCGGCGGATGTTGCGTCATTCTGTGATGCACGACACAAGATTGGACTTGGATGAATATGGGCCGGGTTGGAAAAACACAATGGGCGGTTGTTTCCACTTGGATCAGCACAAGTTGGAGGACGCCACCCCCGAGGGACTTAATACCGACACTCAAAAATGATGAAAAGGCGGACGTTGTACCTTTCCCTCTTGGACAAATGAAGTCTTGAACCGGGGCACGATGTCTGGGGACGGATTGAACCATACCAGGCATGAGCTTGAATCTGTGCGACACGAGACGAACGAATTTTTTCATACTCGATTTAGCGAACTGACATCAACGATGGACCTTTCTACTGTATGCCTTCGTCATTTTTTTCAATTCAGGTTTGATGGTCGAGGAAGGTTCGGTCACTGGCGTGACAGATACAAAAAAGTTTCCCAAAACTTTTTCCTCGGTGTATACTATACATGTGTATATATACATTGTCGATGCTTCATCTCGCTCACTTCTCCTTGTTGGAGAATTACCGTCATGTAGGCACATGCAATGACCTACGCATGCTCGTCCAGGAGATATATGTTGCTCTCGTGCATTGGGAGGGACTTTGTTGAACGGACCATGACTAGAACTCTGTATTTCGCCGACCGATCGTTCCGGCCCTCACACCCCCGACTCTGGCCCTGACCCTGGCATCGAGCTGAAAGAGATTCAGAACATTCGCCTGGACGAGACTCTTGCCCTTTTCCTTTCCTTTCCTCTTCCGCTTCGCCCTGCCCTGCTTTTTGAATCTAGAGCACCAAGTAACCCTCGTCATTTTCTTGCGCCCAACCATCAATATATCCCTAGTGGTGTCCAATCGAACGTGGTGATTGTAGAACTTCCGAGTCCACCATCCACCACAGACAGGCGTGGTCTGTCGGCATGAATGTCTTGTATTTTACATAGTCTGATCCCTTGCTTCGCTGGCGGTTTTGAACCAAAATCTCTCCGGCCGGGGTTCCTCCTCGTGTCTTAAGGTTCGATTCGTGTGATCCTTGAGGACAGAAATCAATGTCTTTTCCACGCGTAATCCCATATCTTGGCCTTGCTGCCACTTCCTTCGCCGGCGCCTTCTTCCACTCCAGCGCCCAATCCGCCCGTGCTGCCCACCCACTCGACCAACCCGCGGGCGTACTCGATGGGGACGCCTCCCCTCCCTCTGGCCGCGGGTCCCGAGGAGGCGCCCGGCCCACCTATGCCCCAAACACCGGTCTTCATCTGGGCTTTGCGGAACAGGCGCCCTCCGTCGCCGGCGCCGACGCGGAGTTCTTCATTCGCGTCCCGCATCGCGTTGTACTGGCGCTCCAGCTCGAGTTCGCGCGACTTCTTGAGGTTGTGCCGATAGAGGTTCCACGCGCGAGCAATCGTCCAGTGTCGCAGGTATCTGTTGCGTGAGAAGCGGAGCGGGCGCGGTGTGAGGGTCGTGGGGTGGTGCAGGAAATAGCGGATCAAAGCTGAGAAGAGTTACTTGTTAGCACGATTGAGAAGAGGTGAGAGGTGCGGAAGCAAAGAATTGTCTGTAGGCAAAAACCCTTGTGCAATATATTGCCCAAGGCTGGCGGGAGATGGGAGAGAAGACTATTGAGTATAGGTACGAAGGAAAAGAATAGAGGAAGGATGCAGAGAGAGGCGAGCAGAAACAACGGGCGGCCAAAGAAATAAAGAGACTCACTGATTCGTCTATCAGGTCTGCCACCGCCTTTCTTCTTCGCATACTGAGCGGAACTTGTTGAGAAGGACAACTTTGAGCTCGTGGCTCCTTGAGGCGCATCTTTGCTGCTCAAAGAAAACGATGTCGGAATCACTCTGCGCAGCGACGGACGAGCCGTGATCTGGAAAGCATGTGCCAGCGCGGCACGGATCGAAGAGGCGTGCATCTGTAGTCGCACCAGATGTGGCCAGAAGACTGAGTCGTTGGGTGGGAAGATCGAGTTCGCAGGAATCCCCTAGGTTGAGAACTGAAGTCGTTCTAAATCTTAAGCTTGACTTCAATTGAACCCACAGGTCTGGAGCAAACTTTCACGGACAAGGCTGAAGGCTTGGCATGTTTGTGGTACCCAGCCTTGCATGGGCCGTGGTGCCGGCTAAAGTGTAAGGTATGTACTCATACAAAGGATTCAATTCAGCACAGAACCAAGATCGGATGCAAATGTGAGTCCCAATCCCCAAGGGTTTATATTAGCCTCAGGTAACCCTCTGAAGAAGTAGTCCATAATGTCTGTCTATGACTGAATAGAGGCCTTCCAATGCTGCCAACTTCACCAGGCTTTCTCATTCCAATCCATCAGGTCATAGTCAATAACGATTCGTGAGAACCCTTATACTAAATATTGTTTCGTTCGCCGATCAAAATTCATAATGCGCCTCTGTCGATGTCCCTGCGCCAGCTTCCATCTGCAGTACAGCAATAAAGCGTCTTTGAGCACCACAAAAAGGCATCCGCCCACGACACTCCTTCCCCACTTCGTCGACAGCAGCCCGGGCCGGCCGTTCGTGTAGTTGTTGTAAGTCAACCATGATGACGGCAAGACACAGCTGATGAGATTGCCCATTCCTGCAGCCACTGCAGGGAAGACTAACGCCCCAAGGATAGTCTGTCCAATACTGCCACTACCATCCACAAGATCGTGGCGGCCCAATATTCGACGAACGTGTTGGTTTTCTGGTTGACCTTGCACATTGGCTCCATTCCCGGCAGCGGCAGCCTGTTCGTCGCCGAGGCCTTCTTCATCATCTTCGCCGTTCAAGTTGACATCAATTTGAAGAACAACTTCGCCCTCCTCGACTATTTCTTCCACATCGTCCTCATTATCGTCGCCACCGTTTTCCCCTGGCACGTCCCCTCGGTCATTGTGTCTGGGTTGTACTTCTGCTAACCACTTGCGGTTGAGGTCACAGAATGCCTTGTGGTAGCACCAGTTGTAGATTGATCTCATTGCAGGTAAGCAAGCAAATACGGTGCTTGGTAGGGGTGGCCATATCGTCATGTCAATGTCAAATTTGTCTGTGATCTGTGTTGAAAGAAGGATCAAACTGCTCCCCGGGAGCGCAAAGTCGGCATAGTCGGTACGGGCGAGAATCAGATTGACCGGGATCAGGCTGTACATCCAAGCAAACTCGCTCCGTTGTATCGCGTACCTAAAGACTCGATCCGCGTCGTGATGTCCAAACACTAAATAGACGGACTGAAATCCATGAAACCATGCGCCAGCCCATAGTGTACCAACAAAAGAAAGACCCAGACCCGGCAGGACCAATTTTCCCAGTGTCCGATCAAGTGCGCGGTAGCTGTCTACCACGTAACTTCTCGGTCTTAATATTCTGATTTCTGATTTGCATTGAGGACACAGAATGTGTCCAGAGTTCTTGTTCTTATTTTTAGGGTTCTCCAGGTCGGCTACCCAGTCCAACAGGCATGCCTCGTGGGCAGTCAGACTGCAAGAGCACGGCGAACGCCAGATTGGGGGGTTGTTTGGGTCATCCTCGCTTTTGTCGCTCATACATATCCAACATTTCGGTCCGAAGGTTGAGGCTCGTGAGGGCGCCGGCGGTCGTGAAGTCTTGTCTTTTGGCGATGGTGATGGTGCGGCATTGTTGTCGGTTGGCGCTGAGTCTGCGGAGTTGTGATCAAGTACGACGGTATCAGCGCCTTCTGAATCCATAGCGAAGGCCGATGCCTCGGGGAAGAGGAAGAGGAGTTGCGGGCCACTTCAGTTGTCCAAATCAAGGCAGGCTGAGGCCACCCACGCCTTGAAGAAGTCGGCAGAATTTAGTTATTCATGTGTCGTTGGCGAGTGTGTCAAAACATCCCGGTAATATATTGAGCAAAGGCGATTCCTTTGTTCACGTTAGGAAACAGATCATGTGTCTTGGTCATTGTGGTTCGACTAGGACGAACAGGCACAGCAGGCTCGCTCCCGCGCTCGGCGCAGGGTGCTCCGCAGATACGTAATTGTCGCTGTTATTGTGACAATGGATATCTAACTGTTTTAGGCTAGCGCTATGCAAGTTCTCTCAGCAAGATATTTCAGAGAGATTCCTGATATGAGGTGCCTTGTATGCTTCACCCCCATACGATGCAATCTTCCTTTAGCACCTTCAACAACATCATGCCCTCCCCTATGCAGCGCAAGCAGTCTCAGCGCTCATTCCAGCGAACTGGGAGTGTCACAGATGTCTCGAGCTCTGGATCTCGCGCAACTGCGAATAGGTACCCCTTGCTTGAGATGCCCTGAGATACCAGTAGCAGAAAAGTTACATTCATCGACAGAGATTTTCGGTTCAGCAATTGCTGTGGTTCCTCGCCAATCGATACTCGAGCATCATCCCTTCGAACCAGATCGACCCTTGAGATAGTGTAATGTCCTCGTATAGAAACCCATTTAGAATCGGTCTGATATCATCCCAAGTGAAGATCTGTATCGACCAAGCTAGCTCAGCTAGTTTCTGGTTGAACCGCTGTTGGTTTGTCGGAGCCTGGTCGAAGGGGGTGCCACGCTCAACTAGAGAGCCAACGTACAATGCCCACATCCTCGCATTCAGAAACTCGTTCCCCAAGCCCCGTGCTGCAAACGCCTCGCAGCGTTCTAGGGCATGCCATAAAGCGCTCAAGAGCTGAGAGTCTTCATAAATGGGTACGCCCATGATTTGTGGACTGTAATGCGTCCATTTCAGGAGCTGGCACGCTGCCAGTGCGAGGGCTTGGTGACCATACAGATAGCTTTCGACCCCGTCATTCAGTCCCTCACCTTTGAGCCTTTCCTCGTTGTCCAGATAATAGTTGATCATACGACTGTAGAACAGAAACGAGGCAGCCATCACAGACGTGGTCACCAGTGGTAGAGGTGGAAGGCTCTCACTGTCGGTATTCTGAAGCTTTTCATATTTGAGCATCTGCCGACGCCTTTTGAACCAGTATGTCACAACCTCGTCTTGTATCGCGCCATCCAGTGCTTCTTCAGGAAATACGGGCATATATGGAGCAGCGGCGTCCCAAAGTGGCTTCAACACGTCAGGCAACCAATCGCCCTTGTCAAATATCGGACGGGTTAGAAACGTAGAAGTGAACTGTAGATCGTTGTGGAGTTGATACAGCAACATCTTATAATCAAGTCGTTGTTCTCTCCATCGCTGTCTCAAGACATGCAAAAGCATTTTGCCGTGCACAAGGGCTCCAGAGGAATTGCCGTTGATGATCTCGGCATTGAACAGCATATTCATGTGCAAACAGCCCACGGTGTCCTGCACGTCCTCACTGCGCGAGACCTTATCTCTGAGTGCTCGAATACTCTGATGCAGGTATTGCAGGGCTATCGGCCGCATGCCAGGATTCGCTCGGGTGGCTATCGAGCCATAGCGAGCCAAAGTACCGAGTGCAGTCCCTTTGTCTTCGAGCGTGGCCACATTGTCTCGCCAATCTCGCATAGCAAGCTCGTTGAGGATTTTGTCACCAATCCTAAAGTGGTACGTCAGCGGGAGTATGTAGTCTCGGTAGAGGCTCAGGAGATTGTTTTCTTGGGGTCCAATGGCAACGGAGTAGACATAGAATGGGTCCGAATTCCCTCTACCCACTAGTGAGAGAGGCGACATAGCCCTAGCAAGGGCATAAGGTGTTACAGACGACGGTTGTAGCAACGAGGCCGGCTGGTGAACCTCGTCCGTCCTGGGATGGACTCTCCTCTGATTCCGGCCTGATGAGGACTGAGTTGTCCTTACAGCTTCGCGACGCTTCCGAGCTCGATAATGGGTTTGGACGTGCGAATATATCTGACGCCTGAGCGGCAGCGCGAGTGTATTTTCTGCGTCATGGTGGACCCAAAGCAGTTGGTTATTTGAAGGTATAGTCCTAGGGGATGGCCTGTTCCCAGTGCTCTCCATACCAACCCTGAGCAAGACCAACAAACATCAAAATGAGACAATGGGCTTTTTCACAACTCATAGCTTGAGAGTGCGGGATGGTCTCTCTTAATGGCTTGGGTATCTGGCGATCAGCACTGTATGGAGAGGCCTCACTATACTGAAGTCAAGGAGGCATTGTTCTCCGCAGCGCCAGCAAAATGCGGGATTGGCCATGGGTCATGCATGCTTACAAATAGGCCAAATTCATCGCGTATAAAAAACCCTATATTATTGGGTTACGGGCTCCTCGATGCAGTATTGACCCTGGCCGGAGTGTGCCTGGCCGGGGCGTTGGGTTTGTGATGTTGACGGATCTTACACAAGCGTTGGCAAGTTGATGCAGCAGAACGACAAGATTCGGCGCTGTCGTTTTTCCGTTCCGAGCGCGTGATTCGTGATGCGTTGCAATGCAACTTCACTTTGTGTGCCAAACTTCAAACTGGTTTTACCGTCTCCAAACCCTTGAGTCTTGAAGCTGCTGTCAGAGCTGTCCAGCCGATTAACCAAATCCACCTTACAAGAGTCAAATCACGCCATGACAGCTCTAGTGCCAAAGGTTGACAGCCTCGACCATGTGTACGCAGGAGCATCTGAAGGCCACACGGTGCCGGTTGAGCTCGAGCAACGCTTCAAGAATTTGATTCAGAGTTTCCAAAGCGAATATGGTCACAAGCCAGAGTTTGTATCCAGAAGCCCGGGACGAGTCAATATAATCGGCGAACATGTCGACTACTCGCTCTACAATGTCTTGCCAACTGCTCTGACTGTGGATGTGCTGATAGCCGTTCGCATTATCTCCCGCGAGAATGGAGGCGCAGCTGGAATCAAGATCGCGAACGTAAATCCTACAAAGTATCCATCCAGGACGCTGGTTATACCAGACTCTGGCGCAGTCGAAATCGACCGCGAGAATCATTCATGGAGCAATTACTTCTTGGCTGGGTTGAAAGGGTCTCTCGAATACCTCCGAAAGCACTTTGGCGCCTCTTTCGAGGCCAATGGGATGGAAATCCTGATCGATGGAAATGTCCCAGCGGGCGGTGGCTTGTCTAGCAGCGCAGCCTTTGTCTGTGCTTCTGCGCTGGGTGTCATGGCCGCAAATCACCACGACATCTCGAAACAGGATCTGCTTGACCTCTGCATAGTGTCGGAACGCGCGGTCGGTGTCTTTTCGGGAGGCATGGACCAAGCCGCATCTATCTTTTCTGAAAGAGGCTATCTCCTCTACTGCCGTTTCTTCCCAGAATTCTCCGCAGAGCATGTGCCCGTCCCAACATCAGATCCAGAAGTCACTTTCCTGATTGCACAGTCTTTCGTTACCTCTGATAAGGCGGTGACTGCCCCGATTCATTACAACCTCAGGGTCGTTGAGTGTACTCTAGCCACTGTGGTGTTAGCAAAGCTCCACGATATTGCTCTGAATCCAGATCAGAGCTCGCTGGGATTCTGCCTGCGAAACTTTCAAGAGGAGGTTATGAAGAAGGAAGGTCGCACGGATGAGCCGCTAGCCGCGCAGGTCGAGTCCATTGTTGAGATCATCAAGTCAAACCTCAAAGACGAGGGCTACACCAGACAAGATATTGCCGAGATTCTGGGCATCTCCGTGGAAGAACTTGAAAAGCAGTATATGTCAAAGTTTCCGATTCGAGCAGATGTTTTCAAGCTGAAGCAGCGTGCCTTACATGTCCTGGAAGAAGCCGGACGTGTTCTCAAGTTCCGAGAGGCTTTAACGACCTCGGGGAAATTGACTGAAGAGAAGTTGCTCTATCTTGGCGACCTGATGAACAGGACACAAGCTTCGTGCCGAGATGTATACGAATGCTCTTGTCCGGAGATTGATCAGATCTGCTCCATCGCCCACAACGCCGGGGCCTATGGAACTCGACTCACAGGCGCAGGCTGGGGTGGCTGCACGGTGCATCTGGTACCACAGCATAAGGTTGCTGCCGTGACCGAGGCCCTCAAGCGAGAGTACTATTTCAAAAAGTTCCCAGACATCAGCAAAGACAAGCTCGAAGAAGCCATTGTCGTATCGAAACCCAGCCAAGGGTCGTCGCTCATTGTCGGTGCGGCGCTTGATGTATGAGTGGGAGCAGGTACTTCGTGGCTGGGAATGATGCTGGATGGTTGTACGGGGGACAAAGGATTCCATGCTCCGGCATCTACTGGAGACCTCCCTTTCTTACTCACGTTGCGACACGATATAGATGCCGGTCAGGGTTGATCATCCGGACCTCGGTGGTGGTTGTCAACCTGCGCACGATCCTCTGTCTATTTACACATCTGAACAGCCATGATTTCTTCGAACAACAAGACATAATCCAGAACAATAACCTCGGATTTATGTACTGAAGGCATCCACCATTCGATGAATGATTACTCAACTCAAACCACGGTGCCCGGCTCAATTCCCACTGGCCGCAACAAACGCCATGCCTCGCTTACTTACAGCCGTTGTAACCACGGTTTCCACTAGCTTTGCTTTACTATGACGCCGCGTGGAACCAGTGTCCTGATGTCGATCCTCAGACCACGGTAACTAGGCTGTTGTAAGCTTAGCAGCTACCTTCAATGCCCTATATTGGCCAGAGAAGTGGATGACAATCTTCTAAGCTCCCGATTATTCCACCAAAAGTTTCTTCACTATAGCCTCTGCTCGGCCTCTTATCGAATGCACCTACAAGCATCTGGCCATGTGTTCTGTATATCCTGGGCTGACTATTCGTAGCTGCCGCAAGGCTGACTACCCAGTGGAATGATGTACCCGATCACCATCGCCCGGATACTCCCCATCCCCAAGGTGGCAAGGGCATGGCGTGGCACTCTGGATCTGAAGTCTAATACCAGAAGTGGCTTTCCCCTTTCGATCGCCACTAGGATACGGGTCAGATCATAAGCTGACAAGTCCCACAGATGCGACCCAGAAAACAGCCAGGGAAGGAATATAGCCATGGTTGCCGCAAGTAGGCCCTGGCACTTCAGACTCTCGTCCAATCCTGATGCCAATCTCATTTGGCTGGTTACGGTGTTGTGTCAGCTTCCTTAACCGGAACACGGGTCGATGGCTCCGCGATATGGTGGCATAATTCCGACTACATCTCTTGCACTTGTCTCGCGGCGATCAATTCATTTATCAGCTGGTTCCTTCGTTGCATCTCGTCCCTTTCATCTCGTCTTTTGTGTCTGGATTGGAACTCATACTGATCTCAGGGCTTTTGTACCTTCCCAACTAATCCGCGATGCCGGCCAGAATCTACCGCTCATCCTATCCGTCGGTCAAGGTGATTGACTGCGACCTGTTGACCTACCTCTTCTCAAATCCGAATAAGACGCCAGAAGATAAACCAATATTTATCGATGCCGTCTCCGGGGCTTGTCGCACTTATGGAGAGATCAAGCGCAGAACTCGGTCACTTGCCCACGGTCTGCGAGAATTAGGTGTCAAGCCCAAGGATATTGTTGCCCTGTTCAGCCCCAATAGTATCGACTACGCTATTACTTGCTATGGGATTATAGGATGTGGCGCCACCGTGACGCCCGTCAGCGCAGCATATACACCACTGGAATTGACAGCGCAACTCGAGACCAGCGGCGCCAGGTTCCTGATTGTCCATTCCTCGCTGCTCCCAACGGCCGAGCAGGTGGTGAAATCCATCCCCAGCATTCAGGTTATTCAAGCAGATGGGCTTCGCGACAAGAAGGGCAAACCGACCGCCGAACGCCTCGCTTCAGACTGTCCACCCAGTCCGCTCGTCAGCATCAAGCCGAGTGAGGCGGAGGATCGGCTTTGCTTCATGTGCTTCTCTTCGGGAACCACGGGTCGAGCAAAGGGCGTCATGACAACGCACAGAAATCTGGTTTCCAATATTCAGCAGTGGATTGTCCAGTTGCACAGTGAAACCACGGGGAAACAAATAACCGTGGCATTTTTACCGCTCAGTCACATCTACGGTCTTACCTCTTTTGTGGCCATGAACACATTTGTGGGCAACACTGCTGTCATCCTGAGCCGTTTCGACCCCGAAGTCTTCTTGTCGAACTGCCAGAAATATCGGCCCGAAATGGTTAACGTGGTGCCACCAGTCATGTTGTTGATGGCCAAACACCCCTTGATGAAGAAGTACGATCTCAGCAGCTTGAAAAGAATCTACTCTGCCGCAGCTCCTTTGAGTATAGAGCTCAGGGAGGCTGTTGAAGCACGGTTCAAGGAGTTGTATGGGACGACGGTACTGGGACTGCAGGCCTGGGGAATGACCGAGACGAGTCCACTAGGCGCTGCAGTCACCGCCGAGCGACCGGAGAAGAGAAATACGGTCGGGGCTATCACGCCTAACATGGAGTATAGGGTGGTTGACCCCGAGACGATGCAGGACACAGGATATGAGTCAGATGGTTCTGCAGTACCGGGGGAACTGTGGTGTCGCGGACCAAATGTGACCAAGGGTTATTATCGGAATGAAGAGGCGACGAAAAATGGGTTTGCAACCGACGAAGAAGGCAGGCTATGGTTCCGCACCGGAGACATCGGGACCATTGACAAGGACGGATTCTTGACCATTGTCGATAGGATCAAGGAGATGTTCAAGTACAAGGGGTTGCAAGTCATCCCTTCGGAGCTTGAGGGCAAACTCCTGGAACACCCTGACGTTGAGGATGCCTGTGTTGTCCCGCAATGGATCGAAGAACAAGCGACTGACGTTCCGGTCGGCTTCATTGTTCTAAGCCAGAAAGCAAAGGCCAGGGGCGAGAAGGATGCTGTTGCGGACATTGACAAATGGCTGAATGCCAGAATCGCCAACCATAAGAAACTGAGAGGAGGCATCCGTGTTGTCGACGCCATTCCCAAGTCACCCTCGGGGAAGATTCTGCGGCGCGAACTGACGCAGATGCTCAAAGAGTCGAAGCCAAGGACGGCATCGAAGTTGTAATTGCAGTGAGCCTCTTGTTGGATCAAAACAGGGTTAGACTTGTGCAGGGGAAGGACACAAGAGTTAGATTGTACAGCATCGAAACAACCATGATTCATTCTCAGCCTCGCCAACGGCCGCAAGGCTGCGAGATCAAAATGTAGGCACGTGCACGTCTCGGCACGTGACCTCACGTGACCAATTCAGGGCTTGCTTGCCACCTTGCTCTTGCTCTTCCACTATTTCTTGTCTCTTAGCTTAACCAATCCTTGAAAGCAACACACTTGTACTGATTCGAACCAGTGTACTCACCCACGCTAAGTCGGAGTGACCCGAACACTTTAAAGTGTTTCCGTCGGCACGACCATGACCTAAGTCGCCGCTTCTGCCGGTTGGAGATTGTCACCACGCTTTGCTGGGAAAAAATTTCTCTGCCAGTCCTTTTTCTCTTGTCGGTCATTGGTCAACTCGGTAATCGGCAATGGTTCAACGACAATGGCAAGGGCGCAGGTCCTCCAGACCCAATCAGGTCCTCTGATTTCCCTGCGCGGGGAATGCCCGAGATCGGACGACCCAACCATGAGCCACGATTATTGGAAAGGACTCGAGATGGCTGAGCCCAAAAAAGGAATCGCACATCCGTCGTGGTTCAGGGTGGTTAAGAGGATCCCCTGCGAACCAGTACGAGGGAAGGGTTGGGGTAACTTCGAAGGTGACGGTGAAGGAGGACCTCGAGATGATTGCTCGATCTACAAGTACTGTTGTTTGAGTCATTTTCTCTTTACATCCCCCTGCATATTTGCGGTCTGAATCGTCTGTCTTGTGTTGGCGTATATATCGCCCTGCCACATCCCAAACTACTCGCGAAAGCATCTCAAGATACAGCCCTACATTCTTGTGGGTCGCCCTCCGGTTTGACTATAGCCGTTCCTTTCAGGGGAAATGACCATCGCCTCTCGAAGACCTTTTCTCCAAACATACTCACAATGACCGGCGAACTTCACCATGACACCGTCCAAGGTGACAACACCAATCCCGACATTCTTCCTATCTCGTCGCCATCAGATTACCCTGTCTCCCTGGACCTCGAGAGAACACCAACCATGAGCATAAGAGATCATCGCGCAGAAGAGAAACCGGATCTGGTACGCATACGGTCGGCCATCTCGGCGCACGACATACAAGGTGTGCCCAGCCATGATAGCACCTTTGTCGAAATCAATGCCGCCCAATATGAGCGTTTCAGTGAGCGCCGGAAAATCGTCATTACTTGCGTCCTCTCGCTGTGTGGCTTTCTGTCTCCGATCTCGTCCACCACCATCCTTTCTGCTATTCCGGAGGTAGCAGCCACCTACAACACTGACGGCACCATGATCAATTTGTCGAATGCGCTGTATCTGATCTTCATGGGTCTGTCACCTTGTCTTTGGGGTCCAATGTCCAACATCTATGGCCGTCGATGGGTGTGCATCATCACTGCCATTCTGTTCTTTGCATTCAGTGTCGGGACTGCGCTCGCACCCAATCTGGCATCCTATTTCGTCTTCCGAATGCTCACCGCATATCAAGGGACGTCGTTTCTCATTGTGGGAAACTCGTGTCTGGGAGACATTTACACTCCGACAGCGAGAGCCACCGCACTCGGCTGGTTTCTCTCGGGTACACTGATCGGCCCTGCCTTTGGGCCTTTTATCGGAGGCATAATCGTCACGTTCCGTTCGTGGCGTGACATCTTCTGGCTGCAATCTGCCCTCGGTGGCCTCGCTGCCGTCCTGGTGATCTTGTTGCTTCCTGAGACGATTCCGGAAAAGAAGATTCACGAGCTTCGCGAATACTCCCAGAAAGAGCGGACACTGCGGATAATTCATTGGGTGTCTCCCTTCCGTATCGCCGTCCTACTCTTCTCGTACCCCAACCTTATCATCGCCGGTCTCTCATCGAGTGCTCTTGTCTGGAACATGTACGGCTTGCTCACGCCGATCCGTTATGTCCTCAACCCTCGGTTCCACCTGACATCTCCCATCCAGTCTGGCCTTTTCTATATTGCACCTGGCTGCGGGTATCTGTTGGGTACCTTCTTTGGTGGTCGTTGGGCCGACCACATCGTGAAAAAGTGGATTCGGAAGAAAAATAGGCGCGTGGCCGAGGATCGTTTGAGATCATGTTATGTGTTCGTTGGCGGTGTCGTGCCCGCTTGCATGCTCATCTATGGATGGTCGGTGGAAAAGGCGGTAGGCGGCATCCCTCTACCCGTAGCGGCAATGTTCCTTCAGGGGGTTGCTCAGCTCTTCTGCTTCCCGAGCCTCAACACCTATTGTCTGGACGTCATGCAATACAAGGGCCAATCCGCAGAAGTGGTGGCGGGAAACTACATGATCCGGTACGCATTCGCTGCTGCGGCGTCCGCCGTGTGTCTGCCAGCGATCGAGGCGATCGGGGTTGGCTGGTTCAGCACAATCTCTGCCGTGTTCCTAGTGATCAGCGCTGTCTGTTTGTGGGCCACAACGATATGGGGGGAGGGCTGGAGACAGGCCGTTGACAACAAGAAGAAAATGAAGAGGAGACAAAGACGAGAAGAGAAGGCCAAGGATGAAGGCGGCAAAGAGGGTGTGTGAGGTGGTCTGCCTGACAAGTCTTCTGCAGTGAAGAAGTCATCAAGGTGTATGGGGCAGGAGATCGCGCGAGTGTTTTTGATCGGTATCTGGTCATGGTCGATGGACGACATGGGATTTTGTTGGGTAAGGATTTTGACGGCAATAACGACGCGACGAAAACGACCAGATTTCAAGCGAGTGGAGCGATATGCGGCGTACAAAAGGGATATACCGCGGTGTTTGAGCAACAGGAGAGGGTTCGGCGTTGACTTTTTTGGGTGTGGGTGGTCGGCTATGGCAAATTGGACTTTACGAGTTTAAGAAGGATATCGGTCTCCAAAGACTTTGGAGTCAGAGACGGTACATGGAGGGAGGCAGGCAATGAAACATAGAATATTGTAGTATAGTCCCCGGCTATAGACACATAGAACTATAGAGCAAGACGGGGGTGGGCATCGACATCGACATCGACATCGACAACGACATGAATGCCATGACATGTACAAATGCGCCATATGGAAAGGTCGACCGTGTTCTTTGAAGAAGTCCCATTCTGGACTCCAGCTATGCCGAAGTACTACTTTTATGTTGTTTGGACTTGTACAAAGGTCGCGAGACCACGTGCTCTGTTCTGCTCTGGTCCCGTCACATGTGAAATGGTGGCGGGGATCCATGGCAATGATGAAAGTGGGGTTGTTGGCAGAGAGGAGGGAAAGATTGTCTATCTATCGGCGTCCTCCGCCACCCGCGTTTCCAGGTGTCGTTTGTATCGAGTAAACAGATTGATTTGGGGACGCACGCACACAACTCTCGCTCTACTGGGCATCCCGGCGTAAAATTTCTGTGATAATTCCCTGTGTGTTCCTGGTGTTTGGCACTTTGCAGATTGGTTTTTCTGCAGGTTGCTTGCGAGCATTTACTCATACGATCCCACGTCTACTTGTTGCGAGCCATATCTTGATTAACCTCTTAGAGATTACTCTGGTTGAGTCACCCTGCGGCCTGCACATTCTTGAGCGCCCCCTGAAGAGCGATCCCAGCCACCATGGAAGTCAACATCCAGCCGCAGGCACTGTCTGAAGCCATTGTCGACAGAACGCTGACTTCGGACACCACATCCACGTCCAGGATAAGCGTGACGCCTGTCCCCGCCGCGCTGATCGACACGACCTTCTCATCCTCGACGAACCTGTCCACCACCGTGCTCGGCGCTTCCATCCTATCCTGCTCTGATGAGTACTTCGCTGCCGCCTCCAATCTCCTCACGCCGACACCTGTGATACGAAAGCCGGGGGTGTTTGTCCACACGGGAGCGTGGTATGACGGGTGGGAGACCAGGAGACACAACCCCAAGGAATTCGATTGGGTGGTGATCAAGCTCGGCTGTGTGGCACAGATAGAAGCGGTCGAGGTGGACACGAGCTACTTCAATGGGAACGAGGCCCCGCTTGCCGGGCTGGACGGGGTTGCCTTTTCGAGCGACGAGGACGACAGTCAGGCCGCGAAGGAAGGGTATGCTGGGTGGATGGAAGTGCTGCCCCCGCAAAAGTGCGGGCCCTCTCAACGGCAGGCGTGGAAGGTGTCTGGTCCAGGCGTGCAGGGGAAGCAGTTCACGCACTTGAGGTTGAAGCAGTATCCGGACGGGGGGATTGCCAGGTTGAGGGTCTACGGGACGGTTGTCCCGCCGTCGCTACCGGCAAGTGTCACGTCGGGAAAGGAGGAGAGACCCCTGGAAGACCTGGCCAGTGCGCTCAACGGCGGTGTCGCCATCGAATGCTCTGACCAACATTTCGGCGGGAAGAACTATCTGATCCTGCCCGGCAGAGGGAAGGACATGGGCGACGGATGGGAGACGGCCAGAAGCAGGGTTAAGGGCCACACCGACTGGGTGATAGTCCGCCTGGGGCTGAAGGGCAGGAAGATCGAAAAAGTCATCGTCGACACCAAGGATTTCAGAGGAAATTACCCCAGGGCGGTCAAAGTTGAGGGGTGGGCGACCGAGGTGGCAAAGGCGGCTCTGGGCACCGAGGCGGACCCCAAGCATGACGCGACGGGATGGACAGCACTGATCAAAGGAGAGCAGCCTTGCCAAGCAGATACCGAGCATGGGTTTGAGGGTGACCAACTGGTGGTTTCTGAGCCCCCGGAAGGACATGTGTGGACGCACGTGAAGATGACCATTATCCCTGATGGCGGTGTGAAGAGGTTGAGGATATTTGGGAGGCGGGCGTGATGATGCACTCTACCCGAGTTTATAACCCTTGTAGCCGCTCAGCGCGTATACAAGAGACCAAAAGCTACAAGCACAAGTAATCGTACTGATATGTCACCTATCACTGTTTTTGTTGTTTTGTGCCTCTTCCGCTCCGCCGTCCGATGATCGTGGACAGCATCAAACGGCCGCTTCGTGGTTGGTTGGTACCAACGAGTCTCGATTCGCCTGGTGTACGCCAAGACCGACATCGGCCCCGCACCCAGCTATGTGATTGGCCAGCAAGCCCTTCTCCGCAAATCCAGAAGGCAAAATTCGCAGATTTGGGATGCCACTCGGTCCTCCTCCATGCCACACTGCTTTCTCCCACTTCCGAGCCTCCAGCTACTTTTGCGTGCACACAAACTGACTCATAATTCTTTTTCGTCTTATCCCATAGCTTTCTTATTCCCACCCCTTTCGCCCTCTCTCTGGCCGTCACGATTGCACATTAGTCCTGCCAGGCAATCATGGCGACCAAAATGACGGCCATACGCCCTGGCTCCAGCGCCATTCGCTCTTTGTCCAGAAGAAGACCTTCGTGTTCCCAATCCTTTTCCTCCACTACCTCGGCAGCGGCCCTGTCGCCCTACCGAAAATCCCCCAAAACCTCCCCTGAACAGTCGAGAAGACCTGCGACGACTGCGGCCGCTCAAGCACAGTGAGTCGATGTGTACGTGCTTCTCAAGTATCCTGTGTGCTGACCTCGAGCTCAGAACCACTCGACCGATCCCGAGTCCTGCATTCAACAACGACTTCCGCCGGAATGAGCCCTCACCCTTGGTTAACAGGCAAATGCCTGAGCTTGACGACTCGTTCGTCGGCCTTAGCGGAGGAGAAATCTTCCACGAAATGATGCTGCGACAGGGCGTCAAACACATCTTTGGCTACCCTGGCGGTGCCATCCTCCCAGTTTTCGATGCCATTTACAACTCAAAACACTTTGACTTTATTCTACCCAAACATGAACAAGGAGCCGGTCATATGGCAGAGGGGTATGCCAGGGTATCCGGAAAGCCTGGCGTCGTCCTCGTGACTTCCGGTCCCGGCGCAACAAATGTCGTAACCCCGATGCAAGATGCGCTGTCGGATGGGACGCCCATGGTCGTGTTCTGCGGCCAGGTGCCCACGACCGCCATCGGCACCGATGCTTTCCAAGAAGCTGATGTGGTAGGGATTTCAAGAGCCTGCACAAAGTGGAATGTGATGGTCAAGAGTGTGGCGGAACTGCCCAAGAGAATAAAGGAAGCTTTTGAGATCGCCACCTCGGGAAGACCTGGTCCCGTGCTCGTGGATTTGCCCAAAGATGTCACGGCTGGCATTCTACGGAGGCCCATACCGATGCAATCGACCTTGCCGTCACATCCTTCTGCAGCAACCCTTGCTGCGCGAGAGCTCTCCCGGAGACAGTTGGAGGGCACCATCTCGCGGGCAGCCGACCTTATCAATATTGCCAAGAAACCGGTCATATATGCGGGCCAAGGTATCTTGGGATCTCCCGAAGGTCCCAAGCTGCTGAGAGAACTGGCCGACAAGGCTTGTATCCCCGTAACGACAACCCTCCAAGGCCTTGGAGGCTTTGATGAGCTTGACCCCAAGTCTTTACATATGCTCGGTATGCACGGCGCCGCCTATGCCAACATGGCAATGCAAGAAGCCGACCTCATTATCGCTCTGGGAGCTCGCTTCGACGACCGAGTAACCCTCAACATCGCCAAGTTCGCGCCCGAAGCGAAGAGAGCTGCAGCCGAGAAACGAGGAGGTATTATACATTTTGAGATCATGCCCAAGAACATCAACAAGGTCGTCCAGGCGACTGAAGCTGTCGAGGGTGACGTGACGACTAACCTGGCCGAGCTGGTACCCAAAGTGAAGCCAGTGAAAGAACGGCCCGAGTGGTTCGCACAGATCAGCGACTGGAAAAAGCGATTCCCGTTGAACAGCTACGAAAAGGAGACGCCCGACGGCTTGATCAAGCCGCAAACATTGATTGAAAAGCTCTCAGATATGACGTCCCACATGAAAGAGAGGACCATTATCGCGACGGGTGTAGGGCAACATCAAATGTGGACCGCGCAGCATTTCCGATGGCGACATCCCCGGTCGATGGTCACATCGGGTGGCCTTGGTACGATGGGTTACGGTCTGCCAGCCGCCATTGGTGCTAAAGTTGCCGCACCGGACGCCCTCGTTGTCGACATTGACGGTGACGCCTCGTTCAACATGACCTTGACGGAACTCAGCACGGCCAACCAATTCCAGATCGGCGTCAAAGTGATCGTGTTGAACAACGAGGAACAAGGTATGGTGACGCAGTGGCAGAGTCTTTTCTACGAAGACCGATTCGCACACACCCACCAGAAGAACCCCGATTTCGTCAAACTCGCAGACGCCATGGGTGTGCCGGCACGGAGGTGCTTGAAGCCCGCCGACGTGGAGGAAAGTTTACGGTGGTTGATCGAAGGCAGCGGCCCAGGCCCGGCGCTCTTGGAGGTTGTCACCGACAAGAAAGTGCCCGTGCTGCCCATGGTGCCGGCAGGCAAGGCGCTGCATGAGTTTTTGGTTTACGACGAAGGTACGTTTTGCCGCGCTGACTCTATCACCCACCTACCCGTACACGGACATTCGAGCTAACTCATTTTTTTCCCTCGGTATAGCGAAAGAAAAGGAGCGGAGAGCCATCATGAAGCAACGGTCTGGCCATTAAGTGCTTGCGTGCGAACAGACCAACGAGAGCGAGCTACCAGTATATGGGTGTGAGTTGGGCGATGTGAGTGTGAATGTGAATGTGAGACTAGGACAGGACAAGGACAGACAGCTCCCTGGTATGATATTTCCGGACGGGACGGGACCACCAAGGGAAAGACAAAAAGTTTGCTACCTCCTCTAAAACAAAGCAAAACCAAAAACCAAATATGGAGTGGAGAGCTTGCCAATATGATACAAAGACACATGGGGAAGATGTGAGGGAAAGAAAGGGACAAAAAATTCCTTGTTCTCACCCCCCCCCCCCCTGGTTAACTCCCCTGAGCACCCTGTGGGGGGAATTGATTGAGTTGTTTTTATATTTCAGCGTTTGTTGTTTTGTTGTTCGGATCCACCCCAAAAAATTCTGTATAGGCGAAAACATACGCTTTTTTTTCCACCTTCCACAACACAGCACAATACAATACACGTCCTGAGGTCTTTCCTTTTCTTTCCCTTGGAAATAAACAAAAAGGGGGGAAGAAGGTTCTTTGAAAAACAGAAATTTTGGATGGAAATTTCTGGGAAATGTCGATGTGAGTGATCAACACTGCTCTGCGCTGGGATTCTTTTTCTCGTGGAATATGCTATGCTATGCTATGCTATACAATGCTGTTACCTTGTCTGAACATACGCCATGTGCTATGCCATGTGCCTGCCACCAGGTAGAATTGTCATGTCCGTCCCATGTCCGTCCCACGTGTTGTGGTCTTCCAAGAGAGGAATCCAGGCGAGGATCTCGAGTAGCTCTGGCAGAGAAGGACTATCGACCTTCTTTCGAGGGACACGTACGAGGGGACCATCTCCCAGGGAACACTGTGTATGTCTCATTCCGATTCTGCTGGTGAGAATGGCGGCTGCCTGAGTGGGTGACTGAGTGACTGAGTGAACTGATTGAATTGAGTGATTTGACACCAATTTGGCTTTTCAAAGGGCTGGTCTCGTAACACATTGTTTGTCTCTTTTTCACATTCCCTTCACCCTCTCTCTCGCGCTTCCTGTCGCACACACACAACATGGGCGTGCCTGAAAAGGAAGTAATATCATGCATGGCAAGTATCAAACTTTGTTCCATGTACCGGGGTATTTGATCGTTCGATTCGTTGACCGTCGAATATATGGTGACCCGAGTAAATCCCCTCAAGCGAAGGGAAGACACCGGGTGCCGAAGCGGTAAGAAGGAAAGCCATTGGTCAATCACATGCTCGGGCAACGGGGTCTTATTGTCTTGCGTTGTTAAAAACGGTGTTGCTCAGTCTTTGCTATCAGCGCCGCTGAGGGTTTTGAATGTTGGTGGACAATAGACAGACAGCCTTCCCATTCTTTATCGTGGGTAGGCGATTGAGTCCGAGGCGCAGACTCTTAACTGCTCCATGAAAATCTCATACATGGCCATACTCCTACCGTTGCTGTTGTATGATCTTCAACTTCTCCTCCACCAATCGGCCCACAATCTTCTCCAGCATGGCTGGGGCGCCGCCCTGTTCTCCGCCCGCGGCACCCTCGAGGTACCCGACGACGCTCTTCTCGACCAGCTTGCCGACAATGTCGATCTCGACGTTGACCTCGTCGCCGGGCTTCTTGGCCGCCATGACGACCCGCTCCTGCGTGTACGCGATCAACATGACCTCAAACCAACCGTCGGCGTCGTTGACCTTGGTGACGGTCAAACTCGCACCGTCGAGGGTGATGTATCCCTTTTCCACAACGTAGCGCAGCACGGCGCGGTCGCGCGGGGCCAGGCGGAAGGTCAGGGCGTTGCCGTCGGGCGTCACGCTCGCGATCAACGCCACCGTGTCGACGTGGCCCTGCACGAAGTGGCCGCCCATGCGTGTGGCTGCGCTCACGGCCCGCTCCAGGTTGACTTTGCTCCCCTCCTTCAGCGAGCCCAGGTTGGTGCGCCGCAGCGTCTCGGGTGCCACCCCGACCTTGAACGAGCCGTACGGCGGCTGCGAGGGCTCGAGCTCCGTCACCGTCAGGCACGTACCGTTGACGCAGATCGAGTCGCCCAGCGCCGCATCCGTGAGGATGGTTGCGCAGTCCGAGATGGTCAGCGAGGTGCCGTTGCCGCCCGATGTCGAGGGGTCGAGTGCCACCAGCGCACTGACGGTGCCGAGCGTCTCGACGAGGCCAGTGAACATGATGATATTTCTTTACTGGGGGAGGCGAGAGAGAGGAAAAGAGGAGGGGTAGGCAAGGTGCAAGGTATTCTTGTCCGACGACGGGGGGTGTTTGTGTGTTTGTGTGTGAGAGTGAGAGAGAGCAGGGTATACAAATTCCCCCCTTTTTTTTCTTTTTATACCTCGCGAGTAAGAGCGGTTTCGTGTACGAGGAGGAGAGATGAAAGGTGCGAATCTCTGTAGAGGACAAACCCCAATTGGTAAGCACTTGATGGATGCAAGGTCGAGGTCGATGATGCGAGATTTGACTATGATTTTTTGCTTCGCTTGCGGCGTGCCCCGCGTTGCGGCATCAGTTGTGCAGCCTCGGCCTCAGTGTCGCCCGCAGTATCCACACTAAGGGTATGCACATTAGTTACATTCAAGGATATTATGTTGTGTCTATGACAAAGGCTCAATGTGGCAAGGCCTCGTGGGCTCTTGATGCGACAAGGTCTGTCTGTCTGTCTATCTCGGTCTATATAGAACAGGTCCGAAATCCCCGAGCTGCATGACATGCTGGTGAGAGGGTATTTCCTATTCAATCTATACATCCGTCTATAGGTATTTTGCCATCCGGGTGGGCATCTGAAGCTGGTTCCAATTCTCGACTTTTGGCGTATGTATTTCATTATTACTAACTAGAAGTCTGTTCCTTCTTCCCCTTCTATCAATCGATCTGTCTTGGTCGTCTCTGGTGAAGGTCCCTGTTCCTCACATAGTCGTGAGCTTCCTGTTAGGCCTTTGGGTGACTATGAAGGTAAAGATGCCCGTCAGCAGCGTTCTGCTCGGCTTTGATGCGGCGATTTCTCTGAATGCTTCGCTGGGTATGGTATGGGATGCGATTTAGAACGGGCTGCATGCCTTGTCTGATCGCCTCGTTCATACTCCTTGCCCAGGAAATACTGTGCGATTTCTGGATACCTCCGGGTTGCCTCGAATGACAAGCTCGACCGTCGGGTCCATCGCCGGCTATTCTCGTGCGGTGGTGCGACTCTCGACGGAAGATATTCCAGACCTTCATGACAATTTCGCTGCTGTGAAAGAAGCGCTCCATATCGTGTTATGTCCACCGGTCAAAGAGGAATGGTTGTGTGTGTGTTCAGCATCTCGACTCTGCAACCTTCGAACCTTCCACTCCCAGGGTCAACGCTGCAGGTCAACGCTGCTTTGCAAGTTCGTGCCGCGGTCCACTCGTCCCTCCTGTCGTTTCACCCGCTCTTCTTCCTGTTTGGTCGACAGCTCAGTGCAAGGTGGAGGAGACTATCACGGTCTATGTCGACACGAATAGTCAGCGCCTCGAGCCTTGAGGGAAAGAAAGCACCCAACTGACCACCTACCTTCTTGTTGTCTGAAATAGATTTCAGCTTTGTCCAGGTAGGGCAGACTTCGATCCCAGGAGAAACGTCTCGTGAGTGACTTGGTCGGACCCAGGGTTGAGTCCGAGTTCAGGGTCGACGTGGACGCTCTCCTCTGAAATTCCATCTCGTCGATTGGAGCATGGATACCGGTCAATAATAGCGTGGATTTGCGGCCGGTCCCTTTGCTCTCGATCTTGATGCTGTCTTGACACACTGGACCCTCTGGACGTCAGTACCACGACCACCACCAGTCCCGGGGAGATACCGACGGTTGAATTCCAGGTATTTCTTCCGCCGCTTCCCTTTTTCCTGGATTAAATGCACCATGAATCGCATCTCCGACTGCATCTCCCAGACCCGGACGTTCTCGAAGCCTACCAGACGATCATCGTCCCTGCCTCGATGTGGCCGACAAATCTCAGTCACAGGTACCACAAGTCGAAGAGTGGACCCGTAGACGACCTGCTGAAACAGCTCGCAATCTATCCCAACAAGTTTTAAATCAATTTCGTTTTACTCCGACACTGGTTCCGCGACAAAGGAACTACTTACCAGGTACACTCTTGAACTTGTACTGCACCCAAGTAGTTGGAATCCTCGGATGATCCCGCCGCTGACCCTCTTCAATTGTGAAGAAGGTCAAACCCTCCCCTTGCTCGACAACAGCCGTAAGTTCGTCGCCGTTGATTGAGTATGGAATAATGTATTCCCAGGTGGGCACTAGAAGACGAAGATGGGGCTCTTGTTAGGTTTAAAGTGCTGACTGACGTTGTTCAGGGAGGAGAATGGAGTCGGACCTCGTTGCCTGAACCGTATCGTTCTCTTGTCGTTCACGGTCCAAATATCCTCCACGGCTGCCCCATTCTTAACGAGCAGCACTCTACCCGAATCGCTGGCCTCTATCAAAACTCCATCTGAAGCTCCAGGCTTCCGCCAGACAAAGTGGACCGACTCGACGCGACTGTGAAGAGATCAGCAATGGCCCTTGCACATTACCGCAGTTCAAGGCTATAGGTACATTTCGGTGGAGCTAGTATGGGCAGTAAGATTTTCAACGAATTCCTTCTGTTCTTTGATCGACGCGAGTTTGACGTGGCGATACTGATCGCCAGGGGTGACGCCCACAAAACTTTCTGGCAGTACCAACTGGTCCTCAATGTCCTGTCCAAAGTCATAATCATCAATGTCGAATGTTGGACCTGGCAGCCACAGAGGAGCCATAGGTTGAGCTTGCGTAGTTGATGGAAGTTCTGGAGAATTAACCTGGCTTCCAGAACCCCTTGCCGTGATCGATGGTGACGTCGGATTAGGTGATGGGCCAAAGGGACTTGACAACGGGGTGGGAGACGGGCTTGACATTGCAAAGGCGAGCATGTCATGCATGTTGCTCACCTGGACTGAAAGTTGACCAACCTGTTCGCTGCAATGAGGCTGAATCAGCTCCCAAGGATTGATCTCTCTTTGATCCCAGCAACAACTTACGAGAGCAGTCCATTTTCCAGCCAGGTTAGCATCTGAATATGCCGTGACAGTTCTGCTCGGAGGCCTTCGACCACGACGCCTTTGGTAGTCCACTCGATCGTCTGGTAAACGGTCTTGAATGCTTCGATCCATTGAAGCCAGGCAGCGTCTGCTCCAGTGGCCACCCCCTTCCTTTTCACAATGTGCTCATACCTCGTCGCGATCTTCCTCAATTTCCTTGTCGTCTCTGCACACTGTTCAAGCATACCCTGGATATTGCTCTTCACGTCAGCATGGTCCTTCAAAATGGCACCATGCCGACGTAGTCTGCTCGCAGCTATCCCCACGCATGATTGGTATCGGTCTGTCTCCTGGATGAAGCGCCTGATCTCGTACGGGGCATGCGCAGCAGCGTGGAGTGTCTTTGCTGCCTGTGTGGTGATCTGAACTAAAGCAATAACATCTCCTACGCCGTTTATAGCCATAGGACGAAAAGAATTGAGGGAGGTCCCCAAACAGAAGCAATATTCCCTGGAGAATGTCACCTCCAAAAGCCGATGCCGTCAAATGGACATGGAGAGACTCCATGAACGGTCCTGCCCCAGGAGAGTCATCAGCATGGTCATTCTTGTTAGTGGGTGAGGCGAGGTTCAAAGCTCGTCGGCAGCCTCCGCGCGTGGCAGAGGGTCCTGCACGAGCCTCGAATCTGCCGACATGTTCTGCTTTGATGAAGACGAACAAATCGGGCCAATTGGAGGAGGCACGAAAGAAACGTGGGCAACAAGTGAGCCTTGCTACTAGCACTTCGCGCTAGATGAAATCCAGAGATAGCGACAAGTAGTGGAGAAGCGCCAACGTGTGAAACATGGCAACGGCTGTGTTGTTCTTCCTGGCTCAATGCGGAACAGACTGATTCAGAGGAACCAGGGATCCGGTCAGTCAGTGTATGTGACAGGGAGCTCGGGCATTGTATGGACCCGATGGTGTCTGGGAGTCGGGCGCGTGCAGCCGCAGGGTTCAGGGGTTCATCCAGAATCGCATAAGGCTGGCGTGGCTGGCTAGATGACTCCCAGGGTACGAGGCAGATGGTCTGTATCTGCATGCTGCGCCCCAAGGCGAATCCCCTGGGTGTTGGCCTTGGAAGCGAAGCCAACGACGGCCATCCCTTTTCCAGAGAAACTAATGTGGTTGGGCCATTTGCAAGGCGAACACAGCCTGATTGAGAGCTTTTGAATCCTACGCCATGTACCTTTCGCTTCCCAAGGTAAACAGTTATCCTCGCCATGGTTTTGAAGAGATTTACATCTGTGCAATACACGAATTCGCTTGCTCGTGGTCCTTCAATCTAGCATCGGTAGATTGTGTACAAGTCAGAGCGATCCATCATGGTCAAGAGGCATAAAGCCTTTCGAGACCTGGAGGATGAGTATAAGCATATACAGGTAAGTTGGACTTGTTGAGTTGTGCTATACGCCGTGTGCATTCCAGACGCTGATGGACGTTGCAAAAGGATCCGACTCTTCGCCGTCGTCTCATCTTACGGGATATCAATGAACGGTCTTTCAGCCGCGCTCATGTTCGCGCTATCCTGGTTGCGGGGACTGGCTTCCTGACGGACAGCTATGATGTGCGAAGTTGTCACCAGGACTGGGTTGGAGTACACTGACATTCCTCCAGATTTTCGCCATCAATCTGGTATCTGACATGATGTAAAGCCGTCTTCTCATTACTTCTGTGGCGCACGACTCCTGTCCCATGCCGCCCGGTCATCTGCGCAGGCTAACAGGAATTGTTCAAGTGGATTTTGTTACTTCCCGAAGCACGGGAACAAGATTCCTCAGGTCGATGATACCCTGATCAAGGTCATGACCTCTGTTGGCACCATCATCGGCCAATTGTTCTTTGGTTGGCTTGCCGACAGGGTCGGGAGAAAGCGCATGTATGGGTATGAATTGCTGATCATCGGGCTGGCAACTCTGGGCCAGTGTATCACCGGTCCTTCGTCAGCAATCGGCATAACAGGCTTGCTGGTGTTTTGGAGGATCCTCATGGGCATTGGCATTGGTGGCGATTACCCTCTTGCCAACATCATCACGTCCGAGTTCGCTTCGACCAAATGGAGAGGCACGATGGTTGCGGCCGTGTTCTCGACCCAGGCTCTTGGTCAGTTCATCGCCAGCCTGGTTGCCACGATTGTCATTGCATCATTCCGAGATCAAATTGACAACGACGACAATGTCTGTCAGGACAGTGTCTGTACTCAAACTCCTGCTGCAAACCTGGCCGTGGATAGAATGTGGCGCATCATCATCGGTGTCGGCGCCGTTCCTGCGGCGATCGCACTTTATTACCGTCTGACCATCCCTGAAACACCTCGATACACCTTTGATGTGAATCGTGATGTGGAGCAGGGGTTTGCCGACTACAAAGGATGGGTTCAGAACACAATTGGACCCAGAACTGGACAAGGAGAAGTCGAGGATGAGCGAAGAGAGATTCGCGCCGGTCTGAGACCTGGTGAGACCCTAGGCGGCCTTGACGCCGCCGTCGTACCTCAGTCGTCATGGAGCGACTTCAGGCGATACTTTCGACAAGGTTTCAATGGCTGGATTCTCCTTGGGACGTGCGGATCGTGGTTTTTCCTGGATGTGGCCTATTATGCCTTGGCTTTGAATAACACTATCTTCCTCCAAAAAATGGGATTCGGGTCCCACAACAACAGCGACCCTACACGGCTATACACGATTCTCCGAAGCGGTGCGGTTGGCAATCTGGTCCTGGTGGTGGCTGGTGCTATACCCGGCTCCATCTGCGCAATCCTGCTTGTGGACCGTATAGGGCGCAAATCGATTCAAGTAGGAGGGTTCGTCATGATCACCATCCTCCTCTTGATCCTTGGGAGTTCCTTCGAGAGCATGTCCGACGCATCGCGGGTGGCTGTGTTCGTCCTGATCCTGTTCTTCGTCAATTTTGGTGAGTCATATTGGCCTTCAACCCGTCCTGCACTCTTGATTGATATTTTTCGAAGGTCCTAACTCCACAACCTTCATTGTGCCGGGTGAATGCTTTCCAACAAGGTACAGAAGCACTTGTCATGGACTGGCGGCTGCCTCTGGCAAAGTCGGTGCTGTGCTCGCTCAAGCTCTGACAGGACCGTTGCGAGGCATCGGATTTGAAAAGGGCGAGACCGACGCATCACCATGGCTTCCTCACGTTATCCAGATACTAGGTGCTTTTGCACTGTTGGGGTTGCTCTGTTCCTTTCTCATCCCGGAAACGATGGGGCGGTCGCTTGAAAGGTTGGCTGGCGAAGAGCCTAAAGCACTCGAAGGTGAAGAAACGAGCGACGACGAAGATGGGCACCCGAAGTCGCTGTGTGAGTTGATGTGGGTTTCATGCACGCCTCTGGTGCTGTTTCAGTGGCTTTTCCGCACGCGCAACCACACAGCTGAGTATGATGATATTGATGCCGGTGAAGGAACGTTGACAGAGCCGCGAATTTCGTTGTCAAGGATGGGTTCTGGCAATGAGACGTGCGCCGTGAAGTCCAGTGTCTCCAAAAGCCACCAGCCCAGGCAACAAGATGACGGAGAGCTAAAGATACTCGAGACTGAGATCGACAGGATATCTGGGGAAAGCTTTGACCAAAGAGTGCACGATGATGGAGGTGGTAGTGGTGGTGGTGACGATGATGCCATCCGGCGGATCAATTGAGAGGCCAACTGCGCAGCCTCCATTTTGAGGGACTTTTACAGATTCTAGAGTTCTGCCTTGAGAAATGATATATGATCTGCGAGCAAACTACCTGATTCCTCATAATTAGTACCACCATACCACCTATCAAAGCCCGGGAGATCGCTCGACCTTCGCCTGCAACTTACTGCATCTCCTCGTATACCAAAACCCTCATTGCATCTCGCCCCCACGCGGCACATCACGTTAGCCCCCCAGCCCATGACACGAGTCGAATGCCTGTCCGCCAACAACTTTATTAGAGTCGACGAGTCTGCATTGGCGTCTTTCTGACCATCAGGTCTCAGTGTTCCTGGCGACGATAGCAACCAGCGTAACAGCCAACCGCCGTGCATGGGTTTATCATCCCGCTAGAAACCAGCCGCCACTCCTGACCCGTCCCCAACCACAAGTCCATGTCATGCCAGGGCAACGAAGTCTACAAATGGTGGCGGCGGCTAGGAGTCGGGTTACACGGGCAGCGCTCCCCAGAACCCGGCTGTAACCAGGTGTTTTTTCAGACTGATCCCACAAGCTCTTGTTGATAGTGGACCTTTTCTCGAGGCCTTCGTCCTTTGTGCACTTTCTTCAGGCATCAAAATGGACGAAGAGGAAGGATATCTGCTCTCCCCAGCTCCAACTTGTGGCAGGTCTCGTCTACCCTACAACTACCCAACATCCGAGTCGTCAAGTACCACCCGCCGCTCCTTAGTCGATGGCGAGGATCCCTTGCGCCACTCATTCTCAGCCGGTCAACAGCCACAGACCAGCAAGTCATCTTACTCACTCTCTTCGATTGATGTTGACGAGACGCTTTCATCGCATTCTACTAAGGCGACAACGGTCAAGCCAGGACCCAGGGTACGTACCTGGAATCCTGCCACATGGTTCCGACGAGTCGACCCATCGAAACTCGCAGGTTGGAGATTCGGCGCCCTTTTAGGATTCGTCCTGTGTGCCGTCATCCTGGTTTGTAATCTTGTTCTCCTCGCCGTCGGATGGTCCAGGGCCAGTAGGACGAGGGGCATGGGCATTGTCTCTAGTGGCAGCGCCACCAAAGTCGCCTGGCTGGGAACCTTCTCCCATATTCTCATCAACGTTTTCAGCAC
Organism: Fonsecaea nubica; assembly: GCF_001646965.1. NCBI lineage: Eukaryota > Fungi > Ascomycota > Eurotiomycetes > Chaetothyriales > Herpotrichiellaceae > Fonsecaea > Fonsecaea nubica. The sequence continues at coordinate 297,837 of NW_019173696.1, read as the reverse complement.
CGCTCTACTTTCAGCAAGCAACTATTGCATGCAGGTTATAACAGCACCTACACGGGAGCAGGCGGATGCGGCGCACCATGACGGAGGATTTGTCGACATTGGTGTCCTGAGTCTTCATAATCTCCGCTACGTAGGTGCCTGGAGACAGATACTTTTCTGGACACTCGCGATTAGCTCGCTCCCTCTCCATCTATTGTGGGCCGACCTTTGTTCCGATATACCTTGGAGTTCCACATGAACTGACCAGCAGCAGCTACAACTCGGCCGTGTCTGACGTTCTGGGTGGCCGAGCATTCACTGTCACCACAGTTGCCAACACCAGCCTGCCTACATTTCTTGCGAACCACGACCATAGTGCCTATCAATCTATCTCTAATGAGCAATGGGCTGTAGCATACAGCACAAACCCTGTCACCCAGTGGGGCAATCTCTATCTTTTCGTCGATGCCTACTCCTTCGGCATCAATTATGACTTGGAAACGGCTACGACCTGGCTCGAAAAAGCATCAGTGAAGCCCCCTAGCCACTTCGGTCCAAGCAGCCAATTGATCGTGCCACTGACGCACTATGCTCGTGAAAATGCGTCCATGTTCCCCCATGTGTCTCTGCCAGAGCCGTACTCGCCTAACTTTCAGAATTTGTCGGGCTTCACACGGTCAGCCACATACACTCTCGCGGATACGGGTTGGCTTTATTATGACGACGTGACTCTGCATGTCCAGACTGCCATTGCAGAACACGTCTTCGACTCGAGCAAGGTCGAGATTTCCCTTATCTTTATAGGGATTGTAGTGTTTTGCAACGTTGCCAAGGTTTGCGCCATGGGCATTCTTGTGAAGCGATGGCGGGCGCAGCCTCTTGTGACTGTGGGCGATGGGATAGCGTCCTTCTTGGATCGACCGGACTCCACAACGATCGGCTGTTGTGTCGCGACGAAGAAGGAAATCCTGCAGCGTATGCGGAGCAAATCAATGAAAGCAGCGGACCCCGGTGGCGTCGAATTGGTCTGGTCGTCAACGAAGTTCCAGCTAAGAAAGTCCATGAGTCGACGATGTGCGAGTGTTTTCCTGGGCATGTAAGTCCTTATTTCGATACTTTCTTCCTGCCGGACACACTGTTGGTTTCCACTACTGACCCATGTATGCAGTCTACTAACACTTTGGTGGACGACCTTCGCCTGCTTGATAGCCGCTTTCTTGAGAAAACAAAGCGGAGGACTTTGGCATTGGGGTACAGCTTCGGAGCTGACTCTCGACGCCACATCGTCCAGTTTCGATCTCAAAAGCATCATGATCAACACATGGCTGGCAAACTCACCTCAAGTTCTCCTTTCGGCATCCTACTTTTACACCAACAGCCTGCTGACGACCATGTACTCTGCTCACGAATGGAACGAGTACGGCGCTCACCGCAAGAGTCTCCGCGTCTCGACACCCGAGGGACGACAACGAAGCCAGCACTTCCTCCAACTGCCGTATCGTATTGCAGTTCCTCTGACAGTCTATTCGGGAGTCCTGCACTGGCTTCTTTCGCAAAGCTTGTTCCTCCGACGAATCGAGTTCCGCGACGAGGCCGGTGCCATCATGGTCGATTCATCCCTGTGTACCTGCGGCTACTCACCGCTTAGCCTGCTGATATTTGCTATTGTGCTTTTCACCGGCTCCATTGTCGTCTACGTCACTTGTTTCTTGACCTTCAAGCAGAGACTTCCGTTCGGCGCCAACTGCAGTCTCATCATCAGTGCAGCATGTCATCCCCCACCAGACGACGTCGACGCTCATCTCAAAGCTGTACAGTGGGGGGTGGTGCAAAACCGGTTCTCTTCTGGCGAGCGAGCTATTCGCCACTGCACATTTACCAGCGAGGAAGTGACGCCGCCAGAAGATGGAAAAATGTACGCTTAAACCTGTATATTCAAGGGTTGTTCAACCATTGTGAACTCGTCGCCGCACAGCGAACGACAAGCTGCGGGACACCCTTGGTATAGAAAAAAACACTAGAGGGTCTCTCAAAGTATCTACATAAATCCTGAATGGAGGGTGGTGACTTGTCAAGCAGATTACAACCAAGATGAAGCATAATCAGATTGATGGCTTTCGCAGTGGAGAGCCTTGGCGGATTTGTATTGAACGCGGAAAACTTTCCCTTTTCGGGAGAAACCGTAACACCCTCCATCGTCCCTCTCCACCTTTCGGAATCAAGATGCGGGACTCTGGGGAGGATTCCGTCGTCGTTCGACATCCAGCATCCAGTATCTTCCACGCACGTTAGAGCCTCGCTGCACTCTTTCAAAGTTGATAGACATTCTCAAGCACGCATCCCTTGAGATACCAGCTCCTTTCATCGAGACTGTGTTTTTCCTAACCTCGACGTTCTTCTCGGCCTTTTTTTTCGTCTCTGGAATTGTGGTGACGACCCCCGCCAGGAAACATGAGCCAGATTCCACCAGGTGCGGATTCCTTCTTCCCTTGCGTCAGACTACAACTGCTGTCATCATGACAGTATTTGCTCGAAGTCTATCAATCACTAGCCGATAAATGAATTGGAACTACGGTCTAGCTAACACGAAGAGGGACGATATCAAAACAGAAGTCGAAGCGCATCATAAGATCATGCGGGAGACATTGTATGCCTACCTCCTACCCTCCCACCGTTCTCTTCTCTTCTGTCCTCTCCCCTCCAACCCACGCCTGTTGTCGACCCTGGGAGTTTTAGCAGTCCCCATCTTTCCCATCCTTTGCACGCACGCAAGCATATGTATGTTTTCAAGCTAACCTTGCAGCGCAGCTTCGCAACGACGACCCCGCTCCTCACGCCCCTGAATGTGACGCTGGTGATCCTGATCCTCACGCTCCTGTACCTGCGGCTGCGGCCACAATCGACCCCGTCCCTACCCCCGGGCCCGCAACCGATCGTCTTCCAGACCTTCACGCCGCGCACTCTGCTCAAGAACAACGGCACCGCCAACAACCCGGTCTACCTGGCCGTGCGGGGCAAGGTGTACGACGTCTCGTCGGGCCGCAACTTCTACGGGCCCGGCGGGCCGTACGAGAACTTTGCCGGGCGCGACGCCACGAGGGGCCTGGCCTGCCAGAGCTTCGACGAGGACATGTTGACAAAGGACCTCGATGGGCCATTGGATCCCTGTGACGACCTCACGCCCGAGCAGCTGGACAATTTGAACGGGTGGATCGAGAGGTTTGATGAGAAGGTGAGTCAAATCCATCAATCAATCAATCGTTCATGGCGAAAACACACACACACACACACACACACACATATATATATACATATCTATATCACGTCCGGAGAAGAGATTGGCTGCTTTGAGATGGATATACTAACAAAGTTTTTACAATCTAGTACTTGGTGGTGGGCAAACTGGTACCTTTCAAGAAGACCGATTTCCATTAGTTTCACTATACTCAGGGCATTCAAGATATAGGACAGCACCTAATACTGACAAATGCAAAGAATGTTATGATACTAGCATGCCTTTTTTCCTTTCATGAAACTTGCTATCTGCTATCGTAGCTCAAAAGCTCTAAACGTACAGTCTCATAAGTTATTCATCAGCCAAACTCATGCCATGGTCCTTTGTTGATAGTCCCTTGCCAACCAACTCCTAGGATCCTTGTGTCGCCACTGGATGACAGCCACCTCCATTTAGGGGTATTCATCATTCTTCCACCCACGCTTACAATTCGCTTTTGGCACTCGTGGCACTCTTGGAGGCAACGCTGGCTGCCGAGCTGGCCGATTTGGATGCAGACGCAGACGCAGTCGCACCGGCACCTTGGGCTTGTCCAAGAACCCATTGCAATCCACTCTTAATTCGCTCAAAGATGGTTCCCGAAGGAGACGATGTCCCGTATTTGAAGTAGTTGTATTGCTTCTTGGCTTCGGCGCGAAGCTCGTTGGTGGTCGAACCCTGATAGTTGGGGACACCATAGCTATCGAGGTACGATTTCAGCTCACTGTCGGACCAAGTATCAAAAGCGGTGTCCTTGGCAGAGTCTGTCTGCTTAGCAAGGTAGCTGGTGACGGATGCGTATTGGGTTCCGCCGCTCTTGGAAGCAGAGGCGTAAGAGTCCTGCGCTTGTCTGATCAAGTCATCGCGACTGGCCTTGGCGCTCTTCTTGTATTTCTTGCCGTGAGCTTCAAGGTACTTCTGGAGGTTCTCAAGAGTCCAAGTGTCAAACGTCCACGCCGACCAACCAGTTGCAGCCTTGTGCTTGTTCAATCGAACCTGCTTCAAGAGCTCGTCCCGCTTGCTGCCTTGAGGCACTGGAACACCACGTGAATCGAGATAAGCCTTGAGACGTGAATCAGACCATGAATCTACCGCCGTGTTGAAAGCATCATCGGCCATGAGAGAGGCGTCGTCGGTTGCCTTTGCGAACTCATTACCAGCTGACGAAGTCGCAGCACCGAATCCAGAAGCGGCTGTGCTAGAAAGCGAGGAACCGCTTGCTTCGAGCTTCCCACGTTGTTTGCGCGCCAATGCGATGAGTTCATTCTTCCTGCTGCCTTGTGGGACGGGAACTCCATGAGTGTCAAGGAATTCTTTCAGCTGGCTATCAGACCAGGCATCGAACAGAGCATCACTAAGGCTGGCTTGTGCGCTGGAAGCGGATTTGCTGGCGATGGAGCTAGCACTGGAGTAGGAAGCACTTGCAGCAGAGGCGGCGGACGACACGTTGAGAGAGGCCAGTCGAGAATTGCGGCGAACGTGGGCGATGAGCTTGTCACGAGTGGTGGGCTGTGGAACAGGGATACCACGCTCGTCGAGGAATTCCTTGAGATCGGATTCGGACCAAGTCGAGTAGAGCCAGTCACCGGGGTACGAAGCGTACTCTCCCAGTTGTTTTGCAACAGTATCGTAGTGCTGGCGGGCGGTAGTCAACAAAGTATCTCTGTTTCGTGGTTGAGGAGCAGGGATGTTGTGGTGATCAAGGAAACTCTTCAGAGACGATTCAGACCAGCTGTTGAAAGTTAGCGAGGGTGACAACCAAGGAGCAGCCAAACCCTTACCTGTCAAAGATCCAGTCCTTGACACTATGATAGCTATCACTAGTCTTGTCCCCAGTCGTAGCGACAGGGTCGACCACCTTAGCCTGCCAGTTGTCTTTGACGAGGTTCTCGAGGTCTTTTCTGTCTGCAGGAGTGGGATAGGGGACATCGTGATCGGAGAGCCATCGCTCGAGTTCGGTCTCATGCCACTTGTTGTAAGCTAGGAAAGAAGGTCAGCAGCGTTCCTCTAGGTCCATGTGGACTTTGTCCATACCAGCTTTGCTGAACCAAGTACTGGCAACAACTACCTCAGTCGAAGCCAGAGCAACGACGAGGATTTTGGAGAGGGAGAACCTCATGGTTGCGGATGTAGACGGGGTGTTTTCTGGTAGGCAATGGAGGGTGAGTAGAGACAGAGAGAAGAGGATTGTGTGAACCAAGGACTTAAAAAAAAGGTGGAAAGAGAATGAGTTTTGGCAAAGTTGACAGATTGAATGTTTGTGCCAACCTTGACGTCAGAGTTTGTTCACCGTCACCCCGTTTTAATGGTTCGATGAGCAGTGATGAAGAAGGTGAGAGGTGAGGCAGAAGTGGCGCCACAGGCAGGTGAAGGCCACGGCCACATGCTGTCAGGCACCGAAGATTTGCACCTTACCAAGTACGTTCAGCTACTTTTACTGGATGATGTGTGCCTACCCAGCAACACTGTGTGCCAGTCAATTGTGGCGGGACATGAGTCCGACGAAACAAAGCAGCTGCAGAGGTCCAGGTGCGTGACGCCAGCAACTGACGCGATTCGTGATGCGGGGAAAGCGATACTCGCGAAAACTCAGCCTGACGTCACGACTAGCTAGTGTGAAAAACAAATCCGATGCTTGTGGCGCAGGCACTCTTTGTTTCGGGCGCAGGACAATAATTCTAGGATCGAAGGCTCGATGTGTCTATCTGGATAGTTGTCTCGAGGAATAAAAGAAACCCCCAACCTCTGTATTGTAACCTTCAAGCAAGTAGTCTTCCAACACCCATTGTGCGGGTCAAGGAGGCGTCAGGGCCAGGCAAGGCTGGAGCGCCTCATGAGGAGGACAATCAATAGGCTTGGCATCTAATGAAGTCATCAAGTCGACGCAATGCATCAGAGGATCATCAGTGGCACTCGTCAAGTTTTGAAAGCATTTTGACCTTGCCTTTTGGTATCTCACTGAGCTATATCGTTTGTGATCTCCTATTATCAAGAGATTGTAGTACCATTCACCAAAGCCTCGTTAAATCAACCACAATGCAGCCCGTCCTTCGTATGGCCGCAAGGCCAGTCAGAGTTACTCGCAAGTTTTCAGCTCTTTCCTATCCAGCACATCCTCGAAGATTCGCACATCAGTCTTATGGGAACGAGCAATCTGGGATGCAGCAGGGCACCAACCAGGAAAACCCAAAGTCCGACATGGAGCATCCTGGCCCAGAAGCTCCTGCAACTGGCAAGGGCGGAAGTTCATCCTCAAGCCAGGGGGCGAGTCCCAAGATCCACAGCCCCAAATCAGCCGCGGAGGAAAACGACCCGGAAGTGCGGAAGCATAACGAAGAACTGGAACAACGACACGAGAGGACAGTAAACCAGTTGAGTGAGGACGATAACAAGGTGGACAAAAAATTCTGGAAAGGTTTGTCTTTGTCCATGCTTGTACGATGTGGTATAATCTAACCATATCGGGCAGGCGATGTTGGACGTCCTTCAGAGGATAAAAAGTAGTGAGGATCCAGCTGGCCCGAAGAGGCGTGATATGCAATACGCATCTGGGGCGTGATTGTGGTGCCGGAACTGAGACCGCAACAGGTGTTCAAGGCTCTCAAAAGTACGAGTGAAGCCCAGCTGGGGAATCGCTTTTTTCCGTGAAATTGCCTCTATAGATATGGCCTGGAGAGCACACTGAAAACACCTTGTCACGAAGGACATGTCTTGCGCGAAGGTGTCAGCAAGAGGGGGTTCCTTCTCCAATCGATATGAACGCACAGGCACACTCATAGTTCAACAATTCTCTAGCGGTTGGGAGCAGTCAAGGGATTTGTTGTCACCTGAATGACTTAAAACGGGTTTCCGTCTTGTCTTCCTTTGGTGTTGAGCAGAGCAGATGTATTTTGACCTGCAATAATATGCATGCTCTACCCTTTCCTGAGAGCAAGGATGTCGGCCAGGCGTACTTGGCCTCGTTGTCCCCAGCCCGCTTGGCCCTGTTCGACATCTGGCCGAACACGGGTGTACCACACCTGTGCTCTCTGGTCAAGTTGTTCCGGGCTCAGTGTGGACGCCCAGCTCTTGCAAACTGTGTCGATGGCTTTAAGTGTCATAGCCGCAGCTTCCTCTCTCTTACTTGCCATTTCCTTTGGCGTTTTCTTCTTTGGGGTTGGCTTCTTCGCTGTGGTATCCTCTACGGAGTCTGTGGAGCTGGACTCGACAACAACCATGGATTTGAGAAGGTAATTTCGAGGCGAAAGAGGTTTGTGTATGGGAGGACCGGTAGGACTCTTGATATCTTTCCCTGCAATCAGTGGCCCATTGGACTTCCGAAGTGCCTCTAGATCAAGTCCCCAGAACGCAATGTTGGGAGCAGATGTCTCATCTTCAGCAGAGGCAGCCACGTGTCTTCGCATTACTGCCACCTCACGTCCCATTATATTGACTTTAGGTTGGCCCAGGGCCCAGCCATCCTCTTCCGCAGTTGGCCCCGTAGTCAAGCCAAGGTATTTGGCTTTGCTCTGCGCACCTGCGCTTACAACAGCTTGCGCCAAGCTCCAGCGACTCGAGAGAGGCTGTTCGGGGTGTGTATATGCAAGGACAGCGATAGTGAAGGCTAGGAAAAGAGGTGCGCGGTTCGTCTCAATAGTGATATTTTCTAGCTCGGCAATGGATATGTCTGTCTGAGGAAGTGCAAGGGAGTCCTCATCATCGAGGGCGTCTCGGTCTGTCTTCGTGCGCTTCGAGGCTGAGGAATTTGACTGCGCCGCAGATCGCTTTTTGGGATTAGAAACACGCTTGGCTGCGTTGATCACCTGCTTCAGCACCTTCTCATCAGCAAAGATAGATTTGAGGTCAGTCTCATTGGCCTTGGAGATGTTCTCGGGCGTATTGAGCTGTTCTTTTCGAAGAGCGTGGATCTTCGGCATGGCTTCTGCCAATGGAATGCGGGCATCTTTGGTCAAGAAACGCAGCAAAGCCTGCACTTCGGCCGCAGCAGTCATGCTTTATGTTGCTTGACGGGCCAGATATACCACATATGATTAACCCTGGAGGCACAAGGCGACGTGCAACGCTGGCGATATTCGCGCAGCCCCGGGTAAACGATTGCAGTATCAGAGAACGAAGGAGATCGACACCGATGAACGCCGGTGATGGTCGTAAAGTCAGCCAAAGTATTATGCGAGAGGCCTGATGCCGCTGCCGCTTGTCTCAAAGTGAGCATGATCGATGGGATTGCCAAGCCTGCTAACCCAAACTAGCACGCCATTGGCCAACAGCCAAGACCTCAAGGGAATGGCAACGGCAAGTGCAGACTGAGTCTAATGAGACCTCCTGTTCCTGCTGCTTCTTGTTCCGCTCTCACAATTCATGCTCATCCGACCAGTTCAACATCCACCACCCTCACCTCACCCGCCGCCACGCCTCCGATACCTTCCTTCCCACGTCCGACATCGATCTATAATACCTTCCAATTGTCCAACGCCTTCCTCCTCCCCTCAATTGCCTGTCTTCGCGTGTCCGGAGCCGGCCTCCTAAAAAGGTGGCGCAGCGCCCATGGCGCGACGACCTCCTTCCAAACGATCAACATCGATGGACGGTGATTCCACGCCGCGAAGGTCATCAATAGCAACATCAAATCCCAATGTCTTCAGTGATGATTATGCGGTCGACCCTGCCGAATCAATAGGCGCTTCAAGTCCGACGGACTCGATTGACAGCCGACCTGAAGAGCTGAGCCTCAGCCAGCGCAATGACACAAACACCAATCCGCGTGAATACACCCCTCCTGGACTGTCTGGCAATACAATGGGATTAAACAGACTTTCCATCTCCAAACGAGCCCTCCCAACCGAGTCCTCCGCCCACCCCCACCGAGCCGTATCAGTCTCGTCCCAATCCATCGCCGATAGCCGAAGAACCCTCAGCACTTCGTCTCGATTTTCCATCCCACGAGCTCAGAGTCCTTACAGAGGGCCGACGGCTCCGAGTCAACCCTATGGTCTATATCCCCAAGTTACAAGAGCATCTAGTGTTGTCAGCGATTCGACAATTCGGCCTTTGGAACTTCCCTTTGTTCCACAAGGGGGGCCAGAACACCCGTACTCTATGTATCCCCAAAACACAGTGCCTGAAGATGACAGTTCGGACATTGGCTTGGGATTTCCTGGAATGGGTCCATCATTTGCGCCACCGGACACATCATCTTCCAGCAATGAAGTGGGTGACATTGTTGGCAGTGATGGACATATCGAGCAACTACCTCCATACAGCCGATATGCCGACAACGTCATCGCAAAAGGAGACATGGCTCGGATAGACCCGCAGACCTCGACCATCACGGAAGAATCGGGGCCTGCTTCCAACATCCCACCTCCTGCGGGTTCTGCTTCAGATGTTGAATTAATGGCCGTGGGCTCTCCTTCTCAGGATGAAGTTGCCAGAAAAGAAGGACTCTGCGAAAAGCGACGGCGGAGGACATGTTGTGGGCTACCTATCTGGACGGTCGTGATTGTTGTTGCCATTGTCGTGCTGGCAGCGGTAATTGGTGGGGTTATTGGCGGCGTCGTTGGGAATCAACATGGGACACACCAGGCCGAAGCGTAAGTTGGTTAATCCACCGTCTCCTGGCATTCTTTTCTAACTGCTCCATAGTGCCGCAACCACCACAGTCTGGCTAGACGCTGACCCCGCTCAAACGGGTCCGTCGACACCACCATGTCCGACAGGCCATTATACCATCCCCTTGAATCAGACACAGCAGATTGACACGTGCGTCATCGATGACGAGTACGCTCGTGCATGGGAATGTCTGGATTTTGCCCTACTTGGGGTCAATGTCTTCAACAAGGGCCCGAATTTTTCGGTAGTGTTTGACGACTACTCGGTGAGACCACAATTGTTCCGATACGGACCACAACCTCCCGATTTCAATGGGTCAACTTTTGAGATGCAACCATTCAGAGACAAAGAGGACGATCAACTTGGTATCGCACTCTTTTTCAGTGTCCTATTCGACAAGCTGATTATAGGTGGGCACTTGTTCTTCTCTTTGCGATCAACAACCACTGACTTGAGTGAACAGTTCCGTCGAATCAAATCTCTCCCGAATCCGACCCCATGAAACGGTCGATACCTGCCCGAGAGTTGTCTGAAAGAGGCATGGGCAACTGGGGGTTCGAGTACCTCGCTGTGGGAGACAAGCCCTGGTACTGTTTCTGGAACTCGACCGTCAGCGAATTCTGGGTGTTTTTGGACCAGAACATGAATGACGCGTACGACATGTATAGTTCGACGTCTACAATCACATCTGGATCCAGCACGCCGACCAGCACGGGGACGTCAATGACACATACTGCGCCTGGATATGGCAGTGGGCCCACAACTGCGAACCCGTCGGCCACCACGCCGTATCCCAGCGAACCGACTGACGATGACTACTGGCCTGGCACGAAACTGAAACGACAGGCGACGGTGGGATCGCCGGACTTCCCCAAGCTTGTGAAGATGGTGGAGAAACGGAAGCCTGACAACAATGTGCAACCTTATTGCCAACAGATGCAAGTGCTCAACAATTGGCAAATCATGCCGATCCCTAATGTGCCTACCGTCTGCATCGAAGAGAGTGACTACGGGACGCCGACGTCTGGGGCTGATAGCAGGAGGAGGATGATGTCCAAGCGATCATACAACACGGTAGATCAGCTGGGATCAAACTGTATTTGCGAGTGGTTCAGTATATAGACCTCGGATGATGGAGGTCAGGGGGTTGGACTCCTGTGTCTTTTTATGTGTTACGAGGTCACGAGTGCGCTGCTGGAAGGCCTACTGCTTCTGATATTTTCCTTGGAGAAGGATGGTATCCAAGGACGAAAGGTATTTATTTATAGGGATATTTTCTGGAATGTATATTTGGGGGCTTCTGGTTCTATCTACTGTCTGCACTTTAGGCATGGCGGACGGGGAGGGGAACTGGCAAAAGTGGGAATTATGGTAGAATTTGCGAGTTGGTAACAACAAGAATTCCGACTTTTAATTTATATTACTTCCCTCGTAGTCATTATTAGATGCAGTTGATGACCCTTGTGTCACAGTCTGATGGTCCTGATGATCTGACCAGGTGTTTTGGGATTGACCGAAATGGGACAAAGCCTCGGAATCTTACTATGACGAATCAATCAGTCACTCAAGTCACTCAGAGTTTTCCTGTCTGTCAGCCACATGTCTTATTTCTTTCCTTCTTTTACCTGGTTCAGGCTGTTTGTTGCGAGCTGAGATGAGGGTTTTTCGGCCCAAGGATTTGCCCGGGAGCCAACGACAAAGAAGTCCCCCCCGTTAAGTATCTTCTCGCGGATTTTTCTTTTTGCCTGATGGGTGTTTCTATTCTTGGACTGGTCAGTTGGTTAGTCACTCACTCTGTCTGTTTATCGGTTGTTATGTATTATGTATTGTGCAGCTGTAGCTGTTGCAGTAGGTGTAGGTGTAACACAGAACTCGATTTCCCCCCTCCTTTCCAGCCCCCATTCCCATCCATTCCCCCTTGATCGCATTTCAGCAAGCGAGTATCATCTCCCCATTCATTGACTAATATACCGTTCTGTTGTGTTTCGTTTCGCCTCGCTTCGCTCAATAAAGCCCCCCATAAAAAAAAAACAATGGGTGGCCGCCGAAAAGCCCTCCTCATCGGCATCAACTACCTGGGCTCGCAGCACCAGCTGCAGGGGTGCATCGACGACGTCGCCAACGTGGCCGAGTTCCTCGCCTCGCGCGGCTTCTCCTCCCACCCGGCCGACATGGTGGTGCTCACCGACGACGCGCGCAGAAACGACCCCCGCGGCCCTTACTTCCCCACCGCGCACAACATCCTCGCCGCCATGCGCTGGCTCGTCAGCGAGCCTGGCTGCATGTGCTTCCTACACTACTCAGGCCATGGCGGGCAGGTCCCCGACGAGGATCAGGGGAGGAGTGGCTTCGCGGATACCATCGTCCCCGTCGACTTTGAGACGACCGGCCAGATCCAGAGCTCCATGCTGCATCGTGTCCTAGTCAGCGCGTTGCATCCCAGCAGTACGCTGTTTATCTTGTTCGATTGCTGCCATAGGTGAGGATTCATGCCCCTTTTTTTCCCGCGCAGTTGGGGTGTTGGGCTCAAATCCGCTTCCCTTGGTGAGGATGGGTGCGCCGTGATGATTCCAGGTGATGATGAGGAGATGACGAAGATGGTGAATGATATTGTTACCAAGGTGGATATCGTATTGATTCTGGACCTCCCTAATCGATTAATCTAATCGCAGTGGTTCCGCCGTCGAGCTGCCTTTTGTCTATCGTAAGTCTCGCTCATTGGTACATATCATATCATGTGTCTATTCATGTCACCCCTTGAGCTCAAAATATATCCCATGTATATGATTTTCTAGCACTATTGTCTGTCTATGACTTCTCGGTTATTGTTCTGACATTCAGACGATCTGATCCTCTGCGGCCTGTTCGAGTTTGGATATTGACACCCCAATGCAGGGACCGACGGTGACGGCAATGTCAACCTGATGGACAATCTGAAAGTTGGTGCTGAGCTGATTGGCGAGGTGAGTTCTTACAAACTGTCGAGCCTCCTGTCGGGAATATATCCTGTACCCGTCTCATGTGATGTCCATGTCCATGTCCATGTCCCCATTCCACACCCACTACATGTCTCGCGCCCACCACAATGGCAAGATTCAGCGCGCTGATAAACCCCCCTTTCTTCTCCCACCCCAACAGGCATCCCACCTCATCCGCGGCGACTTTGCGTTCGACAGCGCGGGCGAGGCGCGCCACCTCCTCGCCGGCGCGACGTCCTTCTTCCGCGGCCTCAAGCACCAGTACGACGGCGACTACGACGAAGGGCTGCATGCCGTAGGCGAGTTCGAGGAGGACTGGGGCCCCGAGAATAAGTCAGTGTTTATGTTTTCCGGGTGCAAGGACGAGCAGACGTCCGCGGACGCGTTTATCAACGGGCGGCATGTCGGTATGTTCTTCTCTCCTAAATTCACCGGGGAATCCAAGTCCAGACAGAGGCGACCTTTGACACTGGAGATGCTTTATTCCGACCTGTTGACTGCTGGACTGACTGACTGACTGACTGGTTGGGTGTGGTGCTGTGTTATGTTTGTAGGAGCCATGTCCTGGGCCTTTCTCGAGACCATGAAGACAGACGTCTACTGGAATATTTCCTATGTACAGGTATTTTCCCCAGCCCTTCCCTCCAACCTTTCCCTTTCCCTGTCCCCCTAGCATTTCCTTTTCTCGTTGACCGCCTCTCTCTCCCTCTCCCTCACTATCTCAATATTATGAATCTCGTCAGTCAAGAAACTAACAGACTACCCAACCCTTTCGTGGGGGGAGTGTGTGTGAAAAACAGATTCTGCAAAACACCAGAGCCCTCCTCCAGCAGCATTACTCCCAGGTGCCGCAGCTGTCGTGCGGGTATCAGTTTGATCTGAACAATCCGTTCCGGGTATGACGATTACGATTATGATTATGATTATTAATGGCGATGGTGATGACGGCCACGAGGAGTGATGATGATGACTGCGATGATGATGATGATATTGATTACGATGATGAAGAGGAACTTGGAAGAATTAAAGACGAAAAAAACAAAACAAAACAAAAATCAAGAAAATCTGGAGCTCGCCAACGAGTTGTTTAGCAAAAGGTACAGAGGAGTTTTGGGTTCTTTCAATGCATTACAGGGGTGGAAAAAGAGATCAACGTTCTCGGCGTTTCGTCCAGGGGTCGGAATGTCCTTGAGGGGACCAAGGGGAACCAAGGTGACCAAAGGGTTATCAAGGAGTGTTTGAATGGTTTAGATATTGATATCGATATTGATACTGATACTGATACTGATACTGATACTGATACTGATTCTATAATACAATACTGCACTGGCGCGTGGAGAGGTGTCTGTCTACTCATCTGGGTTGCTGTCTACCTGTCTCCCTGTCTACCTGTCTCCCTGTCTACCTGTCTCCCTGTCTACCTGTCTCCCTGTCTACCTGTCTACCTGCCTGTCTGCCTGCTACTCATGTCCTTGGCTGGGTGCTTGGGTACCGAGTAAATTCCTCAGTAAATTAGTAATCTAGCCACCTAGCTACCTAGCTACGTACTCCTTTTATTTGCTTTGTCCGATTCATCTGGACAACGACGAGCAGGGACCACACCATACCGAAATGACATGTATATCTATACCTACCTACTTGCCTACCTACTTACCTACCCAGATACGCACTACATCCTAGGTACGTAGGTGGTCATTGGAAGGAGTCCCAAGGGCATATACACATGTTCACCTCAAGTCCCAAGTCCCTACGAGTACGAGTGATAGTACGAGTGTTGTTCTTCCCAAAGTACGCAGTATTGATTGACACGCCATCGTCGTCTGTTCTGTCTACCATTCATTGCCCAACATTTGACACGCCGGCCACACCGGTTCATTCCGACAAACCCATCTTTCAGCGCATGAGACATTCAATATACGAGAAATATACCCTTACCACGTCACGCCCCTGTACCCCCAAGCATCGGCATCACGCACCTCAATCTAGATCCGGATCCCCAGTGGATGGATTATAAGTACAGGTCACTGCGAGGTCATTCGTCGTCAAATCTCATACCAGGCTAGTGTCTGGATTTTCATTGTCGTTGTCGTTGTTATTGTTGTTGTAATCGACCCTCCTACATCATCGTCAGAGCCCGGACAAAACACATTTCAAGGACACGCCAGCAGACTTACCCTTCGTCAAACAAATAGTAAAAATTGTCAAACGGACCAAACGACGCAAGGAACTCGTCAAAGCCCGCGGCGCCTAGCCCGCAATTCTCCAGAACCGTGTGTGCGTGCGTGTGCGAGTGCGAGTGCACGGCGTTGACCTGATCGTCGCGAGCGTGAGGAGTACTTGCTGGCCCGGTCGCCTCCAGTAAACCCACCCCGCAACCCAAGTATTGGTCCACGTGCCCTGAACCGGCGTTGAGCACTTTGAGGACTTCGGCGAAGAGGTTCCGGTACATCTCTGCGCTCCAAAAGGTCTTGTTGAGGTGTGAGAGGACCATCAGGTGCAGGTTCATATTATGTCCCGCATGCTGACGAATGATGCCGTCGGATCGAGCGAGCTCGAAAAGATGGATCTGCATGGTGACCACAATGACGGTGACCAGCATCGTAGGCGATGTCTCAATCATATCCTGCGCAATTAGTCTGTTGAGAGTGTTGGTGGAGTCGGCTGCGGCCAGCTTTGATCTCTGAGTGGCCGCCATTTGGAGTCTACTTCGTTCAGCTGGTGACAAGTGGACAGGGGTCGAAAGGATGTATGGCCGGTGTAATACGATGATGACCGTCTGGCAGTAGCATCGGAAATGACTCATGTGGAGCATCAGGATGCGAGACTGGTTCTCAATGTCAGTGGGAAGACTGTCAAGGAGATGCGAGATATCCGCATGATCAGCATCCAATCGAGTCAAAGATAACGGCGGCCTTCTCGGGCGGTAATGGAGAACGAGAGCGTCTTCCAACTTGATCGACAAGCGGAGTAATTTAATCCAAAGGTCCGCCAGTGCATCGAGGTCGGGTGGCAGGAATGTTTCGCGCAGTTCCGGAGTCAGATCTTTGAGATCTTCTAAAACGTCGGGAACCAATGGTAGTTCCAGATCGCAGTCGTCGAGGTGGACGCGCATAGGTCTCCCAGTAATCAAGGAGAGCCAGGCATCGCGATAGTAGGAGCACCACCACAACCGTCTCCAGAGTGCTAGTTGTGACGGAGGAAAAGGACATCGTGGAAGCCGCGAATACCTAGGTTCCCGATGGAGTCCTATGCTGAAGCAGAGATGGATTGCCGCACCGATCCAGTAGCACGGCCCGTCCAGATCCTCCAGATCAACAGCCCAGTAGCCCAGGAGCAGCACCGATGCTATGACAGCGGACTTGTTGGTCTCGAGCTGTGCATCATATGTCCTCTGGATGCCGTCAGCTCGCTGTGTCTCATCTCTTGGACGCATCTATGTATCTTGCCTTGGCATTCTGAAAGCACAATTGCTTCAGGACCTTCCGAGACTGGAACCCGGCAGTCTTGAGGGTTTCCGCATCAATGAAGATGGATGCAGCAAAAAACACCGACCACAGCAACAGACAGCTGACGCCGTCCGGGTCTTTGGAGTAGGTAGTGATAAACTCCCCGGCATTGACGACAGGTAAGACAGGGTAGACGTAGTGAAAGAAGCTTCGAAGGAGCTGGGCGCAGACCGAGGGCGAGAACTGGGGCCTGGCACCGGGACTTATCTCGGGTTTGAACAACTGTCGATTGAGGACGTTGCGACTGATGATATAAGGGCTGCCCTTCACCGGCCGATTTGGTGAGCAGATGTCGAACACGAATTCGAGTCCCTTACCCTCGCCTGACGATAAAGTCAGTACCGACTTACTGTCCAGCCACACCAGAGAGGTTGAGAAATACCGGCATAATAAGGCACAAGGTTGTCCCGAGGGGGCTCAGGTCCGCGGGGCTTGTCAGATATCGACACCGATGCCGTGGTCGGCGTTTGCTGAGTGCTGACTGGGATCTCACTTGAGGTGTCCGGCCCCCTTTGACCGTCTCGGGACGGGACATGGACAGGACTCTGCTCCGCACTTACGCGGTCCCGGGGGATTGCAATGGGATCCGATGCTTGTTGAAACGTTGCCTCGGTACTGTGTATAGATCTTGGAGATGGCACCAGCGGGTAAAGTGGCCTTGGTGGCAGGGTCGCTTGATCTTGACGGTTATTGTAGTCGATCGGGGGCGGAAAGTGGCCTAACTGATGACCCGGAGTAGACATGGGCACCGCCACATCGTGCTGCTGGCCATAGACCTTGCAAATGGTGCCATCCTGAGCACAATTTGCACACGGGATGCCCTGAAAGGCCAGCGAACACCGAACTTTTCGATCGTGGCAGCGCGTGCATGCGATGGCCGAGCGCTTCCTTTTGCGCATCTGTGGTGCCTCCATCACGTCTCCTCACCCCTGTTTTTGTGTAGAGCGGAGATGGGTGGACGTTACACCTCTGTACCGGGGTAATCGCTTTTGTAGTTGGCCTCCGCCTTTTGTCTGAGTGGAGGAGGGGAGGAGACGGACCTCGGTCAATTGTCCAATGGAGGGCGATTGCCGGAGAAAGGGCCGCCAGGAGCCAGCCAAGCAAAGTGTGTGAAGGACAATCAGCTGGGGTGGCACGGGGTGGATGTTGGGTGCGGAGGAAGAAATCCTTGAAGCGAGATGGTGGTGACTTGGTGACTTGGTTGGTGGTTGGTAGGTTGATCTGCCTGCGCCTTTCTCTACCTCTGGTGCCTTTGCTCGGATCTCACAGTTCAACCCCTGCACTGCCTGCGCTCAACACAAAGCGCGCAGGGGAAAGGGAAGAGAATCTCTATTGCCGCAGATATATTAACAAGCCTTCTCATTGCGATTCTCTCCGTCGCTATGAGAAGTCCTCCCCTACCCTACCCTGCCCTACCCTAGGCGGAAAACGAAGTACTCACATCCCCCACTCTGCACCCCAGACAGCCAGACAACTCAACCGAGGAAGGATACCGAGGTAACATGTCCACCGGTGCCAACCCACGTCTCTGCACTACACGTATTTAGAAGTGATGGAATCACCTCGCTCTAACGTCGGTTTCGTGATATTTCTAGTCTACCTCAGGCCATCCAATAGATAGCTTGTTGCATAAATACCAGGAGGAGGTCAGGTGTGGCCTTCTCATCTCCTCTTTTTCGACCGCCATTGATGATCCTAAACTTGGTTCATCATATCATGCCTTTTTGTTCCGTTGGCATGTTGTGTCTACCGCCTGGGAGGAAGCTTTTCTCTTAGACTATGCGCAGATTGTCCGTGCTCGCCCAGTCGCTCGCTTCTACGCCACCACTCCAGACTGTCGCAACGTCTCAATCTCCTTGTCCCCCATCTGGAGCATATCCCTCAGCACCACGTCGGTGTGTTCACCCAACGTCGGAGGGGCGCTACGGGCCCCAGCAGCGCTCTCTGAGTACTTGACCGGGTGGCTGACAACCTTGATCTTGCCGCACGCCTGGTGATCGAGCTCGGTGACCATGCCACGGGCACGGACGTGCTCATGGTCCAGGGTGTCCTTGACGTCGTTGATGGCCGCGTAGGGCATGCCGCTACCCTCGAGCACGGCCAGCCACTCCTTCGTGGTCTTGGTCTGTGTGATCTTCTCGATCATCTCCTCGAGCACGTCGCGGTTCTGCACTCGCACGTCGTTTGTGACGAAGCGCGCGTCGCTCTTCCACTCTGGCCGGCCCAACTTGTCGCAGATGATGCCGAAGAGTCGGTCATTGCCACCACCTAGCATGATGTCACCGTCTAGCGTCTTGAAGCCCTTGTAGGGCACAATGCTCGGATGCGCTGTGCCCCATCGTCCACCATCCCGTTCACCCGATATCAGCACCGAGCTCGCAATGTTGGCCAGGGTCGCGACTTGACAATCCGCCAGCGCCACGTCAACATGCTGGCCCTGGTTCGTCTTCTGGCGAGCCAAGAGAGACGCCATAATGGCGTTGCACGTGTAGAGCCCCGTGGTCAGGTCGGTAACCGCCACGCCCACTTTCACAGGCGACCCGTTCCTCTCGCCTGTGATGTGCATGAGACCCATTTCGGCTTCCACCATGACGTCGTAGCCGGCGCGGGGGCTGTAGGGGCCGTATTGGCCGTAGCCGGTTATAGAAGCATAGATTAGACTGATTCACGGGCCAAAGTATCAGTGGACTCTGTCGGTAGGACGAAGAGGGAGGAGGGAGAGAAGTTGTTCCGCGAAAATACTCACCGAGGATTAATCTTCCGTATTGACTCGTAGTCTAACTGGTATTTCTTCAAGGCCCCTACCAGTGTCATGCAAAGTGGTCAATCCAAGGTGTCCGTGAAGGAAACAAGTCTCCGATCCATATTTCGGCCATTCCTTTCCGACTGAACAGGGCCACATACCTGGAATGTAGTTTTCCACTAACACATCCGACGTCTTGGCCAATTCATGCAGGATTTTGATGCCCTCGGGTTGCTGGAATGAGAGACCGACAGATTTCTTGTTACGGTTGACCTGGAAGAAGCAAGTGTGTTCCTCCACGTCAGCACACGGCGCCAGAAATGACAAGCATAAACGGTATGCGCATTGATCAGAGCTAGAGGAACTCACGCCGATAAAATACGCACTCTCCCCAGGTCTGCCGCCTTTTGCTGCCGCTATAGTAGTAACACGGTAGAGATCGAGTTAGTCGATGGCACCTCTTGCGTTGGAGATTTTGGAAAATCGGGGAGGCGAATTGCTCCTCTGCCAGTGGGCTTTTCATTACCATCTCCTTTATATTTTGCGTACGGCGGGCCCCAGGCTCTCGTATCGTCGCCTCGCGTAGGATGTTCAATTTTGATGATTTCAGCCCTAGAGGTGGTTGGAGGATCTCTGTCAGCGGCCAGAAATCGACATATATCAACAGATTTCGGCGAGTGCTCGGTCTTTCCGGCGTTTTAAAGCCCACAACATGGAGAAGACTGGGAGATATAATGCGTACCTACCCTAGATCGCCCAGAATTTGTGTGCAATATGGCTGTGAGGTTCAATGTCCAGCCAGGTCAGTCATTGATCCACAGTGGTATATGCAGTGTTTCGGCCCCTGACCAGCAGGGTGCAACGCCACTGGACCACTTGCCAGGACACAGACTGCTCAAGCTCGAGAGGGAAACAAGCAAAGCACTCACGCCAGCCAATACACGTGTCATGTCCAGCACCCGGACACCTTCCAGCGGTGCAATTTTCCCGGTCTTTGTGCTTGCTGAAGAGTCTTGGACAGATGCGAAATATCTCCGCGACTTGACCGATGTCAGAGGTCGGGGTCGAAGGAGGGAAGTAGAGCCACGTTGGCCCGCTAAGGCTAGTCGGAGAGCTCTACCGGCATCCATATTGAAGTTACAATGTGGCACGAAGTGTACACAAGGACGATGAACAGGAGAAGGAGTTTGTAGAGTGTCGGAGAGCGGTTGAACTGAGAAATGGTTTCGGACGAGGTTGACGGCGCCGTTGCCGAAACATCGGCTGCCAAGCTCCGAGGCGATTTCTACAAAGAGGTAGAGGGAGGTGAGACTGATGAGGCTCAATAACAATTGCTTCAGCAATCATCTCAAGTCAGAAGATGGTGGAGCAATCATACCCAACTGTATCTCATATACGACCGCTAGAAAAGAACCACCCACAAAAACACCGAAATCTAGATCCCCCGACCTCTTCATATCATTCGATGGTCGCCATACGACTCACTCGGTTGTGATTCCTTCCTCTTAACGTACAGGTTATAGTTACATACAGATTGTGGACACCGCCACCAGACCACTTCGCAACACCTCCCAAACGATAAAAACAAACATTTCAAGTTGCCAGGCGCAAACCTGCAAGGTATCTTGGACAAAAGACCTCCCAATATTTTTTTTCGTAAAATGATGAAAAATGAAAAAGTACACAAAAATAGCAATTCAACAAAATCCAGTGCGTCGCATAGGTCGCAGACAAGGTGCAAAAAGGTGGAAAACAAACGCGCCGTCCCAAAAAAAATCCCTTGCCAATAATACCCATCGAATCCTTCGCCATCCAGCACCTTCTAATTGATTTCGTGTTATGGTATCGCGGCTCGCGCCGTATTGGAATCCAGTCTTTTTGTTTCCGTAAAATTTGGGGTCATCAGTTGAGAAAGAAAATTTCGCACGCGTGGTACAAGAATGCACCGGCAGTCGCTCAGCCTGCAGATGTAGAACTCCATCCTCAGTAAGGAACGGCCGAAAGTGTGTTGAAGAGGCGACGTAGATGTCGAATGTCCAACCGTGGAGAAAGTAGAATGTCCCAAACCAGTCCTGCTGTTGGTGAGAGCTAGGGGACCGGGCTCATGACTTCTCCGGGCTGCTCTCGGTAAGATCCAGGTCCTCGATAAAGGCCAGTCGCTCAATGCGAGGCGAGAGGCATTCTTCACTTCCCTCGACGACCGAGGGATGCATCAACGGCTCGCAGGTGCATTCTTCTCCTTCGCTCGCCAGACGATCCGGGTTTTCGTCGGGGTCTTCCACCCAGTAGCATTCCAGGGCACCTGCGGCACAGACCAGTCCGCAAGCCCACCACGCCAGACCGCCGCAGCCAAGTTTCAGTCCAGCTGTATGAACCAAGCCCGTAACAACGGGCCCACAGGCACGTGCCAAGCATGCCATCGATGCAGCAGTGCCATTGACCCGTCCGAGCACTTTCTTGGAGTGGACAGCATTGGCGAGAAGAATTGCATTCGAAGGAAATGACATTGCTTGAAAGGTCATTTTGGACAGAAGGGCGGTGTAGATGGCGACCTTCTGATATGGTTCTGGGACAAGCACCAGATATGGCACAGCGAAGTACAGCAGAGGCCAACTGGTCAAGGTAAGCCGGGTCACAGAGAGCACGCCAATGCGTCGGACCATGTAGGGGAAGATCCAGAATTGCGCCATGATTGAGTAGGCGCCTTGGACTGCTAGCATGGTGCCGATAGATTTGGCGCTCATGCCGAAGCCTCCAGAGAACAGGAAGGGAAGGACAGGCTTCGTCTGCATGGGCTCTTCGGCAAGAAAGGTGGGCATCAAGGCGTCGAACGAAACGCTATGGCTACAAAGAACATGTCAGTTGCAGCCAGGGGCCAGGTGGGAAGGAAAGAACATGGCACATACTATGCAAGAATCGCGTATGAGAAGATGATTAGTTTCACCTGCCTGTTAAAGGGGTTGGCGAGGCTGCGCACTTCTTTCTCCCGCAGCATCTCCAAGTCCAGCTCTTTGGTGGAGGCTGAGCGCAGAAGCGGCGAGTTTTCCGTACTCCGGTATCCCGGAGGCGGATCGCGAAGGTCGAACGAGTCCGCTGGGTTTCCTGAGGCAGAACGATTCTTACCGAGTCGCGACAAAAGACTTTCCAGCCCGAGCCGTTGGAGAATCACCTTGACCAGCGCATGGCAGGCGTCACGACAACCCTTTTTCTCGGTATGTGTTTCTTCGAGAAAAAGAATTCCAACGGTAATGCCACAGAGGAGCACTGCGACACAGACGAGATTGGGCAACAAAAATGGGAACTTGTCGAACAAGCCGCCGCGGCGAAACCCAAGGGTTTCACAGGGTTGGGCCAAGGTTCCACCTATCGAGGGGCCAATGATGGAACCAATACTCCAGACCACGGGCATGATGGAATACGCACGAGGCTGGTGCTCCTTTTTCGTAACCAGCTCTGCCACCGTGGTCTGAAGCACCCCCACGTTGCCGTTCAAGAGTCCGCCGACCGCTCTGGCGAGAATGGCACAAGGTAGATTCGGCGCAAATCCAAAGCATATCATGCTCAAGGCCGTCCCGGCAAGTCCCATAATCAGGACAGGCTTGCGCCCAACATGGTCGCTAACTTGGCCCCAAACCAGACCAGAGGAAAATTCGGCAAAGGCAAAGGCTGTAATGAGCATTCCTGCGTATACCGATATTTGTGATTCGTCTTGGGTGATGTTGAACGATTCAATCATGCGGTATGCATAGGGGAATATTGACATGAAGGCGATTGGTTCGCATAGGCGACATATTGCTGTTGGATGTGTTAGTGATTCGCGACAGCTTGCCAATTTGGGAGAGCCTGCGAGATGACGTACACAGAATGAACAACTGTTTATACGGAAAACCACTGTCAAAGTATTTCCGCCAGAGTTCACGTGGGAACAGCTTGGTGAAGGGGTTCGACATCGTCACCGAGGATGACAAGGACTCGTCGTGTGAGAACGGGAAGGGAGGTGAGCAAAGAGGAGGGTCATTTAGCACAACGGCGCGAGGCGGGCGGTCATAATAAGGGAAAGGAAATTTCCAGGAGACAAAGGATCGAGAAACGATAGACAGGGCGGGCGGGGCACTCTCATCTTTCTTTTCTGGCGGAATGGTGCATCCGCCGCCGCGTGGAAGAGGCGGTGGACTGCGGAGCAGTTGGGATAGCACAGAACGCGGCAGCGAGCAGAACCTTGCGATGGAGACATTTTGCGCACAGTCAGTGGTCCAAATACAGCCATGGTTACACGGGCGAGGGAGGGCGGAAAGAGAAAAAAAAGGCAATCAGGGCAAAAGCCTCTGACATCCGCGCCCGGTTGTCCACAGAAGGCGGTGTTGGGCAGCTCCAGTCACAGCGCTAGAGCCTGAGCCGTAGATGCCGTCAGACCAGTTTGCAGTCACCCGAAATAAATGCCCGCACGGGACGGGGGTGCCAGATGATGCTTCTTCAAATCGGACGCTTCGAGCGAGAGTTGGGCAACTCGGGTTGAAAGTCAGGAAGGGCCGGGAAGTGGTGCGTGATACTCGGGGAAGGGTGCAACTTGTGCCCCAGGTGGGATGTTGTTAGATCCCTGGCCAGGTGGGCACCGAATGGAGTCGAGGTGCCGGGATGTTGAAAAAAATGGAGAAAGAAGGCCAGAAGCCGCTCCCCTTGTACACTTTGGCTTTTCTCTGCCGTTTGGGCCCCAGAAAGTGGGTTTCAGGGCTGCCATGCGACGGTAGCGGTGTGGATACCAGTTGAAGCGTCATGACAAGGAGACTTGGGTGACGAAAGGACTCAGCAAACATCAGGTCGTATCAAAAAAGGGAAAAGGAAGGTGAAAAAGAAAGAAAAAACAAGCTGGCGGAATGGACAGGGGGGGTTAGTAGCAACAACCCGGGTTGATACTCGTACAAGGTCAGCTTGCCAGCCAATTAAGACGGCGGAATCGGGTGTTGATCCAGCAAAAATTTCGGCATCATGTACAAGGGCCAGTAGAAATAAAAGCGCATGAGGCCAGGAACCGCGACAACGGTACCTTTGGGGCCTTGTGATTCGGAGGATCGATATGCATGGGCCTCAGTCTGCCAGAGTGGAATTTACCCCTGACCAGAGCTCGAGTGGACCAAGCTGAACAGTGCTAGGAACAACAATCCTGGTCTTCCGCAGGCCGGGGAGCATTCTTACCGAAGAGTATATTACCTCTAGCGCTGGCCGTTCCACCACTCGGCTAGCATTGGGCGTGCCGCTAGACTGCCCCCAGAAGCTTTTGCTTGTTCGCTGGTCCAGTGGCGAACAAGCAGGCTAGGAATCCTCTTCAGTGCCCAGTGCCCTGTACCGAGTTATGTGACAAGGAGGCGCCGCCCACCAACTGCTGCTGCATCAGCAGCATGTCATCCTCCTCGTTTCCATGCATCTCGTGACCAGCGCGCCGCACGGGCCTGACCCAAGTTTTGACATTATACTGGATTTTGAAGTTGTAATCATCGAATTTTCTTGTTTTCTCACCAATCGAACCTTCGGCGACGTGGGATAGAGAAGGCGGTGAAAAAGGCGGTCATGCCCGACGGATTCGTGGGTAAATTGATTCAGTTTGGGCCTGTACGGGAGAGGGAGAGCTGTCAGGGAGTGCTGAGGCGGTGATTGGCGATCAAAAAGGGCGGCCGTGGGGTTTAGAGTGAAGCGCAGAGAGCTGGACGTGTCATTGACCAGGGTCAGATTTCAGGAGTTGGCGAGTGACAGTCGTACGAGGACGGGTAGTACTTCGTAGTAGTGGGCGTCGCCTCGGTTTCCCGATCAAAGCATTTCGAGTTGGCAGGGTGTGTGACTGCGCTCGATGTTGCCCCACCCTGCTGTACTTGTACCCGAGTTCCATGATGACGATGATCCTTTACTCGGTTCTGGTGGCAATCTGTTGCAATCTGCTGGCTATTTACTGGCTGACCGACTAATCCTGCACAGGAAGGGGTGTTTTTTTGGGTGACGGCCAACAGGCAGCAGACGGTACCCTTGCAGCAGGCGGGGAATTGCAAAATGACTCAGTTTGTCTACTCGTACGGTATGACGAAAAGACCTGGAGAAAGACAAGGGCCGCCAAAGGATCCGGAAGATGAGCGGACCAGGTTCCCCTTCACTCTCTACGTAGACGACGAAGAGGGGAAGTGGATTGGGGGGGACAAGGTGGGAAAAAGGAAAATGTCTGACATGTCAAAATGCAGGTGGGCGGGTAAAGCAGAGACAGGCATGGGTCACAAGGTTCACCGGTGATGAGTTTTTGCAACAATGATTCGACTGCGCTGACTAGGGTAGACGCACAGCCCAAGGCAGATTCTGAGCCAAGCGCGGGTGAAAGGCAAGTGAAAAGGTGAGGTGGAAGTGAGAGGATGAAAAGGGATGGATAACGGACACCCAACGGAGAAACATGGACATTGATGACAAGGGATAACTAGCAAACAAGAGAGCCGGGAAGCATCACCAGCAAGGAGGCAAGGAAGCTCTAGGGAGTCCTTCTCCTTTCTGTCGCTCGCTTAGAACTTCGAATCGAACAATCCAACAGCCGGTACCGTATCGTTGGAAGGACACCAGCCTTTCAGGGGAATAGAGTTGGGGCCTACTATCGCAGCTGAACGGGGAGCAAAGGGTAGCGAGAAGTTCCAGCGCCTGCGGTTCCTTCTAGGTACCTAGGAATCCACAGAACTTCCTACGAGTACCTACAAGGAAGCAAGGGGTTGGTGAGTGGGTGATAGCGGGTGATGGGAGCAAACCTTTCACACAATTGACTTTGTAAGTGAAATTCGCCAGTTTCAAGCGGAAGTTCAACCGCCAATGCCCCGGAGAAGGCTCGTTGTTTGACTTGGCGGGTAGCCCCTGATTCATTTTCCAGAACGACGCCACCGGGAGCACCGCCGATGTGGGCGTCGCGGCCCTTTGGAGCTTATCCAGAAGGAGGAGTTGGTGACAAGAGTGAGGTAGGCACGGAGGATTGATGAGGCAAGAGCATGATCCAAAGGCCGTTTCAAATCTCTAGTAAGTGGAAAAGTTTCCGGGGAAGTGGTTCAGACGCCAACAATAGCACAGAGTTCGCCCAGGTACACCCCTTCGGGTACCTTAGGTATCTAAGTATTTACTAAGTAAAGGACCCTATTAGCCAACAACTGTGCCGACTTAGGTACCTACAAGTACCATATGCTCAGTACTCGTAGGTACTTTTAGGTGCTTAGGTACCAGTAAAGTGTTGCGTCCTAGTTAGTTAGTCCCGGTCATATGCTTAAACGCGGCGACCCCGGCAGTGATTGGGGGTCGATCGGCTGTACAGTTTAGGCAGCGTGTTAGGCATTCACCCAACTCCACCCTTAGTGTCCCCGGCCTCTTTCCCCCCCTCGCTTCAAGTGGGCTCCTTTGTCCAATGTCCATTTCGAGCAGCAACGACATCCCATGGTAAACGCGGAAAATCTTGAGGCCGATCCTACTCGTCGAGGGCTTGACATCGTACGAGTATTGCTGCATGGACTAATCACCAGAATTGTCGTTCTGTGTGACGGTTCGCTGACAATTCATAGGCTAGAATGACCGCAACAAGAGCACCGAGCAAACCCCCACGGCACCTGCGCCTTTGCCTTTACGTCTTCTCTGGTCAAGTTCTAAAGGGAAGAAGTGCATAGCAAACGATGTCTCTTCCCAGAGAAGCCAGATGCGTCTCTTCAGATCATCTGCAAGTGGTCCTTTCTGTCCCATTTTGCGAGGTTTGTGTGCCTATTGTTCAGTCACTCGGTGAAGAGACCTGCTGTCAATCGCCCAAAAGAGCCAGTTCCATTGGAAGAAAGACTGGGTCTGCTGTTTGCTGCATCATGCCTGTGCCCCGGAAAAATAAGACCTAGTTGCAGGAGCACCACAAGGGCTTTGTCATGACAAAGAATTGTTTGCAGCTAAACTAGCTCGACTTCAGCTACGTGGCTGGCGAGGTACGAGTAGTACAACTGCCCACATGAAGAAGTCGGAGAAAAATCGCTCCTCAGGTTCTGCAGATTGCAGCAGCGTGGGCAGAGGCCCTAGAGCATGCACAATGTCGTATGTGTTTTTCGGGTTTCACAAAGGACCTCACAGAGAGTTGCGTGCCATGCGTCGCCTTGCATCTTGGAGCCTCATTCAGGAAACCCCCATCTCCGACATCCAAGGCGCCACCTGACATCTCCCTTGCAGAGTCGGGCAATACCACAACCGTTACTTTCCGCTCAGTCAATGCATCCTCCACCTGGTGCCAGCACATTCCTTGCCGGTCACTAACCCCCTCAACCGGTGAGAAGATCACTTGTTCTGGTCGAGGACGGTCAAAGGTCCAGTCTGGGAGCGGGTGGACGGCTTCCCATCGCCGTGGTTGGCCTGGCCGAGAGGTATGCATTACCTTTGTGTGACCTGTCATCTCACCTCCGACAATCAGTCAGACCTGTCCAAACTTACCGAAAATGAATCATGCGCAGCTCGCCCGGGAAGGCAAAGCGACCCGACAAGTCAGTCAAGTAGCGGTCAGATTAAGTTGCATCGTCTCCGATGGACAACGACGTCTGCGTCGGTCGACATGCCCCAAATCTAGACCACTGGATCCCGCATGAGCTGAATCCACCGAGGTACTTTGGTCGGAAATAATGGAGTCTTGCGAGTGTTTCGTGCATTCTGGTGAGTCTGCATGCTGTGGATGGTATGTGTCTCGCTCCTATTCGGTCTCTCACACTCCCTTGCCGTTCGTTTGTCTTACCCAAACTCTGACAACACCCGGAACACCGAATTCTGGGATGTTGATCGCCTGGTCTGCGTTGATCCGCCTGCGCCCAACGTCCTTGCTTCACCCCGACGCAGTTCGATAACTCTGACCAGTTTCGACAAAACCCACCCGGACCATGCACTGCCGGAAAAGCTGGATATTGTGGCGTTGTGGGGGAAACAGTGACCCACCATGCGGAAAGGTATCGTGGTCGTGCAACGAAGGGGACACACCCTGACCCTTCGTAAGCAGGGCGTCTGGTGGCGATCTTTCGGGCAGTCAATGGGTCACCTGCCTCGCTTTTAGGCCTTTTTCCTTGTTTTGTAGGTATGGAGTTGGGCTCCCTTGACTCTTGGGACATGAGTAGGGGTCGCAGATTGGACAAGCAAAAAATTCCTTCTGACGTCCGAGACATTCCGGCGCCCCGCGACAGTGAAAAGTACGGCCTACATGTGGAGGTCTGGAGGAGTCAGGGTGAAGCTGAGACCAGAATCGTGGTTGTAGAGGACAGAGTGACGGCTTGGGGAGTGGCTCTGGCACGGGACCGACATGCTTCGATTGATGATGGCACCCAGACGAGAACTAGATCCGCCAAGTGCCCAGTGAGGGTGACCTGCGGAAATTATCCCTTCTCTTCCACTCATGTCGAGACCTCGACTGGCAAGGCGATACCTTGACAAAGGCTGTTTATGGACCTGAGGTGGATATGATAGCCATCGAGGCTGCGTTGCTGAGGCTAGGCGGTTAGTCTCGGTGAGTGTTCGAAGTATTGGGGCCTCGATATTCTGGAGTGACAATTGATGCGTGTATCGACCACACCACGATCTGTCATCAGTTCAAACAACCCAGAAGTTGACATATGGTGCACGGCCACAATTGACATGCTTCTCTGACGGAAGAGTCACTTTGCAGATCACTGCTCGACACGTACACATTGACAGTCCCGAGAATGATTCAGACAATGGCAGAGAAAGATCACCGCGTAACTTCGGTATTCCAAGCTTCTCAATAACACACCCTTTGACATACGGTAGGTAGACCAGTCTTGCCATAGGCGTCCATCGCTTTCTTGTCATAGGAGTCTACTTCAACAGGGAAAGTAAAGCACACCCGCGCAGTATGGTCTTTCTTGCCACGGGTCCATCGTATGCTTGCTTGTTGAACCCCAGAGATTGTCGCTCAAGTTTCGGAAATGCATGTGTTTTATCTTGGTCTTCTTAGGGCAAACCCTTGTTTGGTCAGAAGCGCGGACACGATGGTGAGATTGTGTCGTTGACTAGCAACCCGTGTCCCGTGAAATGATGGCGAGGGCACATTCCGTCGAATCAGCCTTGTAGGGTCTCTTCCCTAGTGATCTAGTGATCTTTTCATAGCCCACCGAGCCCTTTCATCGATGGTTGTCAATCACTCACTCTTCTCTTTCGCAGGGCATCTGACGGACACTGGGCCAGAGGGAAGGTCTTGGTCAATGCATGCGGTACTCATAAAATCAAATCCGTCATCGTCGTGATGGCAATGGTGCCTAAGTAGGTAGTTTCTGTGAACCTCGTACTCGGTACCTGGCGTACTTGTCAAAGGATCCCAAATTCAGATTAGCGATTCGCGAATGTAACCGCGGCAGTTTTATCTGCCCCGCCGTGGACAATGTAGAGACGTGATTTGCTGAGATACCATCTCGAGATAAGCAAGCCTTGGTCGTCATTTGCCCGCTGTGCTTGAAGTTCGCCAGGGCCTTTCTCCAACCAGCCACTGAGATCCTCTGCGATATGCGAGAACTTGTTTCTACTCCCCAGGCCAAAAAACAGGCTCCGCCATGGCCATTCACACGACGCGCGAGGCTGACCTGTGCTGCTCGAGTCTACTTCGCATGCTGTCTCCGTAGCACTGAGGGATAGTGCGCTTTTTCGAGAACTACTGGCAGAAGATGTCAGTGTCCCTCTCCGATACATGACATGCCCTCTTCCGCCTCCTCTCCTCAGAGCGCCGGTCACAAGCGAGCGTTTCCCGCTGACGAACCCCTCCACCAACTACCACAGGATGGTGCGGCGGCCGCTTCAACGAATTCCCCTCCTCCCCTCTCCGCGGCGTCGGCCACTTCGGCCTTCAGGAATGTCTCGGCCTGCAATCGCTGTCGGATCAGGAAGAACCGTTGCGACCAACGTCTCCCTGCGTGTTCCACGTGCGAAAAGGCCAATGTTCGCTGCGTAGGCTACGATCCCATTACCAAGAGGGAGATTCCCCGAAGTTATGTCTACTATCTCGAGACGCGGCTGGCATATTTCGAGCAGCAGCTCAAGACGCATGGGATCCCTTACAATGCTGGCGAGGTCTACAATGCCGAGTCCAAGGAGCTGGGTGATCCCGTCCAGTCACCTGCGAGCGCAAAGAGTTCTTGGATAGGGCCACAATCCCCTAGTAATGGCTCGCCACGACCCATCAAAAACGAAGACTGGGACAAGAAGCAAGAGGATGCCGATAAGCTCAACAAGCTGGTGTCCAACATCGGCATGGTTTCTGTGCAAGGGGCTTCCGATGCACGATATCTTGGGTCTACATCTGGGATATCGTTTGCTCGCGTCGTACTGGCTGCTGTAAAGAGCTCGGTGTCTTGCAACAATTCTGAGCGAGCTGGTGTCCGACCGAGTCGTCCGTTGCCCAATATGGCCGCGTCGGGAGGTAGCTCCATGCGAGACTCTTACTTCGGCCTCCAAACCAAGCCCACCATTAAGGAAGCTCCATTTCCAGATCGTCCTTTAGGCGAGAAGCTGGTCCATCTGTATTTTGAGCACGCCAATCCCCAGATCCCAATCCTCCATCGAGGTGAATTCATGGATTTGTTTGATCGTACCTATTCGATTGATCCTTCGAAACGCAGCAGTCGCGAACTATACTTGCTCAATATCGTGTTTGCAATTGGTGCAGGCATTATCTGGGGCTCTTCTGACCCCCAGCCGAACTCCCAACAAGGGGACTATGCTCACAAACGGGTCAGACTGGCCATGCAACAAGCTCAACCCGAGGAATACCACGCTTCGGCCATCGTCAATCTTGGGTCATTTTTGGCTGCGAGTTCATCCCTGGAAGCGGCTGAGCGTCCCAATGGTGATTTAGAGGAGCTCCAGGCTGTGTTGTTGCTCTGCAGTTTTGCCTTGCTTCGACCTGTGGCGCCAGGTCTCTGGTATATTGTAGGCGTTGCAATGAGGCTGGCCGTCGATCTCGGCCTGCACTACGAAGATGGTACCGGTATCGCAGACAACATCGACGACCACCAGGGTCCGCGGCCCTCGATGGATTCAAAACCACTGGGACCAGTCGACGCGAAGGAAAAGGGACGACGAGAATGGATTCGTGATCTTCGCAGGCGACTTTGGTGGTGCACTTATACCTTCGACCGCCTGGTCAGTACTTGTGTGGGAAGACCGTTTGGGATTACAGATCAAGTCGTAACCACCGAGTTCCCCTCCCTGCTCGACGACAAGTACATCACAAGAGCTGGATTTTTGCAGCCAGCCCTGCCAGATGAACCCACGTACAAATGGGTCTCGCATCACTATTTCCGCTTGAGGCTTCTACAATCCGAGATTCTGCAAGTGCTCCAACATCAGCAAGCCCAACAAGCTCGTCTGACCGGCACCAATCGCCGCAATCAGTTCATGCACACCAAGCTCCCATCACCTTTCCTAATCAAGTTCGACTCATTCCGTTCGTGGCGACGAGATATTGATCAGCGACTATATGAATGGAAAGAATCGGCGCCGGAACCATCGGACACTGGAGTCAGTTTCTCAGTACAGTTCTTGGAGCTCAATTACTGGCAAGCCGTCATTATGCTCTACCGGCAGAGTCTCAGTGTCCCGGCACCCTTGGCGAACGAGTTTAGCCCGACCGAGGATGTGTCCAGCCCGTCAAGTCTAAGGCTAGAAGAGAAGGAGGACGAAGATCTGGTGTTTTTGAAATGTGCTGAAGCTGGCCAGAAGACGTTGAAACTTTACAGACAGCTTCACCGACAGCGCCTGGTCAATTACACGTATCTTGCCACTCATCACCTATTCATGGCCGGCATCTCCTTCTTGTACGCTGTTTGGCATTCTCCGGCTGTCAGAGCGCGGTTGGTAAGAAACCCTCCACTCCTCTGCTCACGTTGCTCCGCTAAATGCCTCCTTAGACTCTCGATGATTTCGACTTTACAGTCCTCGCTGCGACGTCTGTCCTCAGCGATCTCATGGAGAAATGCCCACCAGCAGAAGCCTGTCGCGACGCTTTTGAGCGAATGAGCAAGGCCACTGTCCAAATGTGCATGTCTACACCTGGATTTGGCTTCTCGCTGGAGCCCCACGGAGACTACCAACCACGACAACCACTCGCCCGTCAATCCAGCCTGCAGAGCCAGGCCGCACAATCTCAGACCCAACCAATGCCAATGCAAATCGACTCTTACCCTTCATCAGCCTCCTCGACTGTCCCGCGCATCGCTCCGAAACCAATGCCTAGACGACCGCCGCCCAAATTCGACATGGATCTCCGCGAGCTCTTCCCTGACGACCTCGAACCGAGTACCAGACCATCTTTCTCCTTTCCTCAACCCCTCCAAAACCTCCAACAACAGCAAAGATCGCCGCAGACGTCCATGGCAGTGGGATTGCCGCCGCTACAGCAGCAATCACAACATTCTCCTCGGCAGCAGCAAATGTCCCCGGCGTCCAGCATCAATTCACAGATCAACAACGGTTTCGGCATGGGTACTTCCAACAACCCGTTACTGTTCAACAGCCAATCTGCCACCCCACAGCCGACGCAAACGCGGCACCAGCAACAGCAGGACCAGCAGCCATTCTACATGCAAAATACGTACAACCCCGATTTTATGTCCGGCTTGCCGGGTATGGACTTTCTGAGCAACGCCATCACAGGAGGCGGCGACGGAGATCTCAACCTGGACGTGGGCGGTGGGTTGGATCTGGGCTTCGGCATGACCGGATTGGATTTCCAACATGACTGGAGCGATGGGCAAGGCCAGTATGATCTGTTTGACGGCTTTTTCTTCGGGAACAACTATGGTGGTGGCAACGGGAATGTTGGTGGTGGTAGTGGTAGTGGCGGAGGCGGCACAGGCGACGCAGGTGGCAGTTAATTCCCCTGAAATCTATCTGTCTTATCTGAGCGAGATTTTTTCTGCTACGGAGTGATTACCAGTATGATTTGATGTTGATATTGATATACACGAGTGACGGTGAAAGGCGACCGAAATCAAATTGGTGGTACAACCTCAATTCGCTGACCTGCCTGTTCGATATCAAGAAAGCACTGTCTAAAACACCCATCTAAAGGCACTATCTAAAGAACCCGAACCGGCCCAGTCAGTCAGTCAGTCAGTCAGTCACTCATTCACTCACTCTTCCCCAACACAAAAGCTCCTGGTGGAGGATTTGCTGCCTTGCTTGCCCTAGCCCTAGTGACAAGCGCGCTTGCTCATCATCTACCTGGCAGATACCTTGGAAGGTTCTGTAACTCATACACAATGCACTTGGGGGTTACACGCAAGCGACTCTTCTACCGGGGCATTTCCTTAGTACTTCTACCGTCCGTAAAGCAGCCATCGTCTTTTTGCACCTTCGCTAGAATACATATTCGAGATGTTTGTCAGTCTGTGCACATCGTGCGTGTCCTGCCACTCGCTCCATGGAGACAGACCTGAAAAAATACAAGGGAGCTTTCATGCCCGTGATATTTGGTTACGTCAGATTCCTGGTTGGTGAAATCAAGTACCTCGTGTGAGAGGCGATTATTTATTATGAATTCGCAAAGATGAATCGATTTCGGCAGCAATATGAACTCAGACGACCGGCCGACGCTCTCGACTTCCTCTTCACGGCGTACTAGAGCGTGAAACTTCGTGTCCCATATTGCCATATCTACACAGACGACGGAGGAGAGAAGCTTCTCTACCTTAGCAATTCTACTCACACTAACCCGCTCTGGAATCCCCCGGCTCACATGTCGAATCCGTCCATGTCCAGACCGAGTGGAAACGTCGGGAATGCCGACGAGTCACAGTCCATGATCTGGTCGAAGAGCTCCCAGTCAAAGTCGACGGTCTGGGGCGCACTGTTGGTGCCCAAGCCGGAATCCTCTGCCGAGCTGGGTGCTTCTGGCATCTCTGGTAGCGGGTTGTATCCCGTCCGCAAATCATTCGGGGGGAATAGCGTCCTGGTTGAGCGGCCCATGGGCATTCCAGTTTCCTGGCCTGAATACTCTGTCCGGCTTTGAAGACGGCTGTTGCTGTTGGTGAGATCGTGCATAGTTGGTGGCATCCCCACGGGGCCGCCAACTCGCGGTCCTCCCAGCAGTGATTGCTGATCACTATTGACCTGCGAAGCGGGCGCCGGCGTCGTCCGGCTCAGGCCGTCTTCACCCAACGGCGTACCCAGGGCTTTCGCCAGCACCTCCAAAAGCTGCAGGTATTTGAGGACGGAGGTGCGCCGCGACGAGGCCGCGCGTAGAAACTCCCACAGGGTCGAGAAGCGGTGTCTCTCGGCCGGAGTGTCCAGGTCCTCGGCGAACTTGCTGCCGGCCAGGGCGAGGACCAGGGCGGCACGGAAGATGTGGCCGTAGACGACGCCGCTGCAGAACAAGGCCGTCTTCCGCTCCCAGTCGTTGGTGCGGGACAGCGTGTTGACGGTCTGCAGCGTCACCAACGCGATCTGGACGGATCGCGTGAAACACCACTTCCGAAAGTCTTTGTTGAGCGACGTGTCGGTGAAGTGCCTCATCGTGGTCAGCCGGGCTTGCATTAGGATGCAGAGGACCTTGAGACACGACGGCTCGTAGGCGTCGGGCTGGGAAAAGTCCTTCATTCGCAACGGGTAATCCTCCCAGTATTGACTCAGCGCGCTGTCCATCTCGAAGAGAAACGTCATGTCTCGTTCTTGGTGGTTGGGTGACGGGGTGAAGTTGATGATGTCGCGCAGCTTGGAACACGTCTGGACACTGACCCGGAGGATCTCGGTCGAGTCGGAGCCCCCGAATGTAGCCGGGTCGACATCTCGCGGGAGATCGACGGAACATTCTTCGTCGAGAAGAGCGACCGTTCGACCCAGAGTCAGGGCAATCTTCCGATCCACCAGGTACGTGCCCCAGAACAACCGATTCCTAACCTCCACCTGGGCGGGGGTCACAAGCTGATTCGTGGGGCGAATGTGCAACCCTAGGTCCTGTATGATGCGTGCGGTAAGCCCGACATAGACCCAGCAGGTGTTGAGAAGGGACGCGCCCTGGAGGTAGATGCTCATCAGCAGACAAATGGCCGCGTCGTCGAGATCGTACTTGGGCGCCGCGAGGTCGTAATGGTCGCGGGCGAGCGAGAAGAATCTCCACCCACTCCTCACCTCGTTCTTGTCGCTCTCTTGTACGGCCTCGCTCTCCTCTGTCAACTGTGACCCAATGCTCCAGACGGCGTTGAGGAGGACAAAGTCTTTGATGAAGTCGGATTTGCAACCTGACCGCACGGGCCGGTCGTACAGCCGTGCAAACTTGTCGAGAACGCTGGGCCAAGGCAGCACGGGTGTGTATTCCTGGACGTGGACTCGATAAATGTCGAGAAGCTGCAGAGCCTGTTGCCGCCGGGGAAGTAACGTCAAGAGAGGTGTCGCTTTCGACATCTCCCAATCTGACGATGGCACCCTGGTGTCTGACGAGTGTAGCGAAGTTTGAAAAATTGGAGAGGACGAAACGTGGCCTGGACCACCCTGACGCTGAATGAAGTCTTTGATCGCCGAAGCGAATACAACTCCAGAGGTGGGACCGAAGAACTGAGAGTTGTGGGGTTCTCCGTCGGAATGATGCAGTTGTGTCGGAGGACTGGTGCTCAGGCTCAAGGGCGGAGCGAGACTGAAATGTCTCGAAGGTGCGAGTTCGTTGCTTCGCCTGGGATTCAGTCCTCCGGCCATGTTGCTGGCGTAACCCACTCCAGAGAAACTGGCGCTGCCTTGGGAGGCCCTGCAGTCGTCGGAGCAATCGACAAATCGAGAGAGACAGGCCTGCGTTCGCTCTTGACCTTCCGAGAGAGACTTGACCCGGTCTTCGGTGGCTGCGAGCTTTTCGGTCAGTCTCACAATCTGGTCTTCTAATTGTTGTAGTCTGCACAAGTCGACCACGTTAGCGACAATGCTGCTTGTTCACTCAACAAAGGGGGAAAGGGTGTCGTTCCGCACCTCTTCTGGTCCGCGCCCCCGGCAGAGGGTGCATTGCCGCTGGTCTCGCAGATAATCGAAGCCGAGATACAGCCTGAGCAAGGACGTCTATCCCGGACATCACACTATCGCGGATGTTAACATGATACGAAAGACTTCTGGTCGCCGCATCCGCAAGTGAGAGATTAGGCCTGGGAATGCTGACCTTGATCTTCCGGTATCGACAACTATCGCAGGCTCGCTGATCTGCTCGACGACGCCTCATCGCTCCCGGATACAGCTTTCGAGGAGCCAGCGACTGCTCGGTTTGTGGCCACTCCTCAAACGGCGCCGCACTATCCATCATCGAAGCCATGTTGTCTGACCAGAGAAGTTGGAGGTTCTTTTCCGAAAACACGAACTAAAAGTCCACCTATAATTTGGCCGGTTTATGCTGCGGCCGAGGCAGGAACTCGAAGATGTTTGCTGCCAGCTAAGCCAAATAAAAAGATTTCGTGTCTATTTGCGATAACGGCAGGGGTTCTGTGAGATTTATAGCCGACCACAACAAAACAGGCAGGGCTTTGGGCTCTGGGGACCCCAGCCAGCTAGCTCTTTCCCCCCCAATTTTCCCAGTTCGTGCGCCCCGCAGGGACAGGACTTATCGCAGTGAGTGAGCCTCGGCACCTACCAAGTACGGCGACCTATCACTACACTAACTAGGCAGACCCGGTCTTTATTCTTAGCCTGCTTGATCGTGATTCAGACCCACACTTCCCTCATTATTGTTCGGGACACGGGATCCTTGTGGCCTTGAGGCACTCCGGTAGCCCACAGCAGTAGGGGTTCACGTGCAGCTCGCTTATACGGTATCGATACTCATTGGAAGTACGAGCTCCGCTTTAAGTGGAGATCATACCAAAAGACGGCTAGTACGGAATACAAGTCAATTTACCAAGTAGAAAAGCAGGCGAGGTTGTCATGGTGGAAGCCTGCCTACATTCACGAGCACGCTCCGACTACTTCGATATCGGTAGAATGTGACTCTAGTATTCCCAAACCTCTATTTAAGCCTATGTTCACATGTGTCTCTCTCTCTCTTCCTCCGCGGCCAAAATGATCCACGGCACCCAAATCATCAAGAGAGCCTGGCCCTTCACTTCTTCAAGTACCACGCGAGATCTTCATCCGGCCTCCCCTCTCTCTTGGTCGTCCCGTTGCCCATGAAGCGGAACCGATTGCGACTTCTGTACTTGATGTTGAAATCCTCCGGCCGCAGGCTCTCGAGCATTTCGTAGTAGGCGAGACCGCTGCCGGCCCAGACGGCGACGACCTTGCCGTCGACGGTGTGGTTCTTGAACCAGCTCCTGCACCCGCCCGTCCAGACCGTGGTCTGAAGGATCTCGTCCGCGTACGTGTTGAACTCGTCGGAGACGTCCTCTCGGACGTCGACGTACTTGATGTCCTCTTCGGCGATTTTCTGCGCCCATTTCAGGATGTAGTCGGCGGTCCAGCCCAGGGCGCTGATGAGGGACCCGTGTCCGACGGGGGCGTTGGGACCGCTGAACATGAAGAAGTTCGGGAAGCCCTCGACACATACGCTCAGGTAGGCTTCGGGCTCGTCCTTCCATTTGTCGGCCAGATTGGTGCCGTGAAGCCCGACCAGCGGATAGGGAGGGCGGTGACTGACATCGAAGCCCGTGGCGCAGACGATGACGTCGAACTCATGGAGATTTCCATCAGCCGTTTTGATGCCTGTCTCGGTGATCTCGCTAATGTCGGAAATCACCAGCGATACGTGGTCCTTGGTGAAGCACTCCAAGTATCCCGGCCCTGGAGTCGGCCGTCGACATCCGACCTCCCATTTCGGGATCAACTTTTCTGCAAGCTCCTCGTTGCCACCCAGGCGTTCCGTCATCAGCTTCTTCGCGGCATCAAATAGTCTCTCCTGGGCTGCCGAGTTTTTGATAAACTGTTTCGTTTCACCTTTTGGTCAGTTATCGTCGAGTGGCCTGGAGCGAAGAAAAACACGAGGGGGAGGCTTACCACCGAGAAGAGTTGGTTGGAGCCGTGTTGAATCTGTTTTCGATAGGCCTTCAAAGCCTCAGGGTTGTTGCGGAAGTTTTCTTTCTCTTCTTCGGTGTAGACGTGGTTTTCCTTTCCGCCGATCATCTTGTTTCCCAGACCCGGGATGATCCAGGTCGGGCCTCGGATGAAGTTGGTGACGTGGCTGGCCACTTTGGCAACCTGAGGGAGGATTTGGATTGCAGAACTGCCGTTTCCGATGATGGCCACGCGCTTTCCAGCGTAGTTGAAGTCGTGGTCCCATTGAGCGGAGTGGACGAGAAACCCTTTGAACGAAGACAGCCCCGGGATAGAAGGCCAACGCCAGCGACTCAGGTGGCCACTGGCGGACACCAGGATGTCGCACTTGTCTTCAATCACCGTGTCCCCATTCTGGACTTTTATGTTCCACTGACCTAGCTGCTCATCGAAATGTGCATCAGTCAGTCTGTGGTTGTAATGGACGTCCTTCTCCAGGTCATATTTCTTGGCCGTTCTCTTCATATAATCCCAAATTTCTGGCCCAGTCGCATAATATGCACTCCACTCGGGATTCGGCTCAAAGGGAACTGTGAGAATTGGTCAATGGTTTGCAAAATTCTTGCGCTGACGGGTATCTGGACCTACACGTATAGATGTGGGCAGGAATGTCACTGTGTGGACTGTCGTCAGTGTTAAGTCGGGAGAAGTAGAAGGGATTTGTAACTGACCTGGCCACTCCAGGATAACGATTCACCAACCAGGTGCCACCAAGATCGTGATTTGCTTCGTAGATGACGAGCTCGATGATGGATTCGAGTTTGTATTCGTGGTAAATCTTGTATGCGAGAGATAGACCTGCAAAGCCGGCTCCCACCACCACCATTCTCACTTTCCGCGTAGCTGTCCGGAGTGGCTCTGCGTACAGAGGAACCCATGAGCTCGGGAGAGGCTTACCACGGCGGGAGGCTGGGGCGTCTGAAGCTACTGGCACAACGCCATTGATCTTTGCGGAAGTCACTGGCGGACCACCGTTGATGTCGCTGGAAGCCATTGGACAATGTCAAATCTCGGACATTCCTTGGTGTGATTCGAACGCTGGAAATGAGCGTCCTATCCATGCTCTATAATGTGTACCAGCGGCTGGCCTGTAGAGATGTGACATGGCCAAGAACCCAGACCTACCGGTGCGTACCGAGCATAGACACTTGCATCCGCGGGACTTTGGAACGCCGCGAGGAGAGCGAATATGGGGTTATGGGGGATGCTGCACAAGAGGGTCGGTCGTCCCTTGAGACAGATCCACTTGATCGCCCTTGCAGCATAATTGGTTGATTTTCCGCGGATTCCGCGGCGCGCCGCGGCGTGGCGACCAGGAGGTCAGTCCCACAGCGTACAGACGCGGCGAACTTAGCGGCGATCACATGTGAATAGAGGTTCCCGCGGGGTATTGACATTCTGGGGTGATCTACAGTTCAAGATGCAAGTCGCCGTGCTCCAGCCTCGGCTGGGGCAGCATCCAAGGGGATGTGCGGGCATGGTATGTATTGGAATCTCGTCACCGATGTGTGAAAAGCGCTGCGCGATTGAGACCAGGACGTATTCCACAAAATTATCAGGCTCAAACCTCTTGCTCAGAACCAGACTTGAGAAATAAACAATGGCTTCGACCGCCGGGAAACTGAACTTCCCCAAATCAACAGTCGCGGTAGAGGTATCTGTGATTGATACGACGACATATATACGAAATGTACCCGGCAAGATCTTTTTCAATCCTATATATCCCGGGTTGAAAACTATTGCGATACCAGATTTCAGCATCCTCATACACCACAAACCCACTGGGCAGCGCTTGCTCTATGATCTCGGACTACGAACGAACTGGGCGTCGCACCTGAGTCCTCACCTCCTCAACGGCCTCGCGCCGCTCAATCTGGAAGTCGATGTCAAGCGGGACGTGGGAAATATCATCGCCGACGGCGGGATTCAGCCCTCCCAGATCAACGCCATCATATACAGCCATCATCACTGGGATCATACAGGAGACCCGACCCTCTTTCCTGCCTCCACCAAGATTGTGGTTGGTCCTGGCTACAAGGATAAGTATCTTCCAGGTTGGCCGACAGACGCAGATGCCAGCGAGACGACTTCAGACATCTATGTGGGCAAGGAAATCGTGGAACTGGACTTCCAACAGGGAAGCCAGGTTCTCCAGATTGGCCCGTATTCTGCCTATGACTGGTTCCGAGACGGCAGCTTTTATCTGCTGAGCACCCCGGGCCACACGGGTAGCCATATCAGCGGCCTCGCTCGGACCACGGTTGGACAGGACGATGATACCTTCATCTTCCTTGGTGGTGATCTCATTCACCATAGCTCGCTTCTGAGACCCACCCAGTACCTCCCTCTACCCGAGAAGGTGCCAGGGAGCGCGGCAAGAGGTGAGAAAAGCACCAAGGTATATTCCGATCTCCATCGACTTTCGAACGGAGGTCCAGGAAAAGGAGCCGCCAGAGAAAGTCCATTCTGTCTGATCCCTGAAGACGGGCATATTGACGAGGATCCCAAGCTGGCGCAGAAGACGGTCAACGAGGCGTTCGTCTTTGACGGCCACGAGAACATCTTCACCGTGTTCGCTCACGACGAGAGCTTGCTGGGTGTGATTGACTTTTTCCCCCAGAAAGCAAATGACTGGAAGGCCAAAGGGTGGGCGGAACAGAGTCGCTGGTCGTTTTTGGATTCCTTGACGCCGGCCAAGTAGGTAGCATGATTTTGAACGGAGTGAGAGACTGGGAGGATGTACCCGACTCTGCGTGCTATGGTCTCTATCTATAGTTGCCCTTCTCTTTCGAGTTGAGAGTGTATGGAGTGAAAATGCCCTGACCGTGTCCATAAAAGGCATGAGTAGGTGTCCGCGGTCGAGGATACATAAATACAACTGGCATTTCTAGTGGTGCAGCACTGGTTCAAGTGCGTCAGGGAATGATATCTCTGGTAGAAGTTTGTTTGTTCCATCGTCCTAGGCGAGCAATCGAACGTTTCAGTAGTGAGAGAAGCATGTTGACGTTCCTGGCGACTGGTGATATACTCCACTGTGGCTGCGTCGGACGGGCAAATCTAGTCATATTCGGTAATTGTCGGCATCCACTCGAGTCGTTGTTCCACTCCGGTCCTATTGCGTTTGTCCTCTGCAGTAGTATATAAACTGACGGACTAAGGAACATTTCAGGCCGGTAAAATATCTTCTTCCCACCGTTTCAATCAAAAAGAGACCAAGCCCAGATTTCCCACAATGTCATCCTCGCAAGACCTCGACATCCCTAACCACGTTATCATCGAAAAGCCCCTCCTCAATAGTATTCCGCCTCACTTGATCCCCAGACTCGACCCCGTCTTCGTCGAATACTACCAGAAATACAGCGCGGGCCGCCTCGCCACGCATCAGGTCCCGATAGCAGAGTACCGTGCCCATCCGGAGAAATACACCATCTCGTACGGACGCGAGCTCGTCCCCGGGACGGGCGTCAAATTCGCTGATCTCAGGTGTCCGGTCGAGCAGGGCGAGATCACGGTGCGAGTCTATGAGTCCGACAGCAGGTCCTCCACCACACGACAAGGACCTCGGCCCGTGTATATCAACTTTCACGGCGGTGGGTGGGTTTTTGGAGGGTTGTCTGTCGACTTTGATCTGTGCAAGAGGATCGTCCGGAGCTTGGATTGCGTCATCTTCGACGTCGACTATCGCCTCTCTCCGGAATACAAGTATCCCATCCCAGTGGACGACTGTATCGCCGCTGTGCATTGGGTCGGTCTATCTGTTCTTCTTTTCCCATCTCTTTACAAAGCTCACACTGACAATGTTCCTATAGATCCGAAACACCCTGAAAGAAACATACAACCTCGACCTCTCTCGCGTGGTAGTCGGCGGATGCTCCGCCGGCGGCCACCTCTGTGCAGTGGTCGCCCAAGTCTGCCGCGACCAAGGCATTCCTCTGGCCCTGCAGATTCTGACCGTCCCCATCGTCGACCTCGACGTCTTCTCGCCACATGGCTCCCTCCGCGAGGACCAGCCGTACCCGTCCTACACAGACCTGGCGGAGACACAGCCCCTCCCGCTCGAACGGATGGAGTGGTTTCACCGGCACTTCCTGGGTTCCCCGCGACCTCGGCACCTCGCGAGGGACTGGAAGGTGTCGCCAATCCACGCTCCGAACCTGAAAGGGCTGGCGCCCGCGTTGGTGCTCACTGCCGAGATGGACGTTCTCAGAGACCAAGGAGAGGCGTACGCGGCCAGGATGAGGGAGGCGGGGTGTGAGGTTCAAATCATCAGGTTCAAGGGCGCACCGCACACGTTTATGCAACTCGATGGTGAGTTTCTAACCCGACTACTGCTCACGTTGAGTGACGCTGAGACATTTGCCAAAGCGATTCTTGATTCCGGGAAACAGTACAACGCGGTAGTGCTGGAGGTCTTGAAGAAGGTTTTCAAATTATGAACGATGGATGGGTCAATAGCTAACTCAATTGACCGAGAGAGTCACATTGGGAGATTCTGTACATGGTGACATTCCTGAAGATTGTGGATTGATGTCCAGGGTTATACTATTTTCACTATCTATGCACAACGGCCACCATCAACCTTTTGAGAAGAGTGTGTTAGCGTAGTTCGCAAGACAGTCAGCGAGATTGAACATACCGGAAGCTCAATGCCCGTGACGAATGCGGATTCTTCACTGGCGAGAAACAGACAAGCATTTGCAATGTCTATCGTCTCTGCCGGGTGGCCCATGGGCACCGAATCCTCAACCATCCGAACCATTGCGGCGTCGGGATCTTTCGCCCCTCCGGAAAAGGCGTCTTTCCTGGATCTGTTGTCAGAAATCTGTTCCGATCAAAAAAGTGTTCCATGGAGGTAAAAACGTACAAGCCTGTAATGGCCGGGCCCGGATTCACCGTGTTGAAGCGGATCTTTCTCTGGGCGTATTCGATGGCAAGCGCTCTGGTTGCGTTGCTGACGGCGCCCTTGGATGCCGCGTACCACACCAGTTTCGGCCGGGGGCGGAGAGCGCTGGCTGAGGAGATGTTGATGAAGTTGCCAGGTCTGTCGTTCTTGAGGAAATACGGCAGGATGACGCTGCCTGAGAGGTAGACCGATCTCACGTTGACGTCGAAGACCAGGTCGTAGTCCTTGTCGGTCACGTCCTCGGTGGGCTTTGCGCGGTACGACGTTCCCGCGTTGTTGACCACGATGTCGAGCCCGCCAAACTTGTCCAGGGCGAGCGCGAGCAGCTTCTCCCAGTCACTCCTTTTGGTCACGTCGGCGACTGTAAAGACGCCCCCGGTGGCTTTGGCAACCGCCTGCCCGGCTTCTGCTGAGAGATCGGCAATGACTACCTTGGCCCCCTGCTGTGCAAAGAGGCCTGCGATCGCCTTGCCAAAGCCACTCGCTCCGCCAGTGATAATGGCGACTTTTCCGTCGAGCCGGCGGCCTGTGCTGGACATGGTTGTGTTTGTGAATTGATTTTACGAGACAGGTCAACTTGAGGGTGCAGAATACAACACTTGTGTCCGTGTAAAATTGGATTGGTAGGAGGGCAACTGCGTGGCGAGATAAAGGGACTCACTCGTCTAGTCGCCTACAACTGCGTGACAAGGTTCCTCGTGCGTGGGAAGGGGACTTGGTCAAATGATGTAACCGACCCCACACTTTTTGTACCCCACGGGGCATTTCGGCCCGTTCGGCGCGGAGATCGCGGCGCGTAGGTTTTCGTCTCTCGCATCCCTGTCGGGACAAAGCCTCGCGCGCCGAGATTGAGGTTTAGTCAATCCTGTGACGGTCCCAAGTCGGTAAGGAATCACGCTCTAACGAGCCTTAAGCTCCTGGAGTGTGGAGAACGGGGATGGGAATACGAGCACCTCTATAGATTTTGCAATTTGGGCCTCCCAAAGATGGCGTTCAGGGAGAAAACTCAGTCCAGTGCTGTCCCAGACCTATATCATGGGGTATGGGGCCCCGGCGTCGAACAATCATGCCACGCAGCTTGGGACGAAAAAAACCACTGGGAATCCAACTCAGGTGAT
Organism: Fonsecaea nubica; assembly: GCF_001646965.1. Taxonomy (NCBI): domain Eukaryota; kingdom Fungi; phylum Ascomycota; class Eurotiomycetes; order Chaetothyriales; family Herpotrichiellaceae; genus Fonsecaea; species Fonsecaea nubica. The sequence goes on along the minus strand of NW_019173696.1, from coordinate 253,692 downwards.
TTGACGGGTTGAAAAAAAAAAATGGCGAAACACGAAGCAGCTCGCATCAGTGCCTTGAACCTCACAGTGAGTTGTTACATTCCTTTGCCTGCTGTCTGCACACAGAGTCTGACTCTTATAGATTGTGCTTGCACTTTGCTTTGGGAGCTTGACCTATGGCTACTCCTTCAGCGTCGCCGCGACGACGTTGGGCCAGGCTCCGTTCTATGCGTACTTTGGCTTGACGACCGATCCCACCTCAGACCGCTATGCTTTCACAAACAGGATCATCGGCGGTCTCAACGGCTGCTACTCTGCCGGCGGTGTCATCGGGTCTCTGCTGGCTGGCTGGTCCTGCGATGCCCTTGGGAGGAAGAAGACGCTCTACCTGGCCACTCCGATCGGTGTGGTAGGAGGCGCCTTTCAAGGCGGAGCAGCTCACCTTGCAATGTTGTTGCTCGGTCGGGCTCTGACGGGTATTTCTGTTGGTGAGTGCCCCGATATCGCACGCTGCATTTTGAGATGGCGGTTATGTATCTAACCATGGACAGGAATACTGATGGTCTTGATCCCAATGTTTCAATGCGAGATTTCACCTCCCGCCCAGCGTGGCTTTCTCGTTTCTCAGCATGGTATGTACACGCTAGTCGTTGATTCCTTATTCAGGGCATTGAAAGCAAGACTGACGGGGACTAGGTGTCATCTTGGTCCTGGGGTACGCCCTCGCCGGATGGATTGGGTTCGGCTGTTCCTATACCACGAATGCCGCTTTCCAATGGCGATTCCCACTGTGCGTACAAGCGCTTTGGCCACTAATCATGTTCCTCCTCATCCCTTTCATCCCAGAGTCCCCTCGCTGGCGTGAGTTTGAGTCCTGTCCTTTCGCAATTTCCCAGTGACTGACCGTCAAACTCCAGTCCTGATGCAAGATCGCCGCGACAGTGCGTGGGAGGTTATCAACCTATTACACAACACCGACAAGGATTCGGACTCACATCACATTTCATTTGCCCGTGAAGAATTTTACCAGATGAGCCATCAGGTCTCGGCCGACCTCCAAATCTCCCGGAACGAGACTCTGTCCACTCTCTTCACGAAGCCGTCGTACCGAAAGCGCATGTTCTGTGCATTCATGACCATGTTTGCGACCGAGTCGACGGGGATCCTAGTCATCTACAACTACAGCGTTATCCTTTACACAGGGCTCGGCTTATCCAACAAGATTTCGTTACTCCTTGCCGCGGTGTTTGTGACGATAGCGTGTATCGGGAACGGTGTCAATGCGCTGCTCATCGACCACTTTGGCCGCAAGATCCTTCTAGGTGAGTATTGAAGCATCAATTTTCCCTCCCTTAGTAAAGGGGCCTCTAAACCTGGTTGATATGTTTTGGCCGAAGGTATTAAGCAGAGCTAACCATGTCACAGTCGCTGGAATTGCCGGCAGCCTCATCACCCTCATCGTCGAAGCGGCCATGACAGCACGATATTCCGGCACAGACAACAAGGCTGGGCTTAAAACCGGCGTGGTCTTCCTGTTCCTCTATATCGCCTGGTAAATCTCCCTTCTTCTTTTCCAAGTAAAAAGGCTTTGATGCTGACCCATGTCTGCCCGGGTAGTTACGCATCCACGCTCGACGCGACCTCGTACGTCTTCTGCACCGAGATCTTCCCAACCCACCTCCGCGCCCGCGGCATGGCATGGTCCCTCGCGATTCTGTTCCTGTGCACGATCGCCTACCTCATCCCCGCGCCCACGGCCTTTGCACAGGTCGGCTGGAAATACTACCTCCTCTTCATCGTCCTGTCGACCATCAATCTGCCCCTGATCTGGTACTTTTTCCCCGAGACGAGGGGCCTCGCTCTGGAGGAAGTCGGCGAGATCTTCGGCGACAAGATTGAGGTCAGACTCACTCACCTGACCGCCGAGCAGCGGGAGGCGCTGGATAAGGATATCGAGGCCGAAAAAGAGACGGTTGAGTTGGAGCATGTCGATCAGGTAGCAAAGTAAACGGCGAGAGAGCCAGAGAGATCTTGTGCGTCATTTCCTGACCTCCAAGAGGTTGTTGATCTTGGTGGCGGACAAATGTGGATGGATTGCTAGTATCGCGTACATTTTGCTCAAATCGATCAATGCTGCTTCATAAACAACCATGTACATTTGCAATACATGATGCCCTCCAAAGGGGCTCCGAAGGGTGTGTGAAGGCTCTGGGACATTGGTGTAAATTGATTTATGCGAATGGGCGCCCATTTCTAGGGCTCGTCGACAAACGCAGAGCTCGTGTGATGTTGTAGTACGGACAAAGGGTCGGACATTGAATCAGACTCAGGATAGTTCAGTTGGCAACTTGAGAAATTCTACAGCCTCGCCATCTTCGAATCCAGCGGTAGCGATAGGGACACACTGTCAATGACGATGAGATTGCCATTCTCGAGAATTGAGTCTTGAGATTTTAAACTTCACATTTAGAGGGCTGTCAAGTACAAGTACAAACTTGCATTGGCGTGTCGGGCCCAAGTAAATGCCACCCCTTGCTGCGGACGCCTTGGCCTTGTGTGAGATCCCATGGTGGTGCGAGTGACCCTGGCCGTCCTCAGTCAAAGCCCTCAAAGACGTCTTCTCGCTGCTGACTGGCCTTTACGTGCTGCCGGCGGAGCTGCTCGACCATCCGCGCCGTCTCGGCCTGGTATTCCTTTTCGCCCTCCGTCATCTTGGTGAGCCGGTCGTGTTGTCGTCTCGCCTCCCTCCTAGATCGCTTGACTTCCTTGGTTGCCTTGCGCTCGAGCTGTTCGGACCAAGCCACAGTGCCCTGTTTCCGTTTCTTGGAGTCGGCGTCCTTGCGACTAGCAGTGGAGCCGCTCAAACCTTCTGCGAGCATTTCTTTCCGATGCTTCTCCCGCTGTTTGTCCCTGTATCCGTATTTGTCCCAATCGACGTCAGGTCCCTGGTAGGGTTGTAACTTGGTATTCTTGAGCTCGGCAATCTTTGGCATCTTCAACAGGCCCCAGGCTGCGGCATGGTCATTCCAGTCGATTCCACTCAAACCGAAAATGGACTTTGCTTCGTGCTTCGAGTAACTCCTCACCCAGCTGACAAACGCCCTCTGACCTTTGTCGTACAGTGCTCGATCCGTGAGCACAGTCTTTCGAAACTTCTCCTCAACCTCACGGCAGTCGTCCTGCACTTCGGAAGGACTAGGTTCGGTCAAGGGCTCAATCGGGGTGTGTCGGACTTTTAGAAATTCCACGTAGTCTTGCTCATGAGGGAGTAGAAGGACGACACTGAGACCTTTGCGACCTGCGCGGCCAGCTCGCCCGCATCGATGCAGGAAGACCTTGGAGTCTGATGGAGGGTCAATTTGTACCACCAGGTCCACAGATGGAATATCCAAACCCCTCGCGGCAACATCCGTCGTCAGAAGAACAGAGGGAGAGGCAGAGTCGGTGAAGCGAATGAAGTTCTTCTCCCTGACATTTGCTGGATGCTTACCGTGCAAGGGCACAAGCACCGCCCCTGAAGGCATGATCGAGGGTAGCAGGTTCTGGAAGTAGTCCACCGCAGCACAAGTGGACAAATACACAATGGTCCGCAGCGGCATTGGATCAAGGTGTCTTAGAAGAGCTGCTAGGAATGGGAATCTTTGAGAAGCTTTAGTCACTGCATAGGTCATCTTGAGGCTTGCAGGGGTCCGCTTGTCTTCCACTCCATTGGCGCCTTTCACTTTGACTTCAATTTTCACGGGGTTTCGCAGTCCCACGCGAATCAATTGATCTAGTGCTTCGCTCACGCTTGCACTGAACAGACCCGTCCTCCGCTCCTTTGGTAGCAGGTTAAGAATCTTGGTCAGTTCGTCCTTGAACCCATGGTCGAGCAATCGGTCCGCCTCGTCGAGCACGAGCACTTCAAACGAAGATTTCGGATAGTGGACATCTCTTGAGGTCATAATGTCGACAAGGCGACCTGGTGTCGCAACCAGAACATTCGGCGAGGTCTTGAGGAATTTACTCAGGTCCTGCGCCGGTGTGGTCGAACCGCCCACAAGTAACTGCGGGAGAATTTTCAGAGTGGACGAGGGAAAAGACTGTGCGTCATTGCTCCCGGCAGAGTCGTCTTGCGCATCCGAGGGCTCGAGCGCCGCAGCGGAAGGCGGGTGAAATCTCAGTAACGACACCAGGACGTTGTATATCTGCGTGGCCAATTCTCTCGTGGGAGAAACGATGATGGCACCGACGTGGTGTCTCTTCAGCGGCTCTTCCAGTCTCAACAACTTTTCCACCACGGGTATGAGATATGCCAACGTCTTTCCACTCCCTGTGACAGCTTCAACCACGACGTCCTTGTAGGCCATGAAGAGGGGGATGGTCGAGGCTTGCACTGGTGTCATGCGCGTGAAATTCATGGCGGACACTGCTTCGAGGATCCATGGTGATAGTGGGGGGTTGAGGGTATCCCACGTTCTAGAGGGTTTCCCCTTGGATGGGACTTGTCCCCTATCCGGGGCCATGAAGTGTCAAGAGAAATGCAGACAGCGACAATAGATTGCGCAGGAGGGAACATGCAGCGCAGCGCAGCGCAGCGCAGGAAGAAGTCGTCAGTATTTCGTCGGTACACCAAATTATTTTTTCTATCCTTATCGATAAACTAAAATCTTGCCACTTTATGAAGTCTATCTTCCCAGACACCAACCAGCTCGTCCTTTTATGCCAGAGCCAAAATCTCCTTTTCAATCGCCTCTCCAAAACTGTTTGTGGTTCCTTTCCCTCCCATGTCCGCCGTAACGATGTTTTCTTCTGCTCGCGAAAGCACTTTCTCGATCGCCTTTAGCATCGCTGCCGCAGCGTCCTGGAAGCCAAAATGTTCCAGCATCATCTGACCCGCCCAGATCATTCCCACAGGGTTGGCGATGCCCTTGCCCGCAATGTCAGGTGCACTGCCATGCACAGGCTCGAACAGGCTTGGAAATTCACCTGTCGGATTGATGTTTCCGGACGGGGCTATGCCTATTGTCCCTGTGCAGGCGGGACCCAGATCTGAGAGAATATCTCCAAACAGGTTGCTCCCAACGATGACATCAAATATCTGCGGCCGTTGGACAAAGTGCGCCGTCAGGATGTCGATGTGGTATTTGTCGACCTTGACGTCGGGATATGACTTGGTCATGTTCTCGACCCTCGTGTCCCAATAAGGCATCGTGATGCTGATCCCATTACTCTTGGTAGCGCTTGTGAGATGCTTCTTCGGCCGACTCTGAGCCAGGTCGAACGCGTACTTTAGCACTCTGTCGACTCCGGTCCTGGTCATCACCGTCTCTTGAATGACTGTTTCTCTGTCGGTACCCTCGAAGATCTTCCCACCGATACTACTGTATTCTCCCTCGGTGTTCTCCCGAACGATCCAGAAATCGATATCGCCCGGTTTCCGCCCTGCGAGGGGACAGCGTACGCCGGGCATTAACCGTGCGGGCCGCAAGTTGATGTACTGATCAAACTCGCGGCGGAACTTGAGAAGGCTACCCCACAGACTAATGTGGTCAGGGACCTGGTCCGGCATGCCTACGGCGCCGAAGTAGATGGCGTCAAATTTGGACAGTGTGGCGTTCCAGTCCTTAGGGAGCATGTCGCCGTGTTTTCGGTAGTATTCACAGCTCGCAAAGTCGAATTCCTCGAACTCGAGGTCCAGGTGGAATACCCTTGCCGCCGCTTGGAGACACCGCACGCCGTGGGGCATGACCTCGGCGCCGATTCCATCTCCAGGGATGACGGCGATTCTCAATTTCTTGTGTTGAATCATGGTGACGGTTATTATAGCTGCGCTGTAATGTAAAGCCTCTTGATACAATTAAAGACCAGCTTGTGGGATGTGAGAGGAAGTCTGTCGCTCGCTTGCTTGCGCAAATCAGTATATATATCATCGTGGTTGGGGTAAAAGTTTGCCCGAGTATCTTTTGGCCGACTCTGGTCTGACACGGCGAAATCGGCGTCCTGGTCCGGGGGATATCGCCGTGACAAACTCGTAAGTCAATTTGTTGCCAGAGTCAATGCACTTGTTGCATTGGTTGGAACTCGTCGATGAGAATAGATTCCCCCCTAAGGTCCTGGTTGTGTCGTCTACCTCTATTACTCGAGAACGAAAAACCTAATTGCCATATACGGTTTGATGCTAGAGGGTGAGCAAAGGCCGCTTTAACCTGAGCTTTACCTGAGCCTTTGGCTGAGCATCAAACGTAGTGTTCGCGAATCCGTGGTATCGTGCCGCGTAATGGCGTCCTCGGCCGATTTATCAGTATGTATGGCTGGTGGCGTCCACCATGGTGGGACCACGTATTGTTCTCGCTTTTCTAGTCGCTCGAGCTGGACGTGGTATTTATTTTTGAGGAGATCAGACAGTCGGTCTAACGAGCTCTTCCCGCTATTCTGTCCAATGAGGGTGATCTCCTCGGGAGAGGCGTAGTTCGTATACGCATAGTCACTTCGAGGGCCGTTTATTCAATCTACTGCATTACTGGCAGTAGGTTAGCTTCCACATCGACCGCCGTACCCGCTGCGGTCCGGAACCACGTAATAATCTATACTGCTCTTCGCTGGATTCGCGTGATCGTGTTGAGTATGGTATTGCCATTTCGTCTGCCTCGCACTCCGGGGTCGTGCCAGACTAAGTATCCCCGTATAACATTTAAGGAACAATCATCGCTCTGTACACTTATCGTAAGTTGATTAATCCAGCTCCCCAGGTGGATGATGCAAGAGCTGACAGGGCCGACAGTCGTTATATTACTTTACTTTCCAGTTTCTTACAGTGGTATTCCCAGCGAAGCCGGGAGTCTATCTAGATGCCGAGATATCGACAAGAGGGTGAGGCCGCGATGGTGGCTTATGGAAGGCGGAGAGGGTAAGTAGTGAACTGGGGCGAGGCTCTTAGCCAGAGGTATCAACTCGTACGGCGGTGGGCATGTTGGTAGGGTTAACGGCTATCGCACAGTAATAATAACACAGCATAGAGAGTTCTGATCAGATAGATTCCATGACTTGATAGACAACTGTCCTCAACTCCTTGATTGAGTTGCTTGAGGTATCGATCCTCTTGATGATGGATTCCTTCCTTGAAGAAGAGAATCTGCGACCCAGCGTCAGAGATTAAACTAACCAGTGGCCAAGAGTGTCTGCCCTGTACAGTGTACAGGCAAATTCCACCAATCACGTTTCAGCCTGTAGACCTCCCCATTACAGTAGGTGTATGTGCGTACCGTGTTCGTGACCGCTAGATATGATCCACGGGCCCTGTCCAGTTCTTTATTCTATATGTCTATACGTCTATCGCTGAGCTGCCTGTGCGATTGGCTACCCGTTGCAATAGTTGCTCGTTTGGGATACGCTTTATGAAGTGCCGATGTGACCGTAATGGAAGTACTTGAAGTGTTCGGGGCGTGCTCGTTGATATTTCCCGGGTTAGTACTCGCTTTCGATAACTAAGACACTATTAGCAGCTGGATGCGTCGCCACTACGTCCTTCGCATTGACAACGTACCGAGATGTCGGCTTGCTATGTAGGTGGCAGTATATTGTTGCCCTAGCCCTATGGGGAATGTTAGCCGAATGATTTACCCTGCGGCACACAATAAAGTTTCGGGCGCTAGATAGATAGATTTTCTTAATCAATATATAACGTATCTTAGAGATCTATTCCGAGCAATGTATAGTGTTAGTAGTAGTAACGTGATTCGATATGGTGATTTCCTAAAGTGTGTATTCTTCTCTGTCTGGTATGATCATTCTGTTTAGTGGACCATCTCTTTCCCTTTAACTCCGCCTCTTCGCCGTATACTCTTCAACCTCCGATACCGTAAGCTATAGTCGGGTAGGAAGATGGAGTGCTGAAGTCCATCTTCCATCTAGGGGCGTACCATGAAAGAAGCACTACTCTCTTCCCGCGTACTGGGGCTGTATGTTGGGTGTTTCGTGAGGTGTAGAGGGTGATTTTCGGGACTTCGGCGCGTCGTTCGCGAGAGGATCACCGCGTTTGTTGAGCTCCTCCTGGCATTCAGAGACAGCTGGGCTGTTTCTCTGAGAGTTCCCAGCGGACACCACGTGGAGGTGGGAGCTCGCCGTCCGCCCCATGAATCTTCTGCCTTTCGGTTCTACTCCGGGATTTAGGCGAGCGTGGGGTCGCCCAGTATTACCTTACCGCGGAATAAAAGTCCTTTTGATTGTAGGCGCAGCCATGCGGAAAGAGCTCCCGTGAGGGTGGAACATCTAGCCAAACAGGAAGGGACACGCTCTTTGGGCAGAAAAGCCGGAATCTTAGGATAAAGGCCCGATCCCCCAGCCTCTTCAGAGAGATGAGTATCAGCCTCTAAACATTTCTGGAAGCTGTCGCTTTTCTGAATTCACTGCATCCCCTACGTTGTACTACACCTAGCTATTCACGTCTGTGGTAGTGCCGGATACCTCCTTTTACATCTGTAGTTCTGTCGTTCTCTCACAGGCAGTTCAATCTCCACATCCATGAGATGGAGGAGAGCATTAAGAAATTTCGGGATGCCGCGGAAGAATTCATGAGACAGATACGAGCCGACGAGAGTGTGTCAGGAGAGCGATGGGACGACGTCCTCTCAATGGTCACCAATATCCGGATCGGCATCAAGGAGCTCGAAGAAAAACTTATCCCGATCGGCTTGGTGCACGGCCGAACGTACCAGGGCCTCAAGAACCGAATCGACTATATGACCAAAACACTAAACCATGGGCCTCGTTACGAAGATTTGTCTTTTGACTTGTCAAGCTCACATGCAAAGTTTATCAACGACATCGAACTCGTCAAAGCCCACTACAGCGATAAACGGAAAGCCTTGTTTACGGGCGGGCGTCTTTTGTCCATAGGTTCGCAACCGTTGCACAACTTGCAAGGATGGACACTAATATCTAATCGCAATAGATGGTGGCGGAGTCCGCGGGGTCTGCAGTCTTCTAGTGCTGCAAGGTCTGATGAAAGCAATACAGGCTGTTGAGAAAAATGAACACCTGAATCTAGAACAGAACTGGGATACGGATGAAGAGAGTAACCGAGACCTGCCATTACCGAAGCACTATTTCGACTTGGTCGGCGGAACAAGTACTGGGGGGTAAGTGCACATTAGTTCCAGCTTTTGAACGGGTTAATATTCACTAATATAGCCTCATCGCAATAATGCTCTTCCGTCTCGTAAGTTCCAAATTTCTTCAAGTTTGGCCAGGGTGTGATATGACTCTTAGGGTATGCCTATACCTACGGTAATGGCAAAGTATGACGAGCTCTCGAAGAGGATATTCAAGCCCGGCATTTCAAGAGGTCTGGGCACTTTCTTTAAACCACTGTTCAACAGACCATGGTTCAGCGGGTCGGAACTGGAGAAAGAAGTGAAGAAGGTTCTGGTAGACCAGAACCTGCGGGAGGACGCAATGATGCAGGAGGATGGAGTGAGATGTCGAACGTATGTCGTATGGAAACATTCCAACCAAATCAACACCAAAAACCTAACATTGAAGTTGATTAGCTTTGTTTGCGCTGTCACAAAGAGGACACGCCATACTGTCAACTTTCGCTCATATCATCCACAAGAGCTCAGGATGCCGTACCACATCCCTTGCAGCATTGTCGAGGCGGCACGAGCCACAACTGCGGCACCCTTCTACTTTCCAGCCAAGAAAATTGACGGTATAACATTCTGGGATGGCGGCTTGCAGAACAATAACACAATCGGCCAAGTTCTGGGCGAATACGGTCCCGGGATTCCGGCCGTGGTCATCAGTCTCGGCACAGGAATTTCGAGCACAGGTCTAGGTCAGGAGCGACCTCAGGAGAAATCGGATGCTCCAAACTATACTGAGATTAAGGACCTTGAGAGCCCCTCGTTTTCGTGGCCGGCGCTTTCACAAATCCGAGCTGTGTTGGAATTCGTGACGAACGCAGAGAATGAGCACCGCAGCTTTGAACAGTTCCTCTCCTCGTTGGAGATACCCTACTTTCGGCTCAATCCGACCATGAAGGAAGTCGTCGGTCTGTCAGATTACACAAGACTGGACTACCTCAAGGAAAAGACGAAGAATTACTTGGAACAAAGAAATGTTCAGAATGATCTAGAAAAAATTGCTCGGCTACTGCTTCGGCCACTGCCAGTGGACCCTCTGGGATTGGACGACGAGATGCACCCACAGACAGTCCACCTTCCTGTGGTAAGATCATCTGGTGAGGCTTCTCGTGCGGCGTCCGGAATTGACCGAGTACTATAATCGTGGTTGCGGATACTGCCCAAATGATAGCATAGGCTCTTATGTTCAGATCTGAGAAGAGTAACAATCAAAACCCCTATTCAGGAAGACGAGGCACGACACAGGCGATGCGGGGACGGCCGCCGCCGAGGTTCAACAATGGCCTCCTCATCTATACCGAGGCTATTGCGAATTACTGCTGTTTTGATGCCGGGTCCAACTATGGGGAGAGATCCAGATGCGGGCTGGAAGAGTGCAGAGCGTGAAGACGGGCACAGAAGCGTGCAGTATTGTGTCATCACCACGCCAGGGAATACAGAGAAGCAAGGGTGAGAGTTGGCAGTCGAGATAATACGAGTATTTGTTCCGAGCACCAACTCGATGTCACTTATGTTGGATGCACTATTTTGAGTCGTTGGTACGGAGGGCGAACAGTGCTGGATGAATCAGCATTTGTTCTCGCGTTACCTTCCTCAGACGCTTTGGTAATGTGGTGCCCCTTTCTCTACCACACCCTCTATCAACCTTGGCGTCAACGAGGCTACATGACCAGAACAGGCAAAACACAAACAAAAAGAAAAATAATCACATATAATTAATAGTCTCGAAAAAGTAATCACAATCGCAAAGACCCCTACTTTAGAAAGAGACTTTCAGAGTCAACAAACCAAAAACAAGAGAGAAAGAGACTTCAGAGTCAACACCTGCGAAGGAATTTGGGTTAAAGTGGGCGATTCCTCTCCGATCCTCCTGATCCTCCTCTGCAAACTCGAACAGAGATGTTATCAGGTACCCCACCAGCCGAGGTGGGGAGTCAATAATCATCTGCGAAACGGAAAAAACTTGCCACAAGGCGAGTTTCACTTACCATCCACCCCCATATCAAAGGGGTTGGGTGAAAAAGTTTTTGTCATTTCGTCAATCTAATCCGTTGAAAAGAAAAAGAGAACGAGAGAGTGGACTTGTTCTTTTTTTGTTCTTTGTTTTTTTGCCGTCGTCCAGTCTCGAACCTCATCACCCCTGAAAAATCGTTCGTACTGGATTCCGTTCTCAGCAAGGCTGACCGACTTACAACATGACTGGACGAAGACGAGTAACGAGGGAAGACATAGACGCAGAACTGATAGACCGAGACATAATTGGCCGATTACTCTCGAAGCAGCCACACGATCAGTCGACAAGACGACGTGAGACCACTCAAGCCAGTTTACCCACAGCCAGGAGAGTATACCACACCCTCAACTTCTTGGCTGGGGGGAACATGGATCGGTGGTGCCAGTTGACATGCAGGGCAGCCAATATGTTCTGAAAGTGGTGTGTACATCCATCCTGGAAGTGATCTATCAGTCCTGACCTATTGCTTAGTTCAAGAACTGGAAACAGCCCGGTCTCGCCTTCTTCCCATCCGAAAGCGCCATACACACGTCGCCACTCGCCCAATAAAGCCGGGCGTTCGCGCGACTTGACTCTCTCGGGGAGAATGGGACATGGAGTTGTGGATGCTATGGGTGGAGTTACCCGATACACAATTCGGGGTGATCGGAACCGTATTTGATGCCCAGGCCTTGAGCAGGTGGACTATCGTCAAAGAATATCTCCCAATGGCAACGAGTCACTCCGACCTTCAGACAATCTTCGAGAACTTCCGGATTTCCAAAGACGCGAGACTACACCCACAGGCTGTTCGGGGCGAAACTACCGCGGGTCAAAGATCGTTGAGTACGTTAACGGAGCCATGCCCAGAATGGTCGCCTTTTCAATTTGAAAGGTCCTACGAGCATGCCATTCTTTATGTCCATGACTGGTTTCAAGATGAGACGAGCGGTCACCTCTTTTCGGAGCCTTTACGTTTGTCTCAACCAGCAGATCCTCCAGAAACAGAATCAAGGGGCCTTGATCCAGTACCAACATGAACCCTTTCTAGCACTACCAGCAACTGTCTGGGCCACTTGATATCGAGACTGGTGTCTTGATCAAAAATTGATCGTGTGTCGAGGGATATCGCCTGGCTGAATGGACTATTTCGCGAGAAGGTAGAGCCTCTCACTCCCCAGGAGACTACACCTTATCCAGCCGCCACAAGCAACAGGCCTCAAGCATGTCAAAATGCAAAAACAATCAACAATTGGGATTCCCAAGTGGTCCCCCACCTTGGTACTAACCAATCGGTATTTGGCTTAAGTATGGCTGAGCGAACGGGAAGCCCTGTTTTCCAAATCCTGTGGTTGATTGCATTAGAGATTTGAATGCTGCAAATTATATTGATGCTCTACAGATATACTGTTGGAGGACGAATGGTCAGCGGCGACAAGCGCTCATCATCTACCGACTCTAATGCATACCTCTCTCCCATTCTCGTCTTGACCAGGGACATATCGACCAAGGGTCTACCAAACTTGAAGACGGGAAATTGGTAAGTGTCGTTTATCAGATTGCATTTATGAGAGCATTTGTACAAAATCCACACTAACGAAAGTAATGCACCAAAGCAGTATTTAGTGATAGCACATTCATGATTTAGTATGATTAGTAGAAAGTCAAACGGCATGTCGATTGCTCCGAGCTCCTTGATAAGCGAGCTCCGGGCGGCATGGCAGCCTGGACCGAGCAATCGAAGGGTCGGCAGTGGCTGGAGGCGCCTGGGAATCACGACTCCACGAGGGGCTTGTGGCTTATGCACAGCTCACGAGTCCACAAAAAAGTGGCTTGCTTTGTGTTCTGTGTTCTGTGGATCCTTGCATGTGCCCATCATGTTCCCCCTTCCACACCCAGTTTTCTTTATCCCAAATCCAGGGCACAAGATCCCATCCATGCGCATCGCCCTCCTGCGTCATCGTCAAATCGCAGAATAACGGCCACATTGGAGACACTGTGCGACGCAAGCGCTGCAACTCCTTCATCATTATGCTGCCAATTTGATTCTTCTGCTCGACTCTGCCCTCCCTATCTACCGTGGCTGGTGCGCAGATGCGCAGGCTGTAAGAAATTTCCATCTCACCCTGCTGGCTCCCGGCCCCTCTCACTACCACCTTCGAACCTCATCTGCCAGCCTGAAATCCTCCAGATGTCCTACCAATATCCCATCCCTTCCACTCCGAGAGTTATCTCACCTTCCCCTACCCCTTCCGAGTCCTCCGAACGCCAGGACTCCTATTTTGCGCCTGTCACACGATCGGCCGCGAAAACCCGGCGACAACGATCCCCTCAACCCGACCCCATAAATGAAGAGAAGGATGGGTCCGGGTCCGACTCAAGCCTGGAGAAACGTGCCAGAGCGCGCTCTAGAAGTCCCATCTTGACCGCTGCCACTCACATGAACGGCTCGGCGAACACCAGCAAGAGGAGACGCATGAGCGGCCTCACTTCGATCAAACCGGTCGCTAAATCAGAGCCCCTGACAAATGGCACAATCCCATATCCACAATCAAACGGGCATCTTTCACCCTATGACCGAGTCAAGAAATCCTGGCGAGAATTCTCCCGCTCTCCTTCACCGCTTGGCCTGATCCCACTCCACCGCCACTATCGAACGTTGATCCACAAGCATGAAATCCCGCGGAAGGTCCTCCACGTTTCAATCGGGTTCTTTACTCTGCGCTTTTTTGTGACAGGCGTACAAACCTGGGCAATAACGCCGTGGCTGTTGGGCGCGCTTGCCATCATCGCCCCAACTGACATCCTCCGTCATCACTCTGAACGATTTAATAGATTCTACATCTCAGTGTTGGGGGCGCTGATGCGGGAAACTGAGGTGGAAGGATACAACGGCGTCATTTGGTACTTGGTCGGAGCATACGGGGCGTTGCGATTCTTTCCTAAAGACATTGGGGTTATGTCGATTCTTTTGTTGTCCTGGTGCGATACTGCCGCCAGCACTTTTGGTCGGTTGTATGGTCGTTATACCATCCGTCTGCGCAAAGGCAAGTCTCTGGCAGGCTCCCTAGCCGCTTTTCTTACGGGCGTGCTCACGGCTCTCTTCTTCTGGGGTTATCTGGCTCCGAGAACAGGCCCGTTCGTGGACGACCCCATCCAACCTTATATGTTCCAAAACCGTTTGACCCTCCCCAGTCAAGTGAAGGGGCTCCTAGGCTGGGAAGCGAACCAGGGAGTTATTGTCGGTGACGCCGCACTCGCGGTCATGAGCATTTGCACGGGGCTTATCGCTAGCCTCTCCGAATTTATAGATCTCTGGGGTTGGGATGACAATTTGACCATCCCGCTCCTCAGCAGTGCCGGTCTTTGGTTGTTCTTGAGAGCGTTTGGGTAATCATTCGTTGAGCCAAGGCAGGACAGTGGCGTATGGACAGGAGAATTTCTCTTTTCGAGGGGTGCTTGTCCGCCTTTGATGCGAGAAAATTAATTGAATACAATGACGACTCCACACAGATTTTTACGCTTCCAAACTGCTTGAAGAGACCGTCGTCCGTTTGATATTCGGTATAGTATCCTGGACGCATTATTCGTTCCCGCAACCAAGGCCTCCGAACCTTCCTGGACCATGCTTTCGTCCGCTCCGCGCCGTGCCGATGGAGACAAATCACATATCATGTCGGGTATTTGTCACAAGGTAAATGTTCGCGTGGAGGGAGCATGCTTGCTAAACATCAACCGAGTATGACGGGACGCGAGATGCCGAACAGCGTCGGCGGTTGTCCCTCAAGAAGTACGCCAGCTGTTCCGTGACAAAACTAGCATGTTCGACGGCGTCAAGCGGCCTCAGGAAACTTCAAATGCCTTTGTACAGGCGAACTTGCGCAAATGATAGGGTAGTTCTGAGAGTCACATTATTTGCTCGAGCCTGCCAGCCTGGGTGGACAATGTCTCGAGGGATAGCCTCTGGCACATGGAGATTCGTGAGTTGAACAAGGAGACTCGGCCAGATCATGAATGCGCGGTGAGTCCGGAAGATGTTGCAGACGCGATCCTGCCGACAACATCAGGCAGTCGAGGGCGGTACTTGTTTATTCTGCACGTCGCAGATCTCGTATACACACACCGTGACTCGGTTCACCCCCTTCGACCCTCGATGGCAAATCTTGGCAAATGTCTCCACCAACGAGGCTGAGCCCCTTGTGTTTTGTGCTTGAAAGGCTTCATTCAAACCCCAGCCAGGAACGGGGTTAGAGACTGACAAGCATTGTCCAATGATGACCTTGATTATTGACCTACCACGACAAGGCATACTGACCTCGGATCACCTCTTGGCCGGTGATAACTTTGGAGACTTTTGCCCTCTCGGCATCGACCTTGATTGACTACCGGACCATTTCCCCGCAAACATCAACGAGCCCCGAAATTGCCGGGGTAAAAGGGTTGGGAGACACTATACCGAGTACAACTCCGCTATCTCCAACACTGATTACATTGAAGTTGAGTGACTTTGGCAACGAACAAACACGCCTCATTACCTTCCTCTACCAAGTGTGATTGAAGGGTTTCGATATAGTTTGTGGACAAAGATGGCACTGGGCGCCTCGATCGCGTTGCGAGCGCAACATGTCTCCCGAGGTCTTGCTGCGAGGCCGTCATCATCCTCACTTGCTCAATCGACAATGGCAGGCCGCACACGTCGCACAATCTCCATCTCGCGGACAACTCCCGCCGCGGTCGCCGCTCAACATATCACCAACAGCACCACCCCAAAAGACCCGCCCAACTTCTCCCCCGAATTCACCTACGGCGCGTACCAACAGACGGGCACGCGACCCGTGAAGCGGATCCGGTACCCCAAATTCCAATCACTCGAGAGCGAGCGCGCGTTCCGCAAACTGCACCACGCCGCGGCGCTGCGGTGGCTGGGCTACCAGGGATACAACAACGAGGGCGCGGGCGGGCACGTCACGGTGCGCGACCCCGTCCTCCCGGACCACTTCTGGATCAACCCGCACGGCAAGTCGTTCTCGTACATGACGCCCGACGACCTGGTCTTGATGAACCCCAAGGGCGAGGTCGTCGAGGGCGGCAACATGCACAGTGTCAACCCCGCGGGCTGGGTCATCCACAGCGCCGTGCACGAGGCGAGGCCCGACGTCGTCGCCGCGGTCCACTGCCACAGTGTCCCGAGTAAGGCCTTTTCCGCGCTCGGGTGCCACTTGGAGCCGATCAACCAGGACGCGTGTCGGTAAGTGTGGCAGTCTCATCTCAAGTAGTGGGTGAAAAGGTAGCAATGGGAAGGAGGTGCAAGGGGAACCAAGGGAGTTGCACGGGGCCTGGTTTTTCTCTCCTTTCGGACTCGAAAAAAGTGTCTTGGTACTCTCTGGATGCGAGGGGATCGAAAATCGCTAGACATGCGCATGCTGATACGGGGTTGTTTGTCTCAACGCCAGATTCTACAAAGACCACGGCATCTATTCTGGCTTTGGCGGAATTGCCTTTGTAAGTGTTGTCCTTTTTGACTGCCTGTTATATGTGTCTGTGAGGGGGGAAGAGAGAGAGACCATTCCGCTCTATTGCCTCCCTCTCCTTCGACGCCATTATTGTCCTAGACTCGACCGCTAACGACGTCTCCCTCCCTCCTGGCGAGCAGAAAGCCGACGAGGGCCACCACATCGCCGCGGCGCTGGGCAACACCAAGGGCGTCATCCTCCAGAACCACGGCCACCTGACGGTGGCCAAGACTGTCGACGGCGCCGCGTTCCTCTTCGGCGCCATGGACCGCTGCATCCAGGCGCAGCTGCTCGCCGACGCGGCCTGCGCGGGCCGCGGCACAAAGACCATCAAGGTCGCGCACGAAGAGGCCGAGTACTCGCGAAACGTGTATAATGACGAGATGGTGTATATCATGTTTCAGTCGGCGTGAGTTCTCCACCTTCTCCCTACTGCTGCCCATGTCAGGAACGAACCCATTAACAGATTTGGCTAATTTCAATCTCATTTATTTGCCACTATACAGGTTCGAAGACGTGATCAGAGCGTCGGGTGGAGAACTGCCAATGCACGTGCAGGGCGAACTC
The DNA here is from genome assembly GCF_001646965.1 of Fonsecaea nubica. NCBI lineage: Eukaryota > Fungi > Ascomycota > Eurotiomycetes > Chaetothyriales > Herpotrichiellaceae > Fonsecaea > Fonsecaea nubica. The sequence goes on along the minus strand of NW_019173696.1, from coordinate 236,515 downwards.
CCTCGTGACTGAAGGCCAGATTGACTGAGTGATCAAACGTATGGTATGAGCGTTTTTTGGTTTTTCTTTTCTCATTTCTTGTGATGTGGCGATACGTTCTTTTATTCGACACGCGTTTTGGGGGGTATACCGTAGATAGATAATTGTGTGCTGCGACCAAAATCGACGAAGATTTATTTATTGCATCAAGTTTAGCATCCCAGATTCCTTGCTTCGCTTGATGTACGGACGACTTGCGTTGCTTCTCCCTTTGCGCAATGCCGTGACAATGAGAAGCTCGAATGGCCGGGCGGTTGCCCATCACCGAGCCAAAGCCAACGAAACAGGAGATCGTATCCTTGCGATTCATTTGGAGCTTGCCGCCACTGCAGAGGCCACATTGCTAGCGAGCACGTCCCAGTTGCCGTCAAAACGCGCTGAACTGTCATCAAGTGACATTGCCATCGCACACAGATCTGTCGCATCGAGGACTGTCTCACCCTGCTCTGTAAGTGGCGAGAATGCAGCGGTCGTGTCAGGATCGGAACCCAGCGTATTTGCAGAGGCGCCGAGACTAAAGCGAGGGGCTCCCTTGGTGACTCGCGTAAAGGTGATGTCTCCGAAACAGGGGATGGTCATCTTGATGTGATTCTGGTACTCCTCGCTACCGTCGGACTCGGATTGAGGGCGTAAATCGATGTTTTCGCCCACTTTGCCTCGCGCATCTAACAGCACGTCCAGAATTGCCACGGCCTGCGTAGCCACAATACTCTTGTGATTGTCTGTCGATTCCGCTCGAAGAATCCCTGCAATGTCTGTGACGGATTTCCAGTCGCGTTCATCCTGTGCTCCAGAAGTATGGAATCCACTGTTTGATTCTGAGTTATTTCCGGTCCTCTGGCTCAGTAAATGTAGTGTCAGCAGCACGGACATTGTGAATGCTTGAAAATCGAGCATTGCGCATAAATATGGGTCGAGCCGCAAGCCGACGCGGAGGTATTTGTACGCGACCAGCGCCTGACGCGATGATTTGAGGGAGGCGCCGTATGAAAAGTCAAACACCCCTTTATCTTGTTTGCCGATACATTTCAGCATCAGCGGTAGGTGGAGTAGTGCTTGAACAAAGTGCATAAGGAAATATGCTTCGATGCGCTCAAACGCCTCCTGTGTCGGCGGGTCGGAGGATCTTGGGTCAACATCCCACTGAATCGTGTTCACGTTGTCCATGACCTCCTTCAACTCCTGATCTGTCTTCAGCGTTCGGAGAAAGAGATCAGAGTCGTCGAGCGGCTCCTGGTTCCGATCAATAATCTGGCCAATGATAGAGCTCATGGCGGCATAAAAGAATGTCGCTTGTGGTGAAGTGCTCGGCACGGTGTTTACATTTCTCGCTCGTAAGTCTGGGTCTGGACGTCGCACACCATAGGGCAGCCCGAGAATCATACTGATGTATCGATCCAGGACACAGATTGCTTCCCATGCTTCAATTTGTCGACCAAGCGATTGACCTGGCGTGATCGGACTTTGTTCGATCGAGGCGGCGCGGTTAAGACCAATGCTGAGGGCGTATTCGAGTGCTCGCCGGGATAGATGCCAGGCTTTCTGCAGTCGGCCGTGGTTGCAGTGGTAGCGTGCCAAAAGTACCAAGCATTCTATACCGGGTAATGTTGTTGTGATGTCGTCCTGGAAGACCACTACTCGGTTAATGGTAGGGATAATTCGACTTTCCAAAGTAGCTAGAGCTCCAGGATCTCGGAAAGTGCCACCTTGAAAGACCTCTTCACTCAGCCTCTCGGCACTGATCAAGGCCCAGAGGAGGACTTTGGCGGTCTCGGCCGGATTGGCAAGACTTAATTTGTGGTTGAGCACCGATCTCCAGTCTTCAGAAGTCGTCTCTTCGCGGTCGAATAGCTCTGGAAATCTGTGAGGAGCCGAGTTCCACCAGTCTTCGCTCAGACTGATCAGGGTGTCGAGATCTGGATCATGAGGCAGGAGCACCAGAAGCTCGTATCGACCAGGATGGAAAGCTGGTGGCTCTGTCATCGCCACTGGCTGGGCAAGTGAAGAGTGCGTCGTATGGTATACTCGTGTGATAATATCATGGTCGAATAAACTCAGGATAGGGTTCGAGGCGGAAGGGACGTTGGTGGATGTGGGTGTCCCTCCATCTGCTCTTGGGTCTATCATACATTGTCAATTGATATTGGCTGGGGTTAGGTATGCATTATGCCTTAATTACCGGTATACGCGGAATGATTGTCGAGTGTGTTGTGACTTTGCCGATTGTTCGACGACTTGGAACTAGATTCATTGCTCAGATAGTTTTGAACAAAATCCTCCAGACGAGCAACTCGTTCCCGCAGACTGTATTTCGCTTCTTCGCTATTGCCATCTGCTTTGGTTGATGCAGTATTGATGACAGACGTCGTCTTGGGGCTTTGACTTTGGGCCACGCAAGGTGTGCCACGAGCATAGCATTCCTCGCACCTCGACCGACTTCCGTCACGATAGGTGCATTTAGTCTTTCGACGTCGACCTGTTGCGGGGCCTCAGATCAGCTGTCTCAGCCAGAAATTGACTGGTCTTGCTGGTTGCTGAGTGCGGAAATTCGATAACACCAAGCCACCAACTTGGAAAGGCAGTCTTACATTCATGGCAGCTCTTAGTGCCCTTCCGCATGTTCAAATGAGGCACTCTTTGTCGCAAGCCAGACCTGGCGTTGGTTGCATTCATTCTAGACTCAAGCATTTCGCAGACCAGGATCTATTATCCGCAGTCCGACACTGTTCCGCTTGTCTGTTGTGGTACATCGAGGACTGCATGGCCTCAAAGCAAAACTCTCTATGCGCAGGGATTTTCTAAACCATTGACATGGCCATAGCAAGAGTTTTGCGCGGTTCAATCGAACGAGGGCACAACATTATCACGAATCGTGAAGTAGTTCTGTACATCCGGTTTTTCGTCCGACAAAGGCAGAGGCTTTTACTCAGCCTTATCAGACCCAGAGTATTACTAATCGTCCCATATCATTTTGGTCGCGAAACCCATGCCGGTGCAGTAGGCCCTGGCACCTCATGATGCTGTGGGTGAAGACAGAGGTCCTTCTCAGGTATTTGCTTGTGATATTTTCTGAAGGATTGTAAAGTGAATGAGTTGTGATGACCGCAAACGATGGTAAAGACCAGCGTGATTAGCAACTCGAATCCGCCAAGATATTAGCGTTCCGGAAGACTTTCCCATCTAGTTCGCATCCACGTGTTCTGCTAACAAGTTCACCATCTCATCAAGCTTCGAAGTTGCTTTCTTTATTATGGCGCCTTGTCTGACCATCTCATGTTGATGATCGTTCAAGCTCCAACAGCCTCTTCGCTGTATCAACAACAGTCTGCTCGAGCGGTCTGTAAATCCTCCCTCCGAACAATTGTTTGGCCTCGGAGTCGTCCACCTTGAGTGGATGATGCTCGTCCTGCTCACCATTCGCCACGATTGCGGCGGCTCGCACCGATGGAAGTCGATTGACCAGTTGTGGAAACTTGTCGGCCAAGATCCCCAATACTGTCTTTGCAAGGAATGGTTCTGGGCTTGCCACCAACAAACGTCTATTCTCGCTTCCACCCTTGATGATTGATTGAACATGTAGCGCGGCGACATCACGAACGTCGATATATCCGATATACAGTGGCCGCGAAGGCCCGCCGACTGTGCCCGAGACAGGTTGCAGGAATGTCTGGTAAAAGAGGTCCGCGCTCATGTTGAAGCGACTCTTGCCAGCCCCATTCTGGTGTAGGTGCTGCAGAGGTGGCCCGATGATCAACGGTCTTTGTTGGATTAACACATGACGACCATAACCTGAGGACCCAGACTTACACCGAAAGTACCGACACGCCAAATGATGGTTTCTCTTTCTTGACAAAGTCCCAAAGAGCCTTTTCCGCTAAAGTTTTGGAGATCATATAACTGGCGCCCGGGTGCTGCAATTGGCGAGCGACCTCAGGACTCACCTGTCACCGTCCGACTGTGCGTCAGCCCTGCCATTAGTCTTCGAACTTCGACTTGCAACATACCGGGTTCCAATCTGCACTTTTCAGTACATGCCCATCTAATGGCTTTGTTACATCGTGCACAGCCACCATGCTACCAGTGTAGGTAAAATGCTTGAGAGCTTTACAATACTTCTGAGCTGCGTGCAGCAGTTCGAGGTTGCTAGCGCAAATCAGCAAAAGACGTGAGGTTGCCGTTGAGAGGAAAAGGTAGGTCACCCCTGAGCACCAGGCCCCAAGAAATCCCGGTCAAAATCTGTCCCATCACCATCAGGCACCGGCGCTGCCGCGTGGATGACATAGTCAAAATGCCTTCCTTCAAAGACTTTATCATAGGCGCCAGGAGCTGACATATCTGACACCACAGCTAGGCGCAGTCTCGATTTGAACTCAGGATGAGCATCAAACACGTCGTCAGCCTTGGCCTCAGAGCGAACTGTGCCAACCACGTCGAATGCGTCCTGTGGGATGTTAGAACACGAGCTCGGAAACATCGCTGACCCTTGGTCGACACTCACTTCCACAAGACATTTGAGGACATGTGTGGCCAAAAAGCCATTGGCCCCCGTGAGAAGGACACTAGGCATGCTTGCGGACAATCGAAGATGCAATGTACTTGCCAGGTTCGAGTTGATGATCATCCGAGCACTGAAGGTTGACCATGCTTTATAGGGGATGTCTTCTTCCTCAACAGCTCCTCTGTATTTGTATCAGGAACCACGGAAACACACCTTCCAGCGGACAGGAAACTCCATTTACCGACAATATTTGCGAGTACTAAGATACTGTGCTGCTTTCTGGGTTCAGTAATCCATCATCCAGGACGACATCCCGGAGAGCCAACGCCCATATTGGTAACATGCGGTTTAGTCATTCAATTATGGAAATACTAAACCCGAGAAAACGTCCGGCGCTTCTACTGCCACAAACGATAGGAGGCTAGTGTGGCTAATTCATTTCTCTGTTTGTATGTTCTGTAAACCGCCATGGCTACTTGCGCGCTGACAGTGACTGGGTAAGCTAATGATGGCATAATGTTGGAATATCCACAGAACATTCTCCGAAAGCCTTACACTCTTTTTAGCACTACGGAGAAGATTCCATGGTGGATTTTGGTTTTACAAAGCGGTGTTTCATTGCTGTCAGCAACCAGGGCGTCCGCCAGGGTATGAAGGGCTAAACCTATGGCTTGCCTCAACTTGCCGACACTCAGCTGCACTGATTGAGTCGGGGATCCTCTGCTCGAGCCTAGGCAAGCATTACGAGTCCCCCCAACTGCCGGTTACCCATCGTCATCTTATTTCTGGCAATGCAAGCAACCCTCGTCTCAGTCCTGACCAATTTCGACGACTGGGTTCATCAGGCGGCGCGCTCGAAAACGTCTCCGTTCATCTCATCTACGCTATGCAGGCTCGGACCCACCAATCCTTTTACTGCGCAGGAGGCCGCAATTCAACCTCACATGGCGCATCAGCGGACCCATCCTAGCAGACAACAACTACACCATCATAGCACTCGATTGCAGCGGGACCGGAGACTCATCAATCCCCGCCATCCGGGCGCTATACTGCAACGGCTTCCGCGGCCGACACCAAGGCTGTTCTCGACTTCTTAAACATCACTTCTTTCCTACGTTGTGGGCCACGACTTCGGCTCCACCAAAGAAAAGCAGATGCTCTAGCCGTTCTTCTACCACGGCAGCTACTCCGGCACGACGAGCTTCCCCGAAGAGGTTGTCGAGAGATACGCCAGTTCCATCTCCAAGCGTTGGCCACATTGTTAGGGAAACTTAGCCGTTCACCACAGTGAGTGGCCGCCCCACGTTATTTTGACCACCCCCGCCGACGTCAATTGCACGCAGCTCACGCATTGGCGCCCCGATCTTGGCTGCCGTAGCCGGCAATTGAAGCTCCAGAAGTCGCGTAAACCCCCGGAAGTCCCCCGCGTCCCCATTTTTCCTGCTTCATCTTCCTCCAGCACGGGTAGTTTTCGCGGCTCGAACACCCTTCAGAATCATTTTTTGTGCGGAAAAGTGAAGGAACCGCTCGCTCAAGGCGAAGTCTACCAGAGGCCTTCACGCGACGATGCCACCTGAGCCGCCCTTGTCGTGCCCAGTCTGCTACAAGGTGTACAGCCGGGCAGACCATCTAACTCGCCATTTGAATTCACACAATACTCACAGACCACATATCTGCCCCAGCTGCGGAAAAGGCTATAGACGGCGGGATGTGTTACGACGGCATCAAGCAAAATGTCAAGATCAAGACGGAGCTCGATCTCTGTATCGGGAAAAAGTGCAAAAACGTCGAGCATGTGATGAATGCGCGTCCAAGAAGCGTGCATGCGATGGCGGTCAGCCCTGTATCAGCTGCAAAAATAGGGGTTATACATGCTCTTATTCCTGGAAGACTGTCGGCGACGGGCCCATGACTCAAGCCAGCGTGCAATCATCGACATGGAAGGCCCCTGATGAGGACCAGCTTTGGGACTATCTCGATCTCGACCTCGACGAGGACGCAATTCCGTTCCTACCCTCCACCTATTCTCTCTCTGCTTCAGACAGCAATCGCTCAGGTTTTGAGTTGGGCTCCCCACCAACGATCCCTTATGCTCTTTCGTCTTCTCTCTCTGTCTATCTAGGGGTCCTCGATCAGGATCCAGTACAATCTTTTGAATTTCTGATGCGGTTTACCAGCCCCAAAGTCTATGGCATCTCAGCCAAATTCAATGGCGTCATCAGAACACATGAGCCAAGAGGCCTCACCTTGGGTCCCAAGGACTACAGCCAATACATTTGTCGCCAACTTCCCAACTCTATGCCCGGCGAATACTCTGAACTCTTTGCTTCGGGTCTTTCCTGTAGCCCCGTGCCAGTCTTGGAAGAAGCTGGGCGAGCCAATTGGTCCTCAGATAGTCTGGAGTTTTGCACCGTTTTGGCGGGCGGATACCCGGGAGACCAGAGCAACTTCAACATAGTGGCGGCCTTCCACGGTTCCGATGCCCATGATGGAATTCGAGGTGCCTTCTCAAGCACGCCAGACGTCTACACAGACCCTCTTGCCTTGAAGAGCCATGAGATACTGTTGGGAATTCAAGAAGTGGCCATGTCCCAGGTTGGTTGTCTCCGAAGAAATCGCCAGGGGTGGTCGCCGATTCTGGGGCAAACATGCATCCAATTCTTCCATCCTGCACGGTTGCGCCGATACTTGGATCACTTCTGGACTTACTGGTACCCCCATTGGGTGACTATTCACAAACCCTCCTTTAGTGCAATGGACGCCCCTCGATCTCTGGTGGCTGCCATGGCTCTAATTGGGGCATGCGCTTCGCCGGAGGAGAGTGATCGAGAAGATGCCCAATTTTGGCGCAACTATGTTGAAGAAATGGTGTTCGTTGACATGTCGAGCACCCCCGATTTTGCCACGTCCGATGTCACTCTCTCGACCGATGGGGTCAGGGCTCAGCTCCGATCTCTCCAGGCTGCTTTTGTGGTGTGCATGTATCAGATATGGGAAGGTCGCAACTTCGATGCGAAGAGAATCCGACACGAGAGGTATGGGACGGTCGTGACCATGGCGAGAGCGCTCATACCCTACGCAAAACACACAGGACTTGACAAGGTCAGACCCGAAAGCTTCCACTGGCAGCACTTTGCCCTGATTGAACAGGTCATCCGAACTGTGATATATGTCTTCTTGGTCGACACCTACTTTGTCATCTTTCACAGCCTGCCTCCTCAAATGAGCATACAAGAGTTGAAAATGGATCTCGCCTCGCCCGAAGAGTGTTTCCAGGCTCCAGATGCCAGCAGCTGCTTTTACCATCTCCGACCATGGGCTTCGCTCCCGCTCTGCGGAGACGGGTTCATCCTCTATGGAGCCATCAAGTGTCTTCGAAAAAGAGATATGGACGACAAAGTATTTCTCCACCTCGCGCGGGCTGGCCCCCTCAACCTCTGGGTGCTGTGTTCGGCATTGCACATTCTCATTTTCAACATTGAACCTGCCTTTGGTCACAAGTCCCAGTTCCTGGCCCACGACAATGCGTTGACCAATTGGCGGCGAGTCTGGAATCAGCACCTTGTCCAGAAGCCAGGCGAAACCTCAGTATCGGAAGTGGACGACCGAGACGCATGTCCCCTGTGGACTCGGCCCGGGCTTATGAGATACGCCCCCGAATGGTGGCTGTTGGCTCGGCACATCCTGCAGCGCATGAAGTCTTGTCAGGCTGATCTAGAAGCCTCCGAGGATTTGTCCGGTCCTGGCAGCTGGCGTTCAAATCTTGGGCCTTCAATCATCCAGCGCATGGATACCTTCGACACCACGGAGGTCCACCGTTTCATCTGCCGCTGCCCAACGCTTGCGAGCAACGCTGAGGCGCGGAACCATGCCTGACCATTCACCTGCGGACGTTTGTCATCCTGGCCATCAATATCTGAAGCGAGAAACAAGGTTAAGCCCATGGTTTGGACAGGGCCAATGATAGACTGTGTCCCAGATGGAATGAATTCCTGATTCCTAATTCCCCCACAAACTTGCCCCGAGGACCCCAGTCCCCCACAATCATCTCCGACCAGTGATATCAGCCAGATCTCAAAGCCTTCACCGGGTCAAGTCCGAATTATTGTTGTTGCACGTTCCGAGAGTCCGGGAAAGCGTTGAAGTTGAACACTTCTCAGAGTCTATATATGGACGGGCCGGATACCCTGTCTGACCTGTGCGACTCCCAGACTTTTCCTCACTGTATCTGAACCTTGTGAATAGCAAGCAACAACCGAAACATGACTGACAGTCGACCCACAAATGGGCATGTGAATGGGAACCTCGCCGAACAAGCGCCTGCTCCCACCATGTCACCCAACACAGACGTCGACGGACTCTATGGCCTGACTTCCAAATGGCCGGTTGCGTATGATCTCGCTGGGTCCAGCGCACCGTGCCGACTCGAAGGCGAGATCGGAGATCTGATCGTGTTTGGGAATATTCCCCAAGAGATCGACGGTACCTTCTATCGAGTCATGTGCGACCCATTTGTCCCGCCACATCCAGGCAATGTGCCCATTGACGGCGATGGCCACGTCTCGGCTTTTCGCTTCCATCGGGGCAGATGCGATTTCAAGATGCGTTACGTCGAGACCGAACGATACAAGCTGGAGAGAGAAGCGAACAAAGCCCTCTTTGGTCTCTACCGCAATCCTTTTACCCACCACCCCTGCGTGCGGGCGGCCGTGGACTCCACCGCAAACACCAATCTGGTCCACTGGGCGGGTCGGCTGTTGGCCCTCAAAGAAGTGGCTCTGCCCTACGCCGTGGACCCGGACACCCTGGAGACACTCGAGTATGATCCGTTCAAGGGCCAGGTGAAGTCCAAGACCTTCACGGCGCACCCAAAGGTGGATCCGCTGACACACGAGCTGGTGGTGTTCGGCTATGAGGCCAAAGGTCTGGCGACCAAGGACGTCGTCACCTACGCCTTGGACCGGACCGGAAAGAAGACGAATGAGCTGTGGGCCCAGGCCCCGTGGTGTGCCTTCATCCATGATTGTGCCATCACCCCGAACTGGATTGTGCTGTTCTTGTGGCCGTTTGAGGCCGATGTGACACGCATGAAGCAAGGCAAGCAGCATTGGGCCTGGGACTACGACCTTCCCGCGACCTTCATTGTAGTCCCGAGGCACGACGACAGTGGCGCCCGGTTCGGGTGGAAGAAAGGCGAGTACCGCACGTACAAATGGAAGAACTGCATGGCCATCCACACGGCGGCGGCGTGGGAGACGTCAGCCGGCAACATCTGCGTCGAGAGCTCGCGGGTGCACGACAATGCGTTCCCTTTCTTCCCTCCGGAAGACGGACGCATGCCGAACCCGCAGACCAAGGCCGACTTTGTACGCTGGGAGTTCGATCTCTCCCAACCCGACGGTGCGACGGTGCCGGACCCCCTGGTCGTCCTGGATCTGCCCTCGGAGTTTCCCCGCATCGACGAGAGATTCATGACCCAGCCGTACACGGTGGTGTTTTTGAACGTCTTCATCCCGACGAACATGGACGGGTCGCGGAACATCTTCCACGGTCTCAACGGCCTGGCCATGCACAACAACAAGACCGGTCTGACCCGGTACTTCTACGCTGGCGAAGACTCGCTGTGCCAGGAACCCATCTTCATCCCACGCTCGCCCGACGCCCCGGAGGCCGACGGCTGGGTCATGTGCCTGGTGGAGAGGCGGGGCGCGGGACGATGCGACGTGGTGATTCTGGACACGGCCGCCTTCGAGACGCCCATCGCCGTGGTCCAGCTCCCTTTCCACGTCAAAGCCCAGATCCACGGCAACTGGGTCGACGCTTCGGCCCTCACACCGCGGAAGAGTCTGGTCCGCGAGATCGCCCCTGTCCAGATCAGCGGCCAGGGTGCTCTGGAGCCGCTGATATAACGTGCCCAAAGGGGGGACTGCGTTGTATGGGACTGAAGAGAGGATATGTACAAGAATTCCTGTGTCCTAATCCTGCGTCGAGTCGTTTTCAGTAGGACAAGAATCCTTTGTCTTCTCCCAGCGTCGAGTTCATTGTCAATAGGATGCACACGTACATCCAGATAGGCAAGCCAGCTATTTTTTTTCAAGTGTCAGTGCCTGCCGCGCCGCCCGTGTGGCGAAAATCCTGATGCCCTGGATTCTCTCCGAGGGGTATATACATGTATGTGTGTGTGTGAGAGAGAGAGAGAGAGAGAGAGAGAGAGAGAGCGTCATCTCTGACCCAATTCTTTAAAAGTAAGCTACACGTAAATAGCCTCGATAGAAAGACAGAAAGAAACGAAGATGTTGCCCGGCACCGGCACAGGCGACGAGATATATGTCTTAGAGACAAGGGCAAGGGAAAGAAGTCAGGAGCGAAAGCCGGAGATATATATCATATGTACATATATAGCACATGTAGATACACAGATACACAGGAAAGTACAGCTACATCAGTTGTGAATGTGGTGTGGATCTTGATTGAACAAGTGTTGTCCTTGAAATTCTTTTATATCTATCTGTATATCTGGCGTGGGGTAGGATTTATATGAGTAGGTGTTGTTACAAAATGTCTCGAGTCGGTACGACGGCCAAGCTGTGCAACGATGCCAGCAATGAAGCCGGTGGACACCAGGGATCGTCTCGATGCGACGCTTACAATCAAAGATGCCCTACTGCCGAGGGAGAAACTTGTCCAAACGCATAGGAGATTTGTGAGTGGTTCCGGGAACCGACAATTCTCCATCCATCATATAGATGTGTCTTTCGAGTACATGGTGCCGAGCTCGTCTTCAAGTCCGCTTCGAGATCCACACAACTGGCGCGACGTGTGACCATATTCTTCCCGCATAGCCACAAGACTGCGTGGCGTAGACTCAACGAGGTCCAATCTTCTCCAGTCCGCCCATGTACCTCCTCAGAACTTGCGGGATAACCACGCAGCCCTGGTCTTCGCGCCAACCATTCTCCAAGAGCGCGGCGAGAACTCTCGGGATTGCAATGGCCGTCCCGTTGACGGTGTGTGCAAACTTCTTCCTCGACCCATCTCCCTCCAAGACCCTCGTGTCGAGTCTGCGGCTCTGGTAGTCGGTGCAGATGGACGCCGAAGTGACTTCGCCCCAGCCCTCGTCTTTCTTCTTTCTCGACGGAAACATGGCCTCGATGTCGATCTTGCGGTACGCGCTCGCACCCAGGTCTGACGTGGGCATCTCGAGGACTCGACAGGGGATGCCGAGCGAAGACAAAATCTCCGTCTGAATTTCCACCATCTCATTCAAAACGCGCCCGGAATCCTCTATCCACTCTGATTCGTCCGTCAAGCCTCCACCGCTGCTACTTGGTGGTGGGCAATCGGTCCACGCGAACATTTCGACCTTTGTGAATTCGTGCACCCGGTACAGACCCTTGGTGTCGACGCCGCGCGCACCAGCCTCGGCGCGGAAACAGCGGCTGGACCCAACGAGCTTGAGAGGTAGGCGTGCTGCAGGAATCGCCTTGCCGGCATACGTCCCTGCGAGAGGGATCTCGGCCGTTGCTGCGAGACTGCGGGTTGGTTTTCCTGCATCCTTTTCCGGCTGCGCTATCTGCCAGATCTGTTGTTCGTCGTTTTGGTCCCGGGGCTGGAATCCGCAGGCGGCGGCCATGTGGGAGTAGACCAGGGACGGCGGGGAGACAACGGACCAGCCGCGCTGCATGGCAACAGACAAGGCGTACTGGACCAGGGCATGTTCCAACAGAGCCGCCTCGTTCAGCAAGAAGTAAAACCCCCAACCAGATGTCATCGACGACGACGAAAAATCAAGAAGACCAAGCTTCTCGCCGATTATCGAGTGGTCGGCCGACGGGCCATACTGCGGCGGTTTGTCCGGGTCATAGTTGACGTAGGACCGCAACCGTGGTTCACCACCGGTGGGTGTGTCCGAATACGTCAAGTTCGGCAGGGACAGTGCAATATTGCGCGTCTCGAGCTCGAGTGCGTCGTGCTCGGCTTGCAGAGCGTCGACTTCCGGCCTGACAGATTTCATCTGCGCCACGATATCCGCCTTGCTCTCTTTCGCCGCGTTGTTCAATTGTCTCTGCAGCTCCTTCAACGTGTGACGGGACCCGGCCATGCGCTGGTCCAGGTCCCTCATCTTTCTCACGTTGTCCGCCACTCGGCGCGGGATGTCCTCGTGGCTGCCATAGTTTCGCACCCGGCAGTTTCGTTCGTAGAGCTCCACGTTGTCTCGGATCTGGGTGAGAGGAGGGAATTGTCGCGGCGCGGTCGCCGGGCGGAATTCTTGGTAGAGCGGTCTCGTGGTGCAGTATGCCCTTCTGCATCGGAGCAGGAACGCCTTCGCCTCGAGTGCTTTCCTCGACATGAAAGCTGCTACGAAGGTTGGCGGTACAGCAAGGTCTTTGTACTGCGCCAATCCGACAACGCGGTTGGACGCGCTTCGAGAAAAATAAAAGTTGCCAATTGAAATCGGCAGAATGTGGAGTGACCATCCCTGGTTTACTAATCGGGAATAGTCAGGATATTATGTAAGCCGATACAGGGACCGCCTTGCGATGTCCAACGGCCAACACTCCACCTTGTAAGCTCACAACGTCCATTAACACTATCACCGCCTTGGTAGACGCTCTCATCTTTCTCGCTTGCTTTCAGAATGACAACAGCCGTGAGTAAATCATCTTAAACATAAAAAGCTCGTCCGAGACCCAGACTTCGTAAGACGACCACGCCATCCGCGCCTGGCTCGATCATCACATCACCAGTTTGTGCCCAGCCTCCAGGAGATCAGCATATATCCTCAGAGACTCTCCAATCAAATTGACCATCTGCCACACGCTGCTCGACTGATACAGTTTCGCCCACAGCCTGACAACCATGCCACTCAACCGAGCCTTTTGCGCGAGAATGTGATCGCAGCTCACCTTGTATTCCGTCTCAGCCACCAGCTGGACGACGAATTCGAGCACCCTCTGTTCCGCGGGCGTCAGTGCAGGGTTCGGATCGAGCACCGTCACCGCTTCAAGCCACTTTGCAAGCAGGACTGCGCACTCCAACGAGCAGAGGGCGTGTTGATTCGACCAGAGGATGAGTTGTGTCTGGGCGACGTAGTTGATCCCTAGCTTCACGGGAATGCTGAGGGCGTGTGCGCAATGAAGTGCCGCCCGGGTCATTTTGTCGCTTCGTTGGACTCCCGGGCTTTGGTGCAGTGAGTTGGCAATCATGGATGGGTCCCAGCTGCTCAGTGATCTAACAGGGCCCAAATCCATATTGAGCCGAATATACGCCAGCCGAAGGAGTGCTGTCGATGTAAAAGTCACGGGCCCGTGAGGACTCAAGGGATCCATGGACGATTCTTGATCGCGCTCCCAATACCTGGCCCATCGCTTCAGGGCTCGTTCAAAGACATTCATTTCTTCATCTGCGAGGCCGCTTGAATCGTCGTGCACGATGGGTAGTCGAGCGTTGCGTGCAAGCCAAATCTGCTGAATGACAGCATGGATGAGAGCACAGCCGCCAAGAGCGGAGAAACCTCGCGCAACGGCTTGGGTTGAGCCATTCCGTTCACCGAGGTCTGAAAAGAGACACGAAAACTCGGTTTGAAAGTCTTGTCGAGTTGACCTTGATCCGGCACGAGCTTCTCGCCATTCTAGCTCGTTGCTTGCCTTCCATTCTTTCTCGGAGCAGGGAAGTTCGAGCCGGAGGCCGCTTGCTAGTATCATAGGCGGTAAGTCGAACAGAATGGTATGGATATTGAAGAAGCAAAAGACCACGAGGTGGGTTCTTTTGATCGTCTCGAACCGAACCCACTCCCGCCAGTCTTCGGTTGGTTGCTCCCGGGCTCGCGTTATTTCGTCATCTTGAATAAGCGAGTGCAGCACACTGCGGATGGACAGTGCGTCGGTGACTGCGGGTTCGCGTCTGTACCAGGACGCGATGGCGATCAAAAGCAGTAAAGTCTGCACCATCTCAACCACGCAGAATCTTTCGTCTCCGCGGCAACTTGGGTCAGGGATCACTATGGGCGTATACTGCAATCTTTGGTCCAATCCCATGTTTGCTTTTCGTCTCTGGCGTCGGCGGAGGCGTTCCAAGACGATGGCTCGTGCCACACGAAACAGCTCAATACCCATCTCTGGCTCTCTCGTGTAGCGCGCTCCGAGAGCCGCAATTGCCAAGAGCAACTCGACATGGATGGCATCCATTCGCAGAGTGGCAATGTGGAAAAAGGGATAATGAGCATGGAAGTTCTTGAAGTACCCACCTATCAATCGTGACAACGCATGACGAGACGGGAGAACAAAGTCGCCATCTATACAGCCGGAAAATGTCGCCAGCTCATCGATGATATGCTGTCGACAGTCGGCCGAGATAAATAAATCTCGACTATTGAGCCTCGTGGGCCCTTGTGGGTGGGGACCATTGGGCGGAGGCTTTTCCTCGGGAGCCAGAGATGGAAGCCGAGAGCCAAACCGAGAGATGGACGAGTCATTTGCACGGATATTGGAGAGTGACGTGGATGTGGCATGGATGGTTGTCGTTACTGTTGATTCATCACGCGAGATGTTGCCGTCTCTAGGATCGTTGGTATTTTCGAAAACACCCGCCAAGGGTAAGTCTAGGTTGGAAAAGAAGACAGGCAGCGGCTGGTAGCTCGGAGAGAATGGGTGAGTGAAGTTGGGCACACTGTCCATGAAGGTAGCAAAGTCCTGTGTATAGGCTGGCTCGAGCGCGTCGAAGCCGCCGTCCTGCAAGCCCAGATTCATCGTGTAATCCGAGACCGGTCCGGAAAAGGACTCTTTGGACTGGCTTGGACTCTCAACATTAGGATGGGTGAAGAAGCGCGCCGACAGGTGAACCTGATTGATATGTTCCTGTTCACCACTGGGATTGCTTGCTATGGAATGAGTCGTCGGTGGGACTGCACGGTGTTGGGAAGAAAGAACTGGGCCAGACCCAGCTTGGTACTCGGGCCAATCCACCAGGGGCAATGGTGTCGGCAAGAGCGTTTCCGTGTTTGACGATACATTCTGCCCAGAGCGACTCGGTAGAGGGGACTCGTGCGACAAGCGTATATGGCGGGTCAGCAAATCTCTTGCTCGCAAAAGTCAGCCAGACGACAGATAAACGACGGATTAGGTTCCTGGGCTGGAGCGGCGTACTTTCGGGTGAAACTTTTCTGACAAGCGGAGCAGCGAAACGGCTTCTCCTTGGTGTCTTGTGGCCCGAGTCAGTCAATGCTTCTCAAACCGCCTTTGTTGAGTTTCCCTTACGCGATCTCTCGTGGCGTTGGAGATGCTCCAGGCGGGCAAACCCACGGCCACAGCGATGACACACGAATGCTTTCGCAGGGCGTTCAGGAGTGGCGAGATTTGTTGTCATGGTTCAGACCTTGCTCATCGCGCGTAGGAGAAATGGCACTGGCGGGCAGTGGGGAATTTGAGAATGAATTCGGGGAAGATGCTACATTCTTTAAGATGAGAGTTGGAAGATGAGGTTGAGGGTTTACAATTGTGGGGATGTGTGGAAGTCAATGAAGTTTAAACGCTAACGAAGCTGGTGGATCCCGGTAGCTGCGGCTACTCCCTAGCGTAGAGCGGGCACCAATTAAATTACTTCTTCGTGGAGACTTAAACCTCCCCCAATTCGGAGAACATGACAATCCAACGCCACGACAACTGCTTGGAAAGGGAATTGGCTGGCCAGGAATACGGTCCTGGTCCGAGGCTCGTCGTATCATCACCTCTTCTGGGCCTTTCTCTGCTCGCACGACGACAGCGGCCAGGTTTCGATAAGCAGCCAAACTTATCAGTCCCACAAGTCCACGCTCCCTCCATCAGCACCAACCACCTCAGACACTTCCCCAAATTATTCCAGATCTATCCGGCGTTCTAGCAGCCGAGATGCTCTTATGCATCATGCCCTCCCTACAGGACTTGCGAGTCAAATGGCACCCGCATAAACTTCACCAAATTCGCACCTCTCGAGACTAAGACTACAAACAACTACAAGTGGCACGCTCCTCCATACATATTCCCAGTTTCGCCGTGTTAGGCCGTGAAGCCAAACGGTGTATACAAACTATCGAATCCCAACTCCACTGTAAGGATAAGAGTGTCTGAGGTTATCCTGTGAGACCACAATCTCGACGATGCGAGCACAAGTGTTAGAGGCCTTCAACACGCCTTACAAATTCAAAGATGTACCTGTCCCTCCCGATCCCACTGGTCAGGACATCCTGGTCAAAGTCGGAGCGGCGTCGTACTGCCACACCGACGCCGTCTTCGCGTCTGGTGCCATGTGGCAAGACCTGCCCCGGATAGGATCGCACGAGTTTGCGGGCACAATCGTCGCCATGGGCCCGGACGTCTCGCCGAAATTGAATCTCGAGGTCGGAATGCCCGTGGGCGTTCCAGGTCGAGCCTTCCATCCTTGCGGATCGTGCTACGAGTGCCTCAACAACAACGGTGATCCGGAAAGGTACGGTGTGTGGTGCACCAAGGCTGGCAACCTGGGTCTCTCGGCCAACGGCGGGTTTCAAGAATATTGCATCGCGGATTCTCGCCAGATAGCCCCCATGCCGGAAAACATGACCGCGGTCGATACCGCTCCGCTCATGTGCGCCGGTCTGACCATCTGGAATGCCCTCGAAAAGGCGGGGGTGAAAATGGAGGCCGGAGGGGGCAAAGGGCTCACGATTGCCATTTCCGGTGCTGGCGGCGGCCTTGGACATCTGGGCGTACAGTTCGCCGTCAAGCTCGGGTGCAAGGTCGTCGCCATCGAGGCGTCTGACCCGGCGTTAGCTCTCCTGCGGGATGTGGTCAAGGATCTAGGGCCGTCAGGTGCCGACGTCACCATTCTCGATGCGCGGAAACAGTCTGCCGAGGACGCTCGCGTGTCTGTCTTTGGATCTCCCGAACCCGGCCTGGAAGGCGAGAAGGGCGTCGATGGGGTCCTCATCCTCCCCGAGTCTCAGAAGGCATTCGAGTACGGGATGAAGCTGGTAAAAAACCATGGCGTCTGCGTGACTGTCAGTTTCCCCAAGGAGGGCTTTCACATGCAACCGCGGGATCTCGTCTTCCGCCACATCTCCATGGTCGGCGTCTTGGTCGGGCGGAATCGGCAGCTCAGAGCCATGCTAAACTTCGCAGCGAAGGAAGGAGTGAGGGCGCGAGTGACCACCTACAAGCTGGAGCAGCTAAACGAACTGGTAGACGACTACCATAAAGGTGCAAGTGGAAAGCTGGTCGTGGATATGTCAAAGTGAACGACAGTCAACCTCAACCTCTCATGCCTTCGCAGCCTATTCTACGGCTTGGTCGTCTGGAATGTACATCAGGCGACTACCTCTTCACAGCGCATGGATAGATACAGGCGCATATATTGCACACCAGCTTAATTGGAAAGTGCCTAGATTCGCGTGCCACTAGTATCTCTTGCATCAATGGCTGGCAACGCCGTTGGGACAAATGCCACCTCGCTAATCGAGACAGGTATGAGTCCAGGGCTCGTAACACTAACCTCTCAATCACGCGTCGATGCCTCTTTGACAACTCGCATCAATGAAGGCCACCATGGTCTCAAGCCCACCGTGGAGATCCAGACACCCAGTCCCGATGTAACTATTCTGAACAGGACCGGACTCCATTCCAGACATCACGGAAGATGGCACTTCCTTGCCCAGACTGTGCTCCAATTTGGGGCACATGGGGTCTCATTCCGGATTGGGAGATGAGAAAGTGATCTGAGGTTAATATCTCGAGCTGGTGGGACAAGGACAGCCTATAGGGCGTTCGTTCACGGCAAGTCATCCAGCTCCGAATGCTCCTGTTATCGACCCAGACGTAGCACGGCCCTGGAGGCCTACTTCAGTTGAGCTTTGTCGGGATGTCCTTTCCCTCGAGCCACAACTCCAGATTTGATGCTGTATCCTCGTACCATCGGTTCATGACTCCCTCCTCGACGTAGCCCATGTGTGGGCTGAGTAGGACTTGGCTTCTGCCGTCCTTGCCCCAAGCAGTCGTACGCCACGGGCTGTCGAGCGGCAACGGTTCCACATGATAGACGTCCAAAGCTGCACCCTTGATCCTGCCGTGGTTCAAAGCATCGAATAAAGCCTTCTCGTTGATGAGGGCGCCTCTCGAGGTGTTGACGAGGAGAGCAGAGGGTTTCAATAACGCGAGCTCTCTCTCCCCTAGAAGATCTCGGCTTCGGTCAGACAGAACGTAGTGAATGCTCAACACGTCCGCTTCCCTGAGGAGCTCTTCCTTGCTACTCGCCACCTGGAACGTCCCTGGTGCAAGACCAAATGACTTGGCCTTTTGCTCAGCAACCTCCTGCGTGAGACTACTGGACCATGCTAGAATCTTCATTCCAAACGCCCACGCACCACCCGAGGCAACCCTCGCACCCAGGTTGCCAAATCCTAACAGACCTAGCGTTTTGCCCTTCAGCCCTGTAGCTGGAGAAATCTCCCAGAGACCAGACTTGACGGCGGCGTCGTCACGGGCAATGTTCCGAGCGATACCCAGGATGAGTGCCCAGCAGTGTTGCAAAGTAGAATCAATCGAGGTAGGGAAGCTCACGTCCCCAGACTTTCCAATTCCCTTTGCTCCAGCGACGATGATGTTTTGTTCCGCACAGGCAGCCATGTCGATTGCCGAGTTCTTCATTCCGGTCGTCAGAAGCAATCTGAGGTTCGGAAGAGCCCGAATCACGTCTCCCGGCAAGGCTGTTCGCTCCCGCATCGTCGAAATAACGGTGAACGGTCGAAGACGCCCGATGAGAACATCCTTCTCCGCCTTTCCGCTCGGATTGATAGTGTCAGAGAAAGTGGTGACTTCGACTCTGTGCTGTAGATGAGCGAATTTGGCTGCAGCAATGCCCTGGTAGTCATCCAGTATTGCTAAACGTATCTTTGAGGTGGCCATTTTGATGCTATGTTGTCTCAATATGCCTGTCCGGGAGTTGGATAGAGCGAAGTGCTGAATCCCGAGCTCCAAAGCCAGATGCCAACCAATTGGTCTCGCGGACCTGGAGACTTTGGACAGATATCGATGTTGATGAGGCTCTCCACGGCTATCGTAGGAATATGCTTCTCCAAATCGGAGGCTGATCGATACTTGTTCAATGTAGACCTGAAGTGAACAAGGTAAGGCCTTCTGTAGAACGCAACCCAAATTGGAAGAATGCATTCCCACCCCAACTTGGAGACTCGCGGATCCAGGATCGTACGGAGATAAGTCGCGTTGAAATAGCATTTGTAAGTGACACGGCAGACGCAGTAGGCGATTAAAACCCCTCGATATTTGTCCACGGACCCTCGGTTTCATCCTAGGGTGGATTTTCCCAATTGAAGCTCACAGAAGAAGAGAGAGACGCTCCAAGATTACCACCTTTGCCAATTCACCATGCATCCCGCCATCGGATTCTTCTTTGTTGCCTCTATACTCGCGCTGCTCATCAGATGGGCCAATAGAACCGATATCCCAAAGATCAAGAACCTACCCGAACTTCCTGGGGTGCCAATTTTTGGGAGTCTGATCCTCTTGGGCAAGTATCATGCCAGAAACTGCGCTCGGCTGGCCAAGACGTATGGCGATGTCTTCCAGGTTCGCCTGGGCAACCGCGTGAGTGAAGGTCCCCAAGTCCCAGGTCATATGTCACTGGGGTCGATCGTATTGACTCTTCTTGTGATCCAGAGATTCATTTATGCAAACTCGTTCGAATCGGTGAAGGAACTATGGATCAAAAATCAGTCAGCACTCATCTCTCGGCCAAAGTTTTGGACATTCCACGACGTGGTTTCGCAAACCCAGGGAGTGTATACCCTGGGGACCTCGCCATGGTCTGAATCCCTAAAGAGAGCCCGTAAAGCGGCGGCCACGGCCCTGAACAGACAGGCGGTGCAGACATACCTCCCATTCATCGACCTTGAGTCCACCACCAGCATCAACGAACTGGTCCAGAACATCAAATTTGGATACGACATTGACCCCAATGGCTATTTCCAACGCTTCTCATTGAACATCAGCCTGACCCTGAACTACGGTATTCGTATCCAGGGCACTGTCAAAGACAGCACTCTCAATGAAGTCGTCGCCGTTGAGCGAGAGCTGGGAAACATTCGTGGCATTGCGCATAACTGGCAAGATTATGTCCCATTGCTCCGAATCCTACCGGGGTACAAGTCGAATGCTGTCAAGTATCGGGCTCGACGAGACGAATACATCCTTAGCTTCTTCAACCAGTTGAAAGAACGAATCGCAAACGGCACCGACCACCCTTGCATTGCTGGCAATGTCCTGAAAGATCCAGAGGCTAAATTGGCGGATAGTGAGCTATCATAGGGTGCTATCTGTCGACATTTGATTGCTGACTCAAAGCTTAGATGAACTCAAATCCATCTGTTTGACCATGGTCGCTGCCGGCCTCGACACATTGCCAGGGAATATCAACATGACGATCGCTTACCTTTCATCACCGCACGGCCAGGAGATCCAAGCACGAATGTACGACGAAATCATCAAATCCTACCCTGGAAAAGACCCATGGCATGGATGCTTATACGAAGAGACGTCTGAGTACGTTATTTCCTTTGTGAAGGTGAGTGCCGGGACCTCAAGAGTGACCTCTGCCATCAGCAACTCGAAGACTGACCATATCGAAGGAGGTGCTTCGCTTCTGGTCCACTCTGAACTTGTCATTCTATCGCCAAAGTGTCAGTGACATCACTTACAAAGGTGCTGTTATCCCTGCCGGGACGCCTTTCTTGATGGTATGAGATTTCACCTCCGGGGCCGTTACCCGACGATCGTGCTAACAATCCATTCGTAGAATATGTGGGCCGCGAATCATGATCCTGTGCACTTCAAGTCTCCGATGGAATTCATCCCGGATCGCTTCTTGGGGCAATCAGGCGCCGGAGAGGGCACACAGCACTTTGGCTATGGCGCCGGTACTCGGATGTGTGCCGGAGCACACCTGGCAAATCGAGAGCTGTACATCATCTTCACACGCCTAGTCCTGGCCTTCCGCATCCATGAGGCCACCGATCCCAAGGACAGGCCGATTCTGGACACGATTGAGTGCAACTCGGTGCCGACAAGTATGGTCACTCAGCCCAAACCCTTCAAGGTGAGATTCATCCCTCGAGACCAGAAACAGCTTGAGACGTGGATCGGTCAGAGCGTCGAGAACACCTCACACCTTTGAAAGTGCGGAGTTTCCCTCCAGTTGTAAACGAGAATTGTCGAACTTGGAGATGCTGGCTGAGAGTGATTGAAACAGCTATCAGATATTGTCTGACCACGGGGCTATGTGCAAGAAAGCATCGTCTTGACATATGCCTGATGAACTGCATGACTTGAGCGCTGACTGCCAAACCTGTTTGACGCCGGCCTGGTACGTTGAGGGATTTGGAACTACTAGATAAGTTTTCGAAATCTAATCAAAATCGAAATATCGCATTGAGATTATTTTGATCGTACTGTTTGATATTCCTTTTCCGAGACTGTGAATGACTTGGACAAGTAAAGTGTTTCACTTGAAACAGGTAACAGTTGACTTCTTTGCCAAGGGAACCTTGTATTGTCAGATATATAACAAAATAGCCGATTATAGCTCTGATTTGGCTCACGAATCGCACACAGAAAATGCGATTCTTCTACACCTGCTTATCATGGTGGCGTGGCCTAATGGTAAGGCGTTGCTTTCCGGTTACATTCTTGTA
Organism: Fonsecaea nubica; assembly: GCF_001646965.1. Lineage (NCBI taxonomy): Eukaryota > Fungi > Ascomycota > Eurotiomycetes > Chaetothyriales > Herpotrichiellaceae > Fonsecaea > Fonsecaea nubica. Next base: position 214,265 of record NW_019173696.1, on the reverse strand, counting down.
TCAATCAGGAGCGTGGCAAAGACTGTGGGTTCGAGTCCCATCGCCATCGAGTTATTAATTTTTTTTGCTTTTGCTGTCAGGTAAGCGCGTGATCATTTTTCCACTCCAGTGTCCGTATGGGGACTAGTACAAGGTTCAAACGGTTTCCTTGACATGTGCCGTTGAGGGACTGTCTGATCCAGCTGTCCAGCAATTGGCGCAGGATCAGGCTCAGCGGGAACTGTCCGTTTACTGTGTCGAGCGAGGACCTGACTGCCCACGAAACACAACTCAGCGAATACCGAGACTGGGTCCAGCTGCGGAAATACACCCAAGAGATTCTATGCTCGTATGAAGAGGGCTGGGTGCCCCCAGAGCTGGACTTTGATAAAGTACGGGCATAAGCGAGGGAGCTCTTTGAGCTTTACCTCCGCAGACAAGTACCGGACACTTCGGAAGAAGATGCGAAGATGCTTTGGTTCTATCCCCCCTGTAGCCAGGACTGTTGAGGTAATGTGTCGACATAGCCGAATATACAGACTGACGGCATGTGTAAAAGTTCGATACCACGAACATAGACTAATGACTGCAACAAGTATCCCTTGTGGCACTGATAAGTTGCAGACTAGGGAAAGGAGTCTTGTGGCCGCCGAATACCATACTCATTTCAACACCGCCCAGCCTCATCACCATCCGGTGTCCAGCTACCTAGCACTGTGAGACAATACCTTGACAAATACCCGCCTGAATCCAGCCAAATATCAGTACTTTAAGACTGATAACTACTAGGTTCCTCGTCTCTCCAAATTTACAGCCGCATCTCTTCCTTTGCCCATCCGATCCTGGTCACACAGACCTGAGAGCTGCGTAGTAGCGACTTAGCGTCGACCATAACCACCTCGGCCATATCCGCCGCCGCCACCATAGTTTCCACTTCGGTTGTCCCTCGCTGGCGGTCCACGATTTTGGCCTTGATAATAACCATCACTGAAAGACCTTCCACCATTCTGTTGATATTGTCCGTTACCGCCGTGGTACTGGTTGGAGCCTTGTCCGCCATAGTGTTGGTTCTGTCCTTGTTGACCATAATAGCCTTGATCCTGACCACCATAACCCTGATTGTTATGCGTGCTATATCCTCCATAACCATTTGCCGGTGGCGGATTTCGGTTGTAACCTCCTGGACCACCGTAGCCCGGTGGGGGAGGGGGAGGCAAGCCCGGAGGCCATTGACTCGGTGGTGGTATACCAGGAGGCCCTGCGTCAATGGGGGGTCGGTCGGCAGCGTAGTTGATGCGTCCTCCCCGGTTCTGCGTATCAAAACGGTCACGTCGAGTATTGTCATATAGTGGCGCACCACCAAAGTCTCTTCCCGATACCCTCGCCTTTGATCGCACCATAGCTAGGTCGCCCTTATCAAGAACGGGAGGAGGCAAGACAACCCCTGGAAACAGCATGGACTTGTGAACATGGGTAGGAGGTGGCATCGTGAAAAATACATTCAGAGAGCGGTCATCATCAACGTCAGGCTCCAGCCTGATGTCGTCTTGCGGCCCAACAAGGTCCATATGAGGCAGGAAATCTTCATTCTTGATCACCTCACCAGCCAGCTGATTCTTCTGCATTGACAGCTTCACGGTGTTAGGACCGCCTTTAGCTTTCTTCGAGTAAAATTTCATCGCCAAGGTGTCGTACAAAGGATTCTGATCAGATATTATCAGAGCATCATGGCCGCGCTCGTTTCTGGCGTGCTCGTCATCCGTCAACAAGTGGTATTTTGTGGCCATGGCCGAAAGGAGTCGTTTCTCGTCAATAAACGGTAGCAACACAACTGCTTTCCAGGATTGCTTCGCACCATTGAGATCGAGGTCGAACTCCTCTGGGTAAAAATCGACGATGTCGGATTCGGGATCGGTCATGAGCGGATGGAAAGCGGTCGGGATGGCATGATTGGAAGATGCTGGTAGCACACCCATCAACTGCTCATATGGTCTGAACGGCGTTCCTTTATCGAACTTGACTGTCTTTTTATCAATATCGACAAAGTCTGCAGCGAACGGAGCGTAGTGATAAGGATAGTACCAGGTCCAAGACGGGCATCCTTGGAAATAGTAGAGAAGCACCCAACATAGCCCTTCGACGTAGGCTTCAGCTACCTTGTGGCGGAAGCTGATGTCCTTGGGATCCACATGGAACTTCTGCTCATAGTAGCGGTCGGCATATCCCTCCTCCCACAAGCGGACTGTATCTGGTGGAGGGTTGTTGGGATCTCCGTTGTTGAAAGTCTTTTTCTCGACAGGCGTATTTCTTCCAGGAGTGCCAGCACTATCTGACTCTTCATCCATCGTGGCTGCTTTCAGCTTGTCTACTGCCGATGCAGGGGCCCCTTCACTTTCCACGTCTTCTTCCAATGCTTCGGCCTTTCGTTTGCCCAGGATTGACGAAGGGCTTCCGGCTGAGGAATTGGGGGTGCCATTGATGCCGTTAGCACCATTCTTAGTAGGTGTCTCAGCCGCCTTTCGGGCGAGCATCTGCTCTTTCAGAACCGCTGCTGCGCTTTTGTTTGACGCTAGACTTTTGTCGACGGCAGCTCTGTTCACAATAGAATTGTAGTCCAGAACCGGAAAGTTAGAAGCCTCGAACGTCTCAACAGGTCCAGTAGGTACCCGAGCATCTGCCCTGCCACCTTTGCTGTAATCAGGGGAGCTACGTCGTCTCTTTGCAGCGCGAGCCTCTCGAGCTTCGTTGGCTTGGTTGCGGCGCTGTTCGTTTCGAGCTCGCCTGTCTTCCACTTCTTTCCTGCGTTTGAAAATAGCGTCCTCTTGCTTCGCCAAACCCTGTAGAATAATTTGGGCTCGTGCAAGATCAACTCGTCCATCGCAAGTCAAGTAACCACCCATAAGGGGAATGTTGTCTCTCCAGATGGCAATAAGCTTATCGATGCCGTCTTCTCTGATTTCAAGACTAGGAAGATGAGGCAAGAAGTCATTGCCAACGAAGAAACACATAAAGACCCAATCGTCAAGGGCACGCTCAAGATCGAAACGGAACGTCTGACCAGGAACAAACATCTCTGCACCGAGATACTCACGTAGGATGGGCACATTTAGCCAGACAAATGGCTTCAGCTCTTCTGTAGTGCCCTTTTCATCGAACTGGCCTGATTTTATCTTGGCTTCCCCTCTGCAGTTCTCGGCATAATGACCTTGTTGACCGCAGATTCTGCAGGTCTTGGCTTTGGCATCTCTGAGTTCGACGTCTTCTCGAAGGACGCGAAAGTGAGGCTCATGGGTGGCGATTCCAAGCATGATCAAGTCTGCGTCAAGTCCATACATGACGTGTCTTGTGTTTGGGTCATAGGCAGGATCCGAGCGTTGGGAACGAATGAACTGCATAATCTTGTGCTCACCTTCTCCGGGCACACTGGCGTCTGAGATAATGACCTTCAGTTGAGCCCAGGCAGGATCCGTGTTCAGTTTCCACTGGACCCAATATCGAATAGATTGAGCAAGAATGAACATGAAAGGCGTGCCAGGTGTGATGACATTACTATCCCATGTTTTCTTGATTACGTCGTCCACTGTTTCTTCGTCTTCGTCATCATCTCCATCACGCTGCTGTTGGCGTAGGAGGGTTTGAAACTCTGCCTTCTTTTCGTCCGCCTCTTTCGCATCTCTTGCCGATCGGAAACGACGAGCTCGTTGCTGATTCATCTTCGCTCGAGGAGCAACCCCATCTGTTCTAACGTCAGATTCACACTGTTTCATGACCACCGGGGACGGGAGGCACATCAAGGGAGGGAGAAGCTTACCAATTGCGATCATCAACAGTCTCCGCGGTCGCACCATATTCACGACACGATCTGTGTACTTGAAGATTTCCAGCATCATCTCGCTCTCATTTGCTGGAGGAGGTTTGTTCTCAGGGTGCGAACAGGGGTGGACGATGCCGTTGAAATCAAGATAGAGGTTGTGTATTTCTTCTCCATTCGGGTTGGGCTTGGTGGTGTCCACGGGGTATTGCACGCCATCAATTTCATAAGGTTGTTCCTCGATCACGGGAGTGATAATCTTGGGATACTTTTTGGTAAGCCATCGAAAGAGAGCCGGGACACCCATCGTGACTTGACAACACTGCGGGAAAGTTCAAGAGAAAGGAAGGGATCAACTCGGAAGTTGAGTCGTTGCCTGTGGAAAATTTGGTGAGGAATCACACTCCTAATTGTCACAAGCAACACAATGGAAGAATGCTATTACTCTGCGCACAGAAGAGATCTCAAGGACTGTGTGCGATCCGAGTCACCATGAAGGAAACATACCGGACTCGAGATTGCGAAGCGTCTGTTGCAGAGAGATGAGATGGTAACGAATGCCGGAAACGAAACTGCGCCTTCAGGCCTGAACAAGTCTGCATCTGGACCCTGCGCCGTGTCCAAATCCGGTTGGCGTGGGCTTGGCAGATTTGTTCACAACGGCGGAGCACAGGATTGTAGAGCAGCCTTGACAGCACATCTACGGTGGGCCACAAATGACATATTTTCACATCTACCAGTCGCGACAGTGGGTGCAGCCTACATAGATACTGCACAGTTCTCCATTTATCTATTTACCCCGTCTTCTAACATGTGTGCTTTCATCACAAGGTGGGTCTGGAAAGGACAAAGGCCGCCTGATACCGCCTGCCAGTGTCATCTTCTTTCGTGAGCACGAGCATCTGGTCGTCAAAGATGATTCACATGAGCCCCTTCGGTACTCTTGACCCAGTTACAGTTTCCAAGGCCGAGGCGACAACACTTGAGGTAGCTTTCGTCTCATAATCTTTCCGCTTCCTGTTCTTGGAATCTCATCAACAAAGTAAATTCCTCCAGTAAGCCATTTGTGAGGAGCAAAATTCTTCCGGATAATCTCGAAGATTTCTTTCTCTGTAAGTGAATCATTCTTTCGGACAACAAACGCCCTGACATATTCCTCCCCGTTTCTATCACCGTATCAGTTAGCCCATCTTCAAACAGAAGCCGAGAATACTGTGACAGCCTACATCATGGCACCCACAACAGCGGCGTCTGTCACTTCTGGATGGTTGAGAAGTGTCAGCTCCAGCTCTGTGGGCGAAACTTGAAGACCTTTTATCTTGATAAGTTCCTGATGAGTCCATAAGTCAGAGACCGATATACCCGACTTCCCGATTTACCAGGTGAAATACTTGCCTTCAGCCGACCAACGATGTAGAACTTCCCTTGATCATCATAGTATCCGATATCACCAGTTCTCAACCATCGGTGGCCGTCCTCGTACACAATTGTTTTTGCGGTCGCCTCAGGCTTGTTCCAATATCCCTTCATGATGTTAGGCCCTGATACCCATAACTCCCCAGCTTCCTGCCCCGAGGAGGTGGACATTGGTATGTCCTCGGCAATAGGGACAATCTTCGCTGCACAGTTAGGATTCAGCCAACCAATTGAGCGCCCATCATCTTCCTCATCTGGTGGGAAACTGGTCACGGAACAGGTGCACTCTGTCATTCCCCAGCCTTGCTTGACCTGCACACCTGGCCGAAGATACATCCTTGCTAGAAGTCGCCCCAGCCCGGGATCGAGAGGCGCTGAGCCGGTCACAACCTGCTCAAGGGACTTCAAATTGTATCGTTCGGGAGCATTTTGCTTGCACAACATAGCAATGACGGTTGGAACCCCTGTCATGAACGTGATGCGATAGACGTCAAGGTACTCTAAGTACCTCGTAACGTTGAATTTTGACATTATGAAGACCTTTGCCCCCCATGCTGCTGCATTTATACCGTAATATGTTTGACCCTATCACCCACGTAAGTTTGTCTTACGGATTGGCTGTACAACACCCACACCCGACAGAGCTATCACTCACATAGGCGTGATACATGGGCAGAGGCGCTAGCCATCGTTCGCCCGACACGTCGAGTCGTTCCTTACGAGCACGTGCTTTTGCGGTGTTTCCCACCATAGACCGTTTGAAAAGAAGTTGTACTGAGTTGGCGACGAGATTATAATGAGAAATTTGGACCCCTTTTGGCAGCCCGGTGGTTCTCCAATGCTGTCAGTAAGTGATGGAGCACCTTAGTAGACTTGAGAGGTTTCTTGCCGAAACTTACCCACTGGAATAGTTGACGATTGCGGTCTTTCCATCGAGTTCCTCGACTGTGGCTAGACGCTTCCAGGACCACTGTCGAACGGCGTCTTCAGTCGTCCAGATATTCGTCCATGATTCCAAGCCATGGAGATGGTACGATGAGAGATCTTCATCTGGATCATGGAAAACTAAAATCCTGTTCCGTGATAGCCCTACTTCCGAAGCAGCTTTAAGGGCAACATCAATCCCATCCGGTCCAGTGAGCAGCAATGAAGCACCGGAATCCCGCACCTGGTAAGCCAGTTCTTCGATGCAAAGTCAGTAGACGCAACATCCTCTGTTGAACAACGCTGTTCTATAAGACGGCCAGAAAACAACGCACCAGACGCGGATGCTGAAGGTGAGGCGGCAGTAAAAGTGCATCCCGCAGCAATAGTTCCCCATATCACGATCGGGAAGAAAAGTCGATTGTTGGAGTATAGGAGTATGCGTTCATCACTTTGGAGGCCTAGTTGTTGTAACCCAAGGGCCAGTCTCTTGGAATAGATTTCACCCTGTGCCAGACTGAAACATTTGGCAGGACTATCAGCATCAAAGTATTGAGGCGACTCCCGCGAAGTTTCAGTTCCAGATCGGAAGACAAAGGTGTTGACATCGAGAAGGGGGATATCGATGTTATAAGGAGATCTGAGCATTGCCTGGCCTAATTGGGATCCGCAGCGTGCTCAATTACACAATTACACAGAACAAGACGGGGGCAATGTGGAATCGATGAGCGGCGGCCTTTCGTGCAATAGCTCTGAAACTCGTTCATACGAGGCAGAGTGCGCCGACTGCCCCATACACCTGCCAACTTACATATTGCTTTCGTCAACCCCGAATTGTCATTGTTGGAGATGTGTGGGAGCTTTAGAGAGGGGAGTCCTCCTTTATTGCCTCGGGCTACGTGGAGTGGCTTGAGTGGAAAGACAGCCTTGCCTGTAGGACGAGGCTGAGTGACGGGTGGATTACTAGTGCTGCTGCTTTTACGCCCGGAGTCTTTCTTGGCCTGCGGACAAGTTGTCACCCCAGACTCCCAGGGCACAAACGCGGTCCATGCGAACACTGGTCATTTAAGTCAACCGTCGCCAGCCTTTACAGTTCGCCCCTCTGTACCCGTTCTGACTCTGTCGAGAATGTGCGCAGAGATTCCTTAATCCATGGCTGACAGACGCGGAGTCAATATAAGACCTTCCATCCCACGACAATGACCCTGCCCTCAAGATGATGCGAATCCTCGAAGCCCAGGCGCCTGCACGACAGACTGCCACCGACACCATTCAGACACTCAGCAGCCGCCTTTCAACTGCCACGTTACTAGAAGATCGGCGGGCTGCTATACTCGGTCTGCGTAGCTTCGCAAAGTTATACCCTGCTTCGGTCGCTTCCGGCGCATTGAGAGATCTTATTGCCGGGTTGAGGCGAGATGGAGAAGATTCAGACACGATCAAGATCTTGCTAGAGACACTGTTGATGCTGTTTGAACCGGATGAGAAATCAACTGAGGCTTCGGAGGAAATCACTCTGTGGCTGGCCGACGAGTTCACGCAGAGACAAGACAACATCACCGCTCTCTTGGACTTGCTCGAGCTTAATGAGTTCTACCTACGCTTATATGTCCTCCAGATTCTATTCCATATATCCACCGCGCGGCCACAGCGCACACAAGAGGCTATTTTCTCCGCGCCTCTAGGTGTCTCTCGGATAACAAATATGTTGGATGACAGACGGGAAGCGATTCGGAATGAGGCATTGGTACTGCTGGTGGCCTTGACTCCCACATCTGGTGAAATACAGAAAGTGGTGGCATTTGAGAACGCATTTGACCGTGTATTTGCTCTGATTGACGGCGACGGTGGTCTCACACATGGCTCTACCACCGTTCAAGATTGCCTATCACTTTTGGCCAATCTTCTGAACCTCAACACATCGAACCAATCGTACTTCAGAGAGGTGGGGGGAATCCTAAAGATCAAGAAACTCTTGCTGGCCGCCGTGGACCAAGAAGATTCGGGGGATGGTAGCTCAGAATGGCTGAAACCACAGCGCGATATGAATGTCTGGGGCTTATTGGGCGTTATCCAGTTATTTCTTGCTCAGGGTGCCCAAGGGACCGTGGTCAATCAACAGGTATTTTGGACGACCGGAGTTCTAGACGTTGTTTTGCGAATTGCCTTCCATCCTGCATTCAGCATCAGTGTGCGAACAAAGTCACTGCAAACGTGTGGCGACATCATTCGAGCAAATCATAGTCTCCAGGAACGGTTCGGAGATCTTGGAGTCCAAGTCAAAGAGCCCGATAGTTCTCCTACCAACGGCCACCCATCAAATGCCACCGGTGAGAAGTCGCTCAAGCCGAACAAGCCTGCCTTTCGAACTCAGAACGTAATCGAGTCACTTCTAGAAGTGACACTAGAGCCAGCTCCTCTGGCCCTGTTCGACGTCCGACTGGCTGCATGTTCCTGCCTCGAAGCTTTCATGAATGGCCATGTCGGCATCCGGACTCACGTGCTGCGGAGGGCTATTGAGGGACACAAAGCGGGAGACGATGCCATTCCCAACATGCTTACCGTCTTGCTCCAACCTCCTGGGTCACGTAACAACTCTGACCCATACCAACAATGGATGGCCGCGGTGCTTTTGCTACACCTCCTGTACGACAATGCTGAGACCAAGGAGATGGCCCTGCAAGTGACAGAGGGTGACGCCGAAAGTGGCGAAGAGGTCGTCACCTTCCTACAAAGCATCGCAAGCAATGTTGTGGCGGGCGTACAACACGTGGAGGATGAACGTGCTTTGCTCGGCTATCTGATGTTGTTATCCATATGGCTGTTTGAGGATCCAGAATCGGTCAACGACTTCCTTGCCGAGGGCAGCAATGTGCAAGGTCTTATTGCGGCTGTCAAGCTCACCAAAAGTTCGATGCCTCTCGTTGCTGGTCTCTGCGCATTCGTGCTAGGAGTAATCTATGAATTCTCAACAAAGGACTCTCCTATTCCACGGAGCACGCTTCATGGGCTTCTAACCGCAAATTTGGGCAGGGAGGCTTATGTGGATCGCTTGACAAAGCTGCGGGAAAATATCTTTGTGCGAGACTTTGAAGTTCTACCGCAGACCGGCAACGGTGGCCTGCCTGAAGTGTTCTTCGACAAGACTTTCATCGACTTTCTGAAGGACAATTATAGCCGTTTCCTACGAGCCATTGACCGGGATCCGAACTTTGAGGTTTCTATTGTGAGCAACGGCGTTCAGAAGGGCATCTCCCGAGACCTCGTCGACGGTCTCAGAGCTCAAGTCGAGGAACAGAAACAAGCATTGGAGGCTGCCAATGGTGAATTGCTGCAGCTCAGGCGGAGATTGGAACAAGAGGAGCTCGATCACCGCCGGACGCGAGAATCTACGACGGTTGAGCTCACCAGGATCAAACAAATCAATCAGAGCCTGCACCAAAACCACGAGGACGAAATCAACAAAATACAAAACGACTTCGCTCAAGAGAAGGGCACTCTGTTGAAGCATCACGAAGAGGAACTCAACCGAAGACGCAATGAACATCTCACCGCCATTGAAACGTCGCGAAAGCAGCACGAGTTGGAAGTCCAACGGTTCGAACAGCGGTTGAAGATGATTGAACAAGAAGCGACGCGAGAGCAGGTGGCTCTTAATGAGCGTCACACACGAGAACTCAAGGAGGTAGAAGCTCAAGCACAAAAGGCGCGAGAGAGAGAAGCGGCCGAGATTGCGGACCTCAAGCGCAGGATTTCGGAATTGGAATCCCAGCTGCAGAAGGCCGACGCCAACCATATCCAGGACCTTGAGACCGCGCACGAGGAGTATAAGAGCAAAACCGAGAGTTTGGAAGCGCGTCTCAAGCGAGCGGAGAGTCGTGCTCAAGACGCCGAGAGCCGTTCTAAGCACCTCGTCGAAGACCTCGAGAAAGAGAAGGCTGCTCGAAAAGACGTCCAGACTGAACTCGACGACCTTTTGGTCGTCTTTGGCGATCTCGAAGCCAAGAGATCTGCTGACAAGAAGAAGCTGAAGGAATTGGGCCAGGAAGTATCCGAAGATGAAGATGAAGACGAAGAAGAGGAGGATGACAATGCCGAAGACGATGGCGACGAGGATGCAGGAGCTAGCGATGACGCCGTGGACTGATAAACCCTGTGCGTCACCTAGATGCTACCCCGGCCCAGTTTACCACGTCGTATATGCTTTGGGCGAGGCGCGCAGCTTACCCGGGGGCCATGTAATTGGAAACAAAAGGTCGACACAGTATAGAACGATACCCTGTACAGTAGGTAATTAATGTTCCTTTTCACCAGAAGAATACCCCGCAGCTCTACAGATTCATGGGCCCCGAGTAGTCTATACCCAGCAACTGTTGTACCACATTTCTCGTGGACAGCGACTTGACGCATGGGGCTCCAGCCAGCGAGCAGCGTTTTTGTTGGCGTTGGCTCGTGGGAGCTCGCAATGTCCCACCAGTATATGTCGCTTTCGACTCCACTGGAAGAATCCTCCGGGGGGGATGCAGATTCTGGGAATTCTGTCCTCTGACTCTTCAATACCATATCACGATATCACTATAGTATCCGACAGGTTCACATTAGACAGGTTCCTGATGAGATCAAGGACTCGAGAACGCAGGTTATATCGCAGACGGAAGCGTAGAAAGAGAAAGAGAAAGGGATAAAACGAGAAAGAAACGATGACTGCCACAATCATCACGTCTATCAAGTGATGTGATAGCAGCCTGAGAATCACTGTTGGAGAAGAACAGGAAGAAACCCCGTCGAGAGCGAGATTGTGAGACTGTAATCTTTAATTCTCGACACCGTTGCTCCTAAAGATCTACAGTTTTCGCACATCACTCCCGCCGTCCTCAGCGAAGAGCTTCCACACGCTCCTCGCCTCCATGCCCTTGCACTTGTCGTTCTTCCTCGCCTCGACAAAGACCTTCTGCACCGGCTCGGCGAGGACTGTGCTGGCACCGACAGAGTCCATGAGGGCCACGGCGTCGTCGATGACGCCACCGGCCAGCTCGGTTGTGAAGCCGCCTTTGAAATCTCGCGCTGACGAAGCCGCGGGGTTGACTCCCTTGACCGGGTTGTGGTGCAGGGAGTTCCAGTTCATGCCGGACGAAGCGTTGATGACGTCTTGAACGAAAGGGAGAAAGGGACCGGGATTAGTATGTATTTTCCTCTTTCTCGGCGAGAAGAACAAGCAAAAGAAGGGGAAAGCCCGGGGGTAGTAGCATGGCATGGGAGGGTGTGTACGTGTCGTGGACCATGTGGAAACTCACTTGATAGAATTTTCGGGTCAAGGCCGTACAGCGTACCGGCATTCATCACTGAAATGCAGTACAAGGTCAGCTGTTGACCTCAGGGAGCAAAGCGAGTGGCCACGCGGTGGTCAAGGATCTATAGCAACTTTACCTTCACAAAGCCCCAGATACCCAACATAGCCCAAATAGTTATTCAACTGCTTCGTCGCGAGGCCGGCACCTAATCCTCCACACTGGTAGATATTGTCCTCCTTACCCATCATGGCCAGAATTGGCTTGACGACGTCGAAAATCCGCTCGTTAGGTGTTCCAACCATGAAGGTCAAGGTGCCTGCGTTGGACCCCTGAGGTCCTCCGGACACGGGAGCGTCGACAAAGATGGCCAGTCCTGTGGCAGCCACCTTCTTTGCGAGAGCTGTTGATGTTGCGACATCGATGCTGGAGCATTCCAGGAACAGTCGTGTGGACGACGAAGACGACAGTCCCGCCAGGAAGCCTGTCTCGGGGTTTGTAAAGGCATCCTGGACGTGCGGTGCTCGTGGCAGCATAGTGATTATAATGTCCTAGACGATGATTGCTTCCCTTGAGTCAAACTCATTCTGTATTTCCATGGCGTTGGAACTCACTTACAGCCTTCTCGGCCACCTCGCGCGGCGACTGTGCTACTTCCACAGGAGCCTTACATTCCTGGAGAAACTGCTCCCTTCGTGTCTCGTTGATCTCACACAGCACAAACCTGGCTGTCTCGGGGATTTTGGTGCGGAGGTTCATTGCCATTCCATATCCCATCACACCGATCCCGACGAAGCCATATACAGGGTCCGTCGGGAGCTTGTAGGATTCATGAGCTGCGCTGTCCTCCATATTGTTCCTCTTCACTATCGATGCACACGGAATGTATCTCTTTCTCTCTGATCCGACTTCTACATAATGGAAGTATGGAATTCGGTTTGGAGACAAATTCCCCGCATAGCCTCATTTGGACCGCCGTCACTGTGGACCGCGAAGACACTTTGCTCTTGACCTGCTGATATTTCTGCTGGCTTTTCTCCAACGGCTCTCCAAGCGCGACTGGGGCCGATCTCCTTGTGGATGTCTCAGAAAGTGGAATTCGCGTGGTTGGAGGCCAGGGTATAGCCGCTTTGGATATTCTCAGCACAGAACCTTGGGACGGCGACGCATATGAAGGTTCTGAGGAGGGTGTAGTGGACTCTGCCATTGGAAGGGTACGGTAAAGATGCTTCTCTGCTTGTCAGCTCTGCTTTTGGTGTTATTGTAAGTGTTTGTCCGAGGATCAATGGGTGGATGGTAGGTCTCGTGAATCCAATTTTTCCATTTTATTCCTTTTTTGCGTCTCCAAGCGGTCTTGATGTCAACTTGTCAGCACTGTGAGAAAAATGTCTTCGTAGAAATCGCATGGACACATTCATCTACGATCTGACCGCCAGACTAAGGATTGATGAAACCAACCAACAAGTCGTCGTGTTGGAGCAAACGATTCAATATGGTTACGAAGTAGCGCGTCCGCCCCAGTTGGAATACCATACTCGAAGCAACTGAAGAAAAGCCTCGATGAGATTTCAGACAATACAGCACAAACCAAGTGAGACGGCTTCGCTTAACCTGGGGATCACAGTCGCATGAACGTTCAGCACCATAACAGGCGAGGTTATGGGGCAACGGTTTCATCTGCAGCTGGGGGTGTGTCTGGGAAGGGTGGAGGCATGCTGCATTAGTGAATTCGAAGTGTGAAGACAATAGCGCATGCTCACCAGCGACTCCAGAGATAACTTAGCACCCTAAAGTGCTCAAGTACCACCGATTGCCACACAAAGGGCTGTCCGGGCTCTTCTTGAACCTAGCGAACCCAGACTTGTAGCAGGATAGTGTCCTCAGAAAGAGAGAGAGAGAGTTTGGTGAGTCAAGCGGCGGTTAAAAGCGGCGTAGGTGCGTCGCATGTCGCCGCCAAGATTTGTATCAAATATTGAGTCACTCAACCTCTTAAGAGCACTTCTCATTCTCAGAGCTCCCAACAATTCGTACCGAGATCCAGCCCTCCAAACATGGCAGTCGACTTTTCTGCCGAAGAGGCCGCGACTCTCAAACGCTGGCGCGAGATTGACGCCTTCCAGACCCAACTGCGCCTCTCCAAAGACAACAAGCCCTACACCTTTTACGATGGCCCGCCATTTGCGACCGGCTTGCCTCACTACGGCCACTTGCTGGCTTCTACCATAAAAGATATTATTCCGAGATATTGGTCGATGAAGGGCTACTATGTCGAGAGGAGGTTCGGCTGGGACACCCATGGCTTGCCAATCGAGTATGAGATTGACAAGAAATTCAACATCTCAGGACCGGCGGCAGTGAAAGAGATGGGAATTGCAAAATACAATGCGGAGTGCAAGGCTATTGTCATGCGATATGCAGCCGAGTGGAGGGAGACGATTGACCGGTTGGGACGGTGGATTGACTTTGACAACGACTACAAGACCATGAATCCCACCTTCATGGAGTCGGTATGGTGGGTCTTCAAGCAGCTGTTCGACAAGGGCATGGTGTATCGCTCCTACAGAGTCATGCCCTTCTCAACCGCACTGAGCACACCGCTAAGCCAGCACGAAGCTCAATCCAACTACAAGGAGGCACAAGACCCTGCAGTGGTCATCGCCTTCCCGCTCCTTGAGGATCCTGAGACCAGCCTTCTTGCTTGGACAACTACGCCCTGGACCTTACCGTCGAACATCGGCTTGGCCGTCAATCCCAATTTTGAGTACATCAAGTTTGTGGACCAAGACTCCGGTCGCAAGTACATCATGCTTGAAAAATTGTTGGGAACACTATATAAAGACCCGAAGAAAGCCAAGTTCAAGGTGCTAGAGAAGATCAAGGGTTCAGACCTCAAGGACAAGCAATACTCACCACCCTTCGACTACTTCTATGAGGCATACAAGGATCGTGCTTTCAGAGTGCTCAATGCCGCTTATGTCACGGATGATGATGGTACCGGTGTCGTCCACCAAGCACCCGCGTTTGGTGAAGAAGATTTTCGGGTGGCCATGGAAAATGGCATCATCAGCCACGACCACCTCCCTCCCAACCCCGTGGACGAGACAGGACGCTTTACAAAAGAGGTCACAGACTTTGCGGGTCAGCATGTGAAGGAAGCAGACAAACACATCATCAAACATCTGAAGGGTACTGGGCGCCTCATCCGGGACAGCCAACTAACCCATCAATATCCCTTCTGTTGGCGGTCAGACACACCCTTGATCTACCGTGCTGTATCCGGCTGGTTTGTCAATATTGCTGGGAATGACAAGGTGCCAAGCATCATTCCAGATATGCTCGACGGAATTGCGAAATCCCACTGGGTCCCAAATTTTGTAAAAGAGAAGCGATTTGCGGAGTGGATCAAGAACGCTCGTGACTGGAATATCTCGAGAAACCGATATTGGGGAACCCCTATTCCGCTGTGGGCGAGCGAGGACTACTCGGAAATTGTTGCTGTCGGCAGCATAGAAGAGCTGAAGAAGCTCAGTGGCTACGAGGGCGAGATCACAGACCTCCACCGTGACAGTGTGGATGAGATTACAATTCCCAGCCAGAAAGGCAATGGTGTTCTGCGCCGCGTTGAAGAGGTGTTTGATTGTTGGTTCGAGTCTGGAAGTATGCCCTATGCCTCGGCACACTATCCCTTCGAAAACTCAGAATACTTTGAGAAGACATTCCCGGGTGATTTCATTGCCGAAGGTCTCGACCAGACGCGTGGATGGTTCTATACCCTTGTCGTCTTGGGCATCCACTTGAAGAAAGTATTGCCCTTCAAGAACTGTGTGGTCAACGGTATTGTGCTTGCGGAAGATGGCAAGAAAATGTCCAAAAGACTCAAAAACTACCCAGACCCCAACACAGTCATTGACAAGTACGGTGCAGATGCCCTGCGACTGTACATGATCAACTCACCCGTCGTACGAGCCGAGCCGCTGAGATTCAAGGAATCCGGTGTCAAGGAGATTGTTGCAAAAGTTCTTCTGCCTCTGTGGAACAGTTACAAATTCTTTGAAGGTCAAGTAGAGCTACTGAAGAAGATTGAGGGCATTGACTACGAGTTCAGGCCGGAAATGGACACCACCAACACCAACGTCATGGACAAATGGATTCTCGCCAGCTGTCAAAGCTTGCTGAAATATATCAACGAGGAAATGGCGGCATACCGACTCTACACGGTCGTGCCGGGGCTGCTCAACCTGATCGATGAGACCACAAACTGGTACATCCGATTCAACCGAAAAAGATTAAAGGGCGAGCTGGGTGTGGATGACACGCTGCATGCCTTGAACACTCTGTTTGATGTCCTCTTCACTCTCGTCCGCGGACTCGCACCCTTCACACCATTCATCGCCGATCTCATCTACACTAAACTCCTGCCTTATATACCGAAAACCCTGCACAGCCAAGACATGCGCAGCGTTCACTTCCTCTCTTTCCCCGAAGTTCGACAGGAGTTGTTTGATCCAGTCGTGGAACGACGAGTGGGACGGATGCAAAAGGTCATTGAACTGGCCAGACAGTCCAGAGAAAGAAGAACTATCGGCCTGAAAACGCCATTGAAGACGCTAGTAGTCATTCACAAAGATCAGCAGTACCTTGACGACGTCAAGTCGCTTGAAGGGTACATTACAGAAGAACTCAACGTGCGGGATCTCGTCCTGTCGTCAGACGAAGACAAATATAATGTACAGTACAGCGTAACGGCGGACTGGCCAGTCCTTGGCAAGAAATTGAAGAAGGACATGCAAAAAGTCAAGAAGGCTCTTCCAGATGTCACCAGCAATGACTGCAAGACGTATCTGTCAGAGGGGAAATTGACGGTGGCTGGGATAGAATTGGTTGAAGGCGATTTGGTGGTCAGACGGGCGCTCAAGGAAGACGAGACTTCGAAGAATCAAGAAACGAACACTGATAACGACGTTCTGACCATTCTAGATGTGGCTATATACCCGGAATTGGCCCAGGAAGGTCTCGCCCGGGAGATCATCAACCGAGTCCAGCAACTCCGAAAGAAAGCAAACCTGAAACCGACAGATGATGTCAAGATGGAATACAAAGTCCAGCAAGACCCGGACAATATCGGGCTCGAGCAAGTGTTCCAGCAACAAAGCTCCTTTATTGAAAAGGCGCTGAGACGGCCCGTTGATCATCACGTTGTAACGGAGGTCGAGGGACCAATTGTGAATGGCGATAAAGGCGGTGCCGATTTGATTGTGGAAGAGGTGCAGGAGGTACAAAAGGCGACGTTTCTGTTGAGGTTGTTGAAGCTCTGAGCAAGAGGCCTTTTCCTCAGTGGCATCACGAGCATGAGCATGAAGATGACGTTGTTATGACATTTCTTGCAGAACGATGGAGTCGGTGAAAAGGGGGGTGTGTTGTAGATTTGCCCAAGAGCGTCCGAAAGAGAGAGAAAAAGGTGTAAAACATAGAGCGAGCATGTCATGACTTCTTTGCGTGTCTCTGCGCAGATGAAGAAAAGAATTAGCTAGATGTTTTGCCACAGAAAGCAATGGATAGACAGAACTTCGACGAGAGGATGGTGTAAACCACTCGTGACTTGTCCATCTCGGCCTTTTCGCCCCAGTCGAGTACCTGGGAAGGAGAAAGGGGCCGAGTCGTGTTGAATCATTCCATACAGAGGCGAGAAGTAAACCACTCCCCCCTCTCTTTTCGAGAGAACCTCCATGGTTTTCTTTCCTTATCTCCCGAACATCGAAAGGTATCGTCGAACCGACTTCACGGGTCCCCCGTTCCCCCAACGCCAGGATGAAAAATGGTGACTTACCAGATAACAGTCCTTCAACCTCATAAACTCCTTGGCACACATGTCCTGGTACGTCGACTGGTAATCCGCCAAGATACATTTCCCGTA
The DNA here is from genome assembly GCF_001646965.1 of Fonsecaea nubica. NCBI lineage: Eukaryota > Fungi > Ascomycota > Eurotiomycetes > Chaetothyriales > Herpotrichiellaceae > Fonsecaea > Fonsecaea nubica. Next base: position 196,933 of record NW_019173696.1, on the reverse strand, counting down.
CGCAGAAGCCTGAAAAGAGACGGCGTCAGTCACCATGGACAAGACAGCCGAAATGCGATTCTCTGGGGATCTCTGAATCAAAAACGGAGAGGACACACACACACACACACACACACATACCTCGACAGAACACTTTGCGGCGGCGGCGGCGAACTTTTCAATCGGCCTGGCGCGGCCGGACATGGTGGGCATGGTTGTTCGTTTTGATCGTGTGTGAGTTGTCAAGAGTTTTAGAGGTTGGTTATCTTATGAAGTTGGACTTTTTGGTGATGGTGGTTGGGTTGCTGGGATTACATTAGGTGATCTGTATCGTCGTGTGTATATCTGGATCAGAAGGGTGAGGCTTGACACATACATATCGAGCTCAAATGCACTACCGTAGAAACAGTCTGGCGAATCATATGCCCCCAAAAGTAATGACCTAGACAAGGCTGTCGCGGCAAGGCAACCAATCAGAAACCCCGAGAAAAAAATTCCCCCCTGTCACAGGCAGAAGCACCGAGTAACAGGTAGAAGTACCGAGTACAAGTGTTGGCGACAGGCAACCAGATGCCCACGACGCCCAGTCACGCCAGTGAAATGCCTGTGGCAAGTTGGGTACCCAATTTCGGCCCCCAAAAGAACGCAGCCCAATCAACTCAGCATTAAGGCTGGATGCCACACTTTTGTCCGCCTTGTTTTTAGAAAACCCACCGCCCACGAAAGGACTGAACTACAAAGTACTTTTGGCATCTGGCACGGGAACTTCTAAATACCAACTAACTCGGTAAATGGTAATCATATCTGAAGCCCACTTAATGCCAACCTCAATCGATAACAAGTTCGTTCCAACTCCACTGGCAGCAGCAGCAGAGCCTGACGCGGGTTCAGACGACGATTCGACCATCGAGATCTCCAGGCCGGCAACAGTCACAGAGCTGGTGGGAGATGCTCGGTGCCTCTCCTGTATGCGGGCGGGCAGTAGATGTCACGTAGAGCAGGGCTCGGCGTCCTGCTTGCAGTGCTCTGTGCCAGATGGCTGTGTCTTTGAGCGCCTCATAGTGGTCAAGGGCCGTGTCCTCGACTTTACATGGTCTGACCTGATCGGCCAAACATCCACCATCAGGAGACGATCCGCTCCCACTGTTGCGCCGCCGGGCAAGGAGGCTGTGCGTCAACCGATTCTCCCTACAATACGTGACATCCTCCATCAGGATCTCCAGGGACATGTCCACGCCAACGATTCTGCTGTTGGGAGAAAGCAGCCTCCCTTCTATAGTCCACAGGACAGCGGCCTCGCTGCTGGTGAACAGAACCCTTCGAAAGACGATGCTCGCACCAACATCTCAGAATTGTCTCCACAAAATGGCAACACCATGGCTCTGGGACCATTACAGAACGTCCATGCTACGGCTTCGCTCGAGGAGAGACTGCCACATGCTGCGGCAACAGTGCTGGTCGCCGCTGCAAGAGACGGGCGCACGAGCATCGGAAGACTGAGCAGTCTGATAGACCTCGAATGTGGCGATTGCGGCTACCGTGGAAAAAGCCGCTCAGACCTTAAGTATACACATCCGCCCCGCTCTTATAGCATTCGAAAGATCACTGCTGACGTACTAATCACAAGAAAACACCTTGCGCGCCACAACCGCGACCACAAATGTCCGATCCAGGGCTGCCCGCAGAAGTGGAAAGGCTTTGCCACCCGCAACGACCTGGACAGACATCTCTTTGTCATCCACAGGATCAACAACCGGAAATTAAAATCCTACAAGTGCTTCGGGAGAGACTGTTCAAGGCCGCAGAAGGAATGGCCTCGATTGGACAACTTCAAGCAACACCTCAAAAAGATGCATCCGAGGGAGAGCGAGGAGGTCCTCCTCCAACAGTGAGTGATTGCCCAGCGTCTTGGAACACAGCTGATTTGGCTCCAGATCTAATGAATGGTATGAGCGTCAGCTTGCTCAACAGCTTGAGCATGGTACTCTAAGAGTTTGCCCAGTAGCCGAGGCTGCTGCAGATCAGGTCTCAGCCCCTGGGAGGGTTTCTTCTGCTAATGGCAATCGCACCGACAGCGACTCTGCTGTAGAGGTCTCTTGATATGAGACATCTTCTGGCAGGGGAGATATTGCACAATGAACCCCCCCTGTTGAATGTCCGCTGATGACAGTCGACCTGATTGTGGGACAGAGGCAGTGTCTGCCCTTTATCAGCCTCGATAAACCCGTGGAATGATGCGTGACTTCATCGATCACGGAGACGACCGCCTCGGTAGGGGAGATGGCGCATGTCGAGATCCATGGACTTGGCAGAGCATTGCTTGGTCAGGGAAGTCACATTGACTGAGTTTCCAGACCGACAACCTGTCTTCACTACAGAGTACATGAAGCGGCTTCAATCCAGGAGAATACAGAACTGGGGGACTACACCCGGGTGTATCTGGCGCGAGCTTTGGCGTCGAAGATGGAACACGCACCAGACAAATCAGGCAAATCGGGCAAACAAGCCTGCCTCGATTCTCATTGGCTTATGCTTAGCACCAAGCGAAATGCGTGCACGTGCTTGGATCCAGAGTTGTGACGTGAGACCTACGTCATCGACAATTCCATTCACTGAATACCTTTGTGAGAAACGAGGGACTCGTCGAGGTGAATAGATGTCATGCTACACACGCCAGGCTGAAGTGAGGCTTATGAAAGCAACCTCTTCCAACTCCCTTGTCACAGCTCCCTGATCCCACACGGTTGAATCTACAAAAAAAGACCCCCGAGAGCAAACCTTTACCAGTATACCTCACAGCACATCCACCAACCCAACTACCAACCTCATCGAGACTTGCACACATCCCGCACACTCGGTCAGAAAGACAGGTCCGGAATCATGTCCTCTCATCACCATCACAACCACCCAGATCACCACGCGCACTCGTCTCACCAACACGGCCCAACGCATGATTCCTCCGTGCACTCCCCCCACCGACACAACCACGCCAACAACCCCAACCACCATCCATCCCTGCAAGGACACAGCGACCCCGGCGGTGCTGGTGGTCTGACCACGCACGACAGAATAACCACGGACCCAACCGCAACAACCATGGGCACCATCACCACGGGCCAAGGCCACAACATCTCCACCGCCCCCAGCGCGACATATACCAGTTCTTCAGACCCGTCGACCGCACCGCACGCGCCGTCGACGCACAAGATCCTCGGCGACATCAAGGGCGCGGTGCACGGGGTGACGGGCTCGCTCCAAGCGGCCACGGGGACCGTGTTGGGTCAGAAACACATGGCCGACAAGGGTTTCGCAAAGATGGGCGAAGAGGACGCGCGCTTGGCAGCGAAGACGGGCAAGCCACCAGTGGGCACTGAGCAGCGGGGCACGGTCGTGCCGCCAGAGTCGGCCTCTTCTACTTCCTCTACAGGTACTGGTACAGGTACAGGCGCCGCCGCCGCCGAGCACGGGAGGGGTCTTGCTGGCGACCGGACCTGAGCAAGTCTCTAGTCTGTCCAATCATCAGTCACCAGGCACCAATAAATCGTGGAACGTGCAACGTGGTCTTGAGCTAGCTAGCTAGCTAGCTATCAGAACGAGAATGAGAGCGAGAGTGAGAGCGAGAGAACTGGAAGAGACAGAGACAGAGACAGAGACAGAGACAGAGACAGAGACAGAGACAGAGACAGACAGAAACAAGACCACTCCGCCAACAGCCACTCTTTTTTTTTTTTCCCTCCTCTTTTTCTGTTCCGTTTTTCTTTCTCACAAGTGCAAGCCATGACGGAAAGGGTAGAGAGATGATGCACCGGAACGGAAGAGAAGAATTCCCTTTTTCTTGGAGGGGAAAAAAAAGGGAAAGAAAGAAAGAAAGAAGAAAAAGGGAAATGAATACCGCAGGGGTACAAGGGTCTCATCTCATCTTGTCTCATTCGTCTCATCTCGACTATATTTCCCATAGATCCCATAGATCCCAGCTACGAGGATACATCGAGCAGTGTTTCTCCAAATTACTCGATTCATACGTACGGATACATACGTACCTATACACCTCTACGCCTACCTACCGAGAGTACTCGTAGTTTCACATTGGCACCAAGGTTCATGGCTCGCTCGCTCGATATGATATGATATGATATACATATGACTTCAATCAGATCGGGTCACACCAGGTCAGTCGAAGACGAGTTATGAGGATGAGGATGAGGATGAGGATGAGGATGAGCATGAGCATGACCAAGTCCCAGCAAAAAGAAAGAAAAAACAGAGAGCAAAACGTGTTAAAAAGGAGAAGGCTGGAAGAGGCTGGAAGAACACTCCAAGATTGATTCAACGGGGCTTTTGATGTACAGTATCAATCTGCTTGTTTTGCATGCTTGCTTTACTCATCACCGTGTCTCTCTCGAGTCCGAACGCTTTTCCAGGTCTCCTCGATCGACCAGGTCCAGATCCAGGGTCCATGTGACTGTCTCGTTTTGGTTTTTCTTTTGTAGATAATATTTGCTTTTCCAGCTCGGCTCCTACATACATCCATGCCCCCTGGCTGCAAGCCATATACCATCCATCCACCCACCCATCCATCCAGGGCCGCCGCCCACCCATGTCAAATTGGAACTGGGTTCGTTCATTCGGGATTAACAATTGCTTGATCCCTTTGCCTTTTCATCTTTGTCTCGTCTCGCCAGATCATGATAGCCCAATCAATTCCCGAGTCGTTAAAACGTAGCGCGTGGAAACACATGACGACCGAGGGTGAAAAAAAAAATTAGAACAGTTTTGCTTTTTGTTTTGTGGGTTATGCAATCGAGTATGCTGCGCCAAACCCCACTTCAAGGTATGCTCCAGCATGAGCAACGCTATGCACAGAAAAATCATTATGAACGTATGGTGGCTTTTGGGGGTCCTTTTCGTCCGTTGGGTATTATCAATGGGTCCGACAAGCTGCCGTGTACGTGGGATTAGTGAGCCACATTAGGAAGCCTGCGCCTGTGGGGATCGCGCCACGGGCTCAGGTATCCAACAAGGGCATAGGCGTCAAATAGCTTCTCAGACCTTCATTCCTCGAAAAAGAAGCCGTCCTCACCCGTCTTCTGTACACCGCTCATTCGATGCTCAAGCGTTCTCGTCCGAGCGAGGAAATTGTCGTCGACCCGATGGTCTTCGGCGTCTCGTGCCCCACCAAATTGTTGTTCCATGGTGCTTTCGTCCACAAAGGTGAACCCTTGGAAGGCATTCTGCATCGTGGGCGATAACGGCGTCGATGCTGGTGCGGCGCCAGCAGCCAAGGCGGCCGCTCGAGCATTCAGAGACGATGAGGTATTGAGAGCGTTGGTGAATTCAGGATCAAAATTGGAAGTATCAGCGATCGACGTCAATTTGGGCTTGAACGGAGGCACGAGGTTTTTCTTGCCAAGCGCATCCCAGTCAATGTCCGCAAAGAAGGGATGCTGCATCAGCTCCTCCGCATCTCCATGGGCACCAAGTCGGTGCTTAGGATTGCGGTTCAGCAGTCCCTTGACGAAGTTTCGACCCTCGGTGCTCAAAGCGTCTCTCGGGAACCGCACCTTACCGAATGCAATGTTTTTGTACATTTGCTGAGTGTCTTCGGCATAGAATGGGCTCCATCCACAGCACATTTCAAACACGAGGACACCGAGCGACCAAAAGTCCACCATCTTAGTGTAGCCCTGCTCGTCAAGCAACACCTCCGGAGCGAGATACTCGGTTGTTCCGCAGAAGGTATTGGTAGTGTCGTCCTGTGCCAAGTTGGCCTTGGAGAGTCCAAAGTCACACAGAGCAATATGGCCATTCGCGTCAAGAAGGATATTCTCGGGCTTGAGATCTCGGTAGACAATGTCGGATTGATGGAGATGCTTGAGAGCAAGGATAAGCTCTGCGATATAGAATTTGGCGCGGTCTTCTTTGAATCGACCTTCCTTTTGAAGATGCCAGAATAACTCGCCCCCGGACATGAAGTCGGTAACCAAATAAAGATCGGTCGGGGTCTGGAACGAGAATTTGAGACCCACGATAAAGGGAGACTCCGTGGTTGCCGTCCGCACCAGTATGTTTCGTTCTCCAATCGTGTGTTGAATCTCCTTCTTCTGAATAATGACCTTTTTGGACAGGACTTTCATGGCGTAAATGCGGCCAGTGTCCTTCTTCCGGACTTGATAAACTTGCCCAAAGGTGCCCTTCCCGATCAGCTTGAGAATCTGAAAATCATTTGGGCCGACATGTTTCTTTTCGACTGGAGAGAAGTGCATCCTGATGTGAACCTCGCCTGTGATATCGTGATCATCTGGGGTTCGAGGTTCCAGTTTGAAGAAACCTTCCAGTGTAGGATTTTGTTCTGTCAGCTTTAGGCACAATCTAATATGACCCAGGAATGTTTCTGCGTGACGATCATAGACGGTCACATCCAATTCTGACTGGTCGCTCACGACGTCGCTGGAAAGCAGTTAGTTGAAAAGTAGATCGAGGTGTGTCTAGATTCACTTACAAGATGGCCTCGTGGTCCCACTGGGGGTCAGTGACTCTGCCATCTCCGTTTGTGCTGCTCTGGCGACTTCTCATGGGAATAGCCATTGGCTTTCCCATGTCACTGTCAGATCTCCTGATTGACTGTAACTGACCAACCGGGCCTTTCCGGTCATCGACGTCGACATCCATCTTGTCATGTCTGGGTCCTTTGGAGACATATTCATTCCATTCAAATTGACAGACTACATAGGGATCGAATGACGGCTTCAAGTCCCGACCTTCGGCAATCTTGATGGAAAGTTTGCCCCGTGGCGTACTGTTAGGGATTTCATCTTTGGTCGGAGAACGTTTCTCGACTTGGGAATTTCCTTCACTGACGGTGGTACTCGTGCTCGAAAGTGGCGACCGAGTATCAGCTCGTCGATGATCTTCTTGGGACAGGGCTCGAGGGGTATGAGGAGGGGTGCTCTTTTCACGCGGCACATCGGCCACGTTGGAAGTTAGCTCATCTGACCCTTTTGAAATTGCAGACGATGGTAGCTTAGCATGACTTGGAGAAGGAGACTTGGGGCTCTGTGGTCTCGAAGAATTCGTGGATGATGCAGGGTTTGAAATATGTGCGGCTGCAACGGTGCTTTTAGTAACACCTGAGACGGGTAAGGATTGGTGGCGGCGATCCTTCACGCTTGATACAGACTTGGGGAGTACAAAATTCCTCAAGGCCTGCGTGATGGAGGATATGCCACCATCCAGTAGGGACCCGCCATTCTCTGCCACTTCGCCATCTCTATGCACCACGGAAGCGGCAGATGAGATTGGCGTAGGTGGTAACTGAGAAGGGCCCCCCTCCGTGACGGGTGGTGCAGACTCATCATGCAGCTCTTCTGGTGGTGGTGTTGGAATGGAAGCTTGTTCTCGTTCCACAATCACCATAGAGCCCAGCGAAGCTGACGAACCTCGCCTGCTCTGACTTTCTGTGTCAAGTTGTTCGGATTCATGTTCAGGGTTCGCGGCAGCTTGAGATGCCCGTGACGGTGCATGCTGAGAAGGATCTCTACCCACCTGGCCAAAATAACCGTGTATTATACCCGGCAGCCGTTTGTCGTGGAGATCTGGACGCGGCGTCTCTACACCAGACGGTGTAGGTGAATTCGATCCAATCTGATCGTGAAAGTCTTCTCGGTTTTCATGTCTCGCACTGCTATGCGGGAGGTTAGCTAGGAGGCTCAGAGGATTTGCACGTTCAAACAGAGAATTCTTCGATGACGACGAGCTTGCAGGTGCATAGCCGGAGCCCAACCCGATGGGGCGGAACATGGTATCTGCCTCTGGATCCTGCTCTTTGGTCGGACACACGATATATCTCTTCCCCAATGACCCATGAGCCTGGAGACCTGACTCACAAGGTCATAAGTCTTTAGAAGGCCAGGGTGACAAAGTGCCCAGTTGGTTTGGATCTCCTCAAAACCGAGGCTGGGGTAGAATCAACCCCGCCATCCACATGGCCAGCCATACACAGCTCTTTCCCGACACGAAACTTGATGGCTCAAAGGAAAAGATCGGGACATACTTTTGAGCCACGGCTTGTCTCAACAGATCTGCTGCAGCAGCTGCATTTGGGTTGACTCCAGTCTGCGCCATGTTGGCGGCCTCCTCTCTCGCTCTGGTTTTCCTCCTCTTTCAAAAACCCGAAGACAACTCTTATTTTACGAAGTGTGCGGGCTAAGTATCGCCGCGCTCACCCGTGCAGGGAGGGGTTATTTTGGTTCCTGAGATTCCCGGACCGCAGGCTCGAAGAGGGAGTGACGGAAGAGATGCAGAATTTGGAGAAAATCGGAAGATCAGTCGACAAGGATTGTAGGGCTTTCTCGGAGCTCGTTTGCGATGTCGTCTTAACTCAGAATAGTGGCCATCCGGACCTTCACTGAAGTGTGAAACTCGAGTGAAAAAATTTGGGCTCTGGGGTGGCGATTTGGTGGTGAGGGTCAAAGATAACGACGGCAAGCTCGTCAGGACGGAGGAGCACAGGTGGGTGATATAATCGAGTTGCAGAGCGAGAGGCCAAAAAAGTGTGACTTGGAGAAAAAGTAGGCGGGCCCAGGTCCTCCTCTCTGGGAGGCGAAGCCTCTAAGGTTTTTTGGAGGGGGAGATGGACGTGGGAAGGGCAACCACAGAATGGAGTGAGGGCGGGATAGCGGAAAGTGGTATGATGGCAAAACTATGTGCAGAACGAGGTCGGTTGGGTAGCCCGGCGAAAGAAGCTCAATAAAGTAGAGAAGAAGGATGGAATTTTAAGAACTGGGAACTGATGGCAACATACCAAGTCAAATAATAGAGGCTGCCAGAGGCTCTAAAGGTCCTTGCTAGGTACAAGAGTCAGGTTGTGGTCGAGTGGCTACACCTCCTGGTGCCGCCTATGGGGGCTTGGGGGGTCAAGATCCAGGACAAGTTCCGGGGGTCCCTGACGCTGAGTGACGGGCAACCCAAGCGTCAAGTTACAGCAGATGATCCGTCATACTCAATTATTATTCGATTATCGGTGAGTCCTTTTCCGGCTGTGGGAATTTTGCATTGGGCGGGCACCACCAGAAACCTACCAATTCATAGTACACCATGTGCCACTCAGGACCAGGCTGTGCTCAACAAAACTAGCAAGGGCTTACGACACAAACATACAAGTACCAGGACACTGCGACTTAGATAACGCGCCTTTGCCTAGCACCCATGACTGAATGGCGGTGGACGGATGGATCGAGAAAATACTAATGAGGAGAGGGAAGCGGCGACGACGTCATCCATGCACATGGGGAGATGCGTACAAGGGATTGACTTCCGCATGGCCTTGGGAAGTTTAACCCTCATTCCTTTTCGGGGCCTCCTCATGTTATTATCTGCCTTGGGCCAAGCACAAGCGGCAGTGGAGGAAAGTCCCTCTACCTCGTTCTTGGAAGGAGAACTTGTTGCTCAAAGCTCGAGGTTGGTGCAACTCATAGGGTAAGAATAGTAGCCTGAGATCGAGATCGATTTGCATGTGGAATCTTCGTCCCTTGGTCAGCTGCAAGTGTCCCAAAAATCCCTGCTCAACCAAACAGCGACTAAGCACCTCAGCACCCAGCACATGCAAAATCTCGGAGGCCCCGCCATGTCATATGGCCTCTGAAGGTGCCAGTGGTGCCAGTGACCCTCGCTCGGCTATCTCGTCTACGCAGGCTACATGATATCGCACATCTCCATAGCTTCACGGGATGTCTACTTTGTAGGTATTCGACCCCCTCATGACAGAGGAAAATGTCTTCTTCGTGGAATATCTGCGCAAGGCGTGTCTGACCTGAATGAAGAAGACATCCTCATGTTCGAACACAGGAGTTCTTTCCATCTCTTCGCGAAGATCAAACAGTTCAAAAAGCCTTTTTAAGGGTAGCTTGCCGGACGAGAGCGAGACCCGTCCAATAATGAGTGCGAACGATGTTCTCCGATGAGTCGGCGATTCTATTCACGGCTTGGCCGGGGCCGGCTATGCAGACGACCAGCTGTTGAGGAATAGTAAATCGAAGACATTGGCAAGATGTTGTGTAACTACTTAGCTTAGTAGGGTGCTTTGCACTTTGGTGATAAGGCTGAATGCAAGCAAAAGGCCTGAATGATGACCAGGTTTTGGGGGTGGGATGCCTTGTACTCGGTACTCTTGCACCTGACCTTTTCATCTCGTATTGATTTGAGAGCTACCTAGTAGGCAGGAATAAGAGGGGCTTTGAGACGAACTCTTCATCTTTATCACAAGGATTCATTGTTTTGGAATGCTTGGCATGTTTGGTTGGCATGTTGGGTCGGATATTGGCGCAAAGTGCGTAAGAAGTCGACCGTAGATTCTCCAAGTGACTTTATAGCCCGCCGTATGACGCCAAGATTATTGGTTCATTCGCGTGGCGCGCGCTTTCGTCGCTTGTTTGCAAGGTGTGAAGTCGCAAGACGGAGATCCTTTAAGATAAAAGACTACTACATTTCAATTGGGGGCTTGTCGACGCAATGGCTCGGCGCCCACGTCTGGCGGCTCAAGCGGCTCAAGCTTCGATGCGTAAGCCTTTCTGATACTCTTCCGAACTGAACCACATCTGCTAACTTTGAGTGAAGGTACTCCTATCCCTAACATATCCGACAACGAGGACGAAGAGATGCCAGATGCTACACCAGTGGAGGCGCCTACACCACAAGACGATGACGACGATGCAGAGAATGAAGAAGAAGAAGATGGGACGAACGATGCAGAGGAAGCTCCAACTCCATCACGAGAGTCAGAGCAGCCGTCTCGGTCCGCAACTCCTCGCCGCGGTCGACCCCCCTTACCCCGTGGGCGTCGAGGAGGCAGACTGGGCAGGCCCCCAAAGCATCGTGTTGCTACAGCGTCAGACGATGGAGATAATGATGCGGCTTCTGAAACAGCCACCCCAAAACGTAGAGGAGGTTTTCGGGGTCACAGGGGTGGGCGATGGGCTAAATACCGGGCGGGAGGGTCTCGGCCACAGCAGGCTCCTCTTGACGATGACGGAAATCCGATGGAAATCGTCAATGACGAAGTTCTACTACCCGAGGACTCGGAAGGCGAGCAGAAGGTAGATAAGAATGGGCGTTTGTTAGGCGGTAGGGAATATCGGGTGCGAACGTTTACAATTCTCGGCAGAGACGACAGACTCTACATGCTGTCAACAGAGCCGGCGCGTTGTATTGGGTTTCGCGACTCCTATCTGTTCTTCCAGAAACACAGGCACCTCTACAAGATCATCATCGACGACGATGAAAAGCGGGATCTCATTGAAAGAGACTTGATCCCTCACTCTTACAAAGGCCGTGCCATCGGAGTGGTAACGGCTCGGTCAGTGTTTCGAGAGTTTGGAGCCAGGATCATCATCGGAGGCAGAAAGGTTATAGACGACTACGAGACTAAGAAAGCACGGGAACGTGGTGATGTCGAGGGTGAGATAGCTGTCCCGGAAGATCGCTTGCCGCCCCCTGGAGAGCCTTACAATCGGAATCAATATGTGGCATGGCATGGTGCCAGCGCAGTCTACCACACCAACGCCCCCAGTGTGCCTCTTCCTCTCGCGAAAGCGCAAGAGGCCAAGCGGCGAAAGATTATGGTAACGAGCGATAACTGGATGTTGGAACATGCAAGGGAAGCCAGGTAAGTAGCTCTCTATCAGATGGTCGGACACCTGAACTGACTCATGTGCATAGCCGATTCAACGCGCAATTGACGGCGAACCGACTGGAAAATATTCACGGTCTCTACGACATACACACCAATGTCATGCAGTACCCAGCCCATATGCAACCCACACATGCACGATGGGAAATGGTCGATGATCGAGAGGCCACCCAAGATCAGGAGAAAGCAGGGCGGTTACCTCACCTCGACCCTGTATATGGACGAAATTTCCGGATTCATGATCTATGTCTTGAATCGGCGCCGGAGTCCTGGTATGGGACGCCTGGTACCACTGAGGAAGGAGGCACCCTCTCGTCAATCCCAATGGACATCCTCGAAGAACTTCCTGATGACTGTTTGCGCGCGTTTGAAGAAGCCAAATTACGCGAGCACGAATGGCGGGAAAAGTGGCATACGGAACGGGAAGATGGGCTCAGGGCACGCCTTTTGCCTTCGTTTGAATGGTTTCCGAAGTGAGTCGACTTTGTGGGTAAAGCATACTCTTCGAAGGATTCAACCTCTGCGGATGTCGGATCATTCACACCCAGCACTGATCAAAAATATCTACACACGACCCTCCAAGCCGGCGCCGCTACTTTCTGGACAGGGCCCAATTTACCAGACATCAACGTTCTCCTCATTATTGTGCTCGTCCACGCGACGGCGGAGAAGTGATCCCAAAGATCACTGACTTGGATTGGGTCTTTGGATGCAACCGTCGTGAAATGCCAACCATGTGTTCCTGCCGTTGTCAGAAAAAAGGGTGGGGCCCCAGGGTCCGTGGGCTCTGCAATTCCCGGCCTTTGCGTGCGGGAAGACACTTTATTGGCAGTCCCGAACTCAAACTCGGTGGAAGTCGGGGGTTGATGAGGGGGGATGTTTAAGATGAGCTCCAGAAATTCTCTACCTTGAAGGCAGAGTACTCAAGCAGACCGATTTCCGGCGGTATTTCTGGGAGAGAAAATCGTCGAGGTTGTGATTGGACAAGACAACTCCATCCCCGACCACAACTGGGCAACTTCTGATCCGTTGGACCAATTACCCCATTCGAATATTCAACCCAGTCCCCTTGAAGAATCGACTTGGCAGTCTGCATATGACCGCCGAGAATTTTGTGCCGCGGTAAGCCGACCATTTCTGATGGGCACGGGAGCAAGAAGCTGCAGAAGAAAGCTACGGTGTGGGTGTCCGTCACGGGCTAGGGCTCCTTCTGCAGTTGCCTTTGCACAGACTTCATTGATGGAGATGATTCAGAGCTAGACACAGCCGATGGGCCGAATTGTGTACTATGGAGGGTATACCGTGGATGGGGTGCGGCATCTTATGCAAATGCACTTTGGGAGGCACTTGCACACCGGCCACGTGAGGGGCGGGCGCACGATGATGTCGTTGTGCGTAGGAACCAACCCGTGTTCGAAATAATGGCAACGTCGAAGCATGCACAGCTCTACGAATACGTAGTTGCTGTAGCGGCCTTGTTTCCCTTAGCGGATCGGGGCTTTGTCGGTCAGCAATTACTTGTCCTACGCACATCGATGCTTAGTGACGCCGCATTGGGTTCCTCTACCGAGTAGACACACCACATGAGGCAGGGGAATGCGTAGGGGTGTGAGGAGAATAGGCATCAATATTGGGGCCCAAATGATAACAGGGTAACGCCGTCGCCGTTACGTGTGTAGAGAGAGCCACAGCGGCAAACCATCAGTCCTTGTTGGGCCAAACTCATTCCATATTCATGCTGTCACTTCTGTCATGGTGACGCGGGGTGGCTTTTCTTCTTTGCGAGTGACTACTCTTGGCCCTGGTCAAAGAATTTGAACAACCACCAACTCGTAACGGGTGGCGGATGTTAGAGCCAGTTGATTGTGCTCAAATCATGTTGTCAGGTTGGAAGTGGCAAGCGGCACAATGGTGGGAAGGTTTTAAAGGAGCCGAAGAGTGGATGAAATATTTTGCACCGATATACTCGTATGGAATGCTAAACTCTTTTTTGTAAGGCAACACCAGAGGCGGGTTTGACAATGATATCAGTCATTGCCAGCAATTCGAGGCCCGGCCGAGTCATGACCTATGGTGGCTTGTCGATCAAAGCAAGCCATGCACCGACGAGTGATCATTCCAATTTGGGAGTCTGTACCCAAGGACTGGATCGCATGGCTGAAGGCTGAGGATGGGGGGGGGGTGTGAACAGGGGTTATTGATGGGTGTCGGTGTCGTCAGTGCTTACCCTTCGGCGGTCTCGAGCGTTGCAGTAGGGGATCAAAGGGATTTTCCTTAGGGGGGCGAGAGGGCGCAGACTCGCAGTGCAATTGCAGAATTACGAGTTAAAAAAAAATAAAAAGAGGCCAAGGCGGTGTTCGGACGGACCGGAGAAACGCAGTTAGAGTGAGCACCAGTCAAGGCTGTCAAGCCATTGGCTGGCACTTGGTCGTAGTTTCTTCAGTTAATGATCGAGGCCTGACCCCAACTTTTGGGCCACTTAAGCCACTTGGGTCCTCTTGGAAGCGACTAGTCCTGTTTGTCTCCTAGCGAGTCTCTCAATTATTAATGGCTCTCTCACTGTGGTGCTGTGGTGACTGCTGGTGTTGCTAAAACCAAACAAAGCCCCATGGAAATTTGATGCCTAGATATGTAGATGCCCACTTTGACTTTGGTTCTTGGCCCAAAGTGAATGGCAGAAGGGACTCTTTTCAGCTAGTGATCAGGGGCTGTCTCAACCACGACACCTGCTCGTACTTCATAAGTATCAAACATCGTAAAGACATATACGAAGGAGCCTGTGTGTGGGTGTGTACCCCTGTGTGATATTGTCATAGCTGTTATGCTCATTGCCTCCTCAAACCCAAGCAACAGCACAATCAAGTCAGCCCACCACCTAGAATGCTTTGGCCAGGTCTTCTGACTGGGCCAAAATCCCCTCGTGCAGGTCCCTTGCCCTTGCCCGCGTGGCCAGCCAACGGGCCTATGGGCGGCTGTGGGTGCCTGTGGGTTGCTCTAGGGTGCCTAGAGGGTGGCTCTCTACAGCCCTTCTGACGAATTATCCGGCGCTCCCTTCCTACTTTTTCCCTGCCCTTCCGACTCCTCTTCGCTGCAGCCGCCTTTACCCAACCCAGCCCAGATTCAACGAGCCTAAGCTCGCTTTGAGCCCTGGCGTCGCCCATCGTCCTGCGCCCATCCTCGGTTTCGCCTTTGGCTCACCCGCGCCCTCTTACCTCCGCCTTTCCCTTCCTCTTCCCTCCCCCTTCCCTCTGGCCCTCCTCCACTCACACATCTTCACTCGTACGTTGCTGCCCTCTCTCAGAGTTTCTTCACCACTCCTTTTTCCCTTTCCCTGGCCCTCCCCTCTCTCCGGCTGCTGTAGCTCAAATTTTCGACCTCATTCATCTCCATCTCCCTTCAGTCTTTTTTCTTCCCATCTTCCACCCTCTCTTTTTCCCTCCTCCCTGAAATCTTTCTCTCAAAAACCTCTCACGAAAAAAAGCGACCGGTCACCAAACCCCCAAAAGACCCACGGTCTGAGTCGTTGTTTGTTGGTGCAGCCACCATTGCTATTCTCGGCGGTCCGACAGGATTTTCCCACGCCCACCCAGCCCTTCGAATTGTTAATTTCGGACTGGGGCCCACGTCCTGCCTCAAGTGAACCTCGTGGGTGACGACTCCTTGCGGTCAGCTTGATTGCCACAATTTCCCACGGCACCACTGTCGCCAGGCTACCGATATTTGGTCTTGCTTCGCCATACCAACTACGTCTCGCAAGCCTTGCGTCGTCCCAGGCACCGTTCAAACCATTTCGTTTGCGACTTGGTGGCCAGATTGGAGGTTTTTGTTTTTCTGACCAACGAACATCCAGTCACGAGTCCGTCAGAGCCATTTTTTCCCTGGCCCTTGCCTGCGCTCCAGTCTTTGTCGTTACCTAGTGGCTGTGTGTTGCCAAATTCGGGGCGTACCCGTCTGCCCACGCTCAAATTCTCCGTCACAAAACCTCTGTCTGTACTTCCTCTCAAACAAACGTCCAACATCGAAAACTGCTACTTCATCGCGATAGCAGTGCATCGTGGATTGATTTGGAGTGATCCGGCCACACCTCGAGGTGTCACCACTAGGTATGCTTATACCCCATCTCATGTCTCTTGTCTGTGACAAACAAATGCCTGATCCCGACATCGAGCATTATTGATCTTCGTGGATGCTCATGTTCTGACTGCCTTTCGCGCCTGCAGGTTGTCCTTCGAACGAGCCTCTCATTACAGCACCACCTTCCACTTCGCCACCGCCAGATTCAGCCATTTCGACGAGCTTTTCACTAAGTCTTGTCACCCATCTCGAGCTTTGCTCAACTTAGATTAATCTGCAAGGTTCCTGTCTGCCAACCACTGTCCACCGACAGTCTACCATCAGTCAACGCAGATTGCTACGACTACGTCGGATCGACCAGATACCTGTTATCACTGTTTCTATCATTCAGTTTGCGATCCCTCTTGCAACCGCTACGTTTGCTAAGACAAGAACACCGACTCCATCCATGACCTGCTTTTGAGTGGGATCAAAACAGCAGCACCTAAGCTCCGGCTTCAACGCCTAGGGCGTGGCCGCGCAGTCAGCGGAAGCAGACAGGTGAGTTATCTATCCTAGCTCAAAGAGATGTACCGTACTTGATGCTGATAATGTCAAAGCCCACGGCTTGTCTGCTCTGCTCAACCCTCTTCGACCGAGCATGCCTTCCTATCACAGCTGGGGCGCAGCCCCCCAACACGCGCGACTTCCCCCGACGCCGCCGGAGTACCAACCCACTTATCTCACGCCCTTGAGTGCGGTGTCTGATCAAGGCTTCTATCATTCGCAAGGTTATCACTCTCGTCGATCGCTCTCATCGCGAGACTACAACGACAGATACCAGCCTCCCCCGGCCTACACAGCTCAGCCATCTTTGGCAGGACAGGTGTCGCGAATCGGGCATGCTCACCCGTCACAAGAATATCCATATCCACAACCCTACCATATGCATGGCTCGTCCTACTGGGCAAACCACGTCGGGGCGCCTATTCTCCCTCCTATCCGTGTCACCGAGGCTTTGGATCAGTTCCCAACACATTATGGAGCACAGCACAATGAGTCCAAGCCTAAGGAGGACAAGCCGACAGGAGGGGTAGCGCAACACTTGGACTACGATATGGACTTGATGTCCAGCTTCGTGGCCGAGATGTCCCAAAAACTGTGAGTACCGCAGATTCAGATCCAACAGGCCACGCTCTAACTTCGTGCCTCAGTGTAACACCAGAGTCCGCACCAACATCTCAGTTCCGCAAATATGTGTCCCAAATTCTGTCATCTACTCGCCTGCCAAGCTCTACAATCATGCTGGGGCTGTATTACCTGGCTTCACGAATGAAGCAGGTGAATGAACGCGGGCAGTCAACTTCGTCCTCCGGCACTGTCTATCGCATGCTCACCACTTGCCTTCTTCTCGGCAGCAAGTTTCTTGACGACAACACATTCCAGAATCGTTCCTGGGCCGAAGTCAGCAGCATTCCAGTGCACGAGCTGAACATGATGGAGCTGCAGTGGTTGACAGACTTCAACTGGGAGATCCACGGTATGATGTACGACGAGGATGATGGCTTCTTCATGTGGGTTGAGCACTGGCATGCCTACGAAGAAAAGGCTCAGCTTGCCAAAGTCAAGGAGCTTCAAAAGCTCGCTCCGATCGAGACAAACCTTCATCGCCATCATCCCATCCAGAATCAACCCTTGATGTCCCCGGAAGGACCCATTCCACCTCAGTATCAGCAAGGCTCGCAATACGATACCCGTTGGGTTCGTGCATATATTTCGGAATATTCACCTCCATCTGCTCCACACAGTGGCCCACCCACCCCTGATTATTACAATGCTTCCTGGACGTTCACACCGGGTGCTCCTCCAGCATATGGCCGCCAGCAGTACCATTCTGATGGTGCGTCGGCATACTCAACTCAACGCAATCAGCTGCCTACGTACTCTCAGACGTTTGGCTATGGGTCCGGTTTGGCTCCGAATTGGGTCTCTCACGGTCCCAACTGCGGCTGCAGTCTCCATGCCAAGCACTCGGATTATTACTTCAACCACCCGGGATACGCCATGCAAACTGTAGTGGGTTAAATTGTTCACACTCCAGCGTTCAGCGATATGGGTCCGGCTCAAAAAGTTCTTGAATCATACCGCGGTGTTCGGTATTGTTTTTACCACCGTCGACCTTCTACGTACCTTCAAAAGAGCCAACGTCGGGACTATTCGAGGGGCGGGCCCATCATGGTTGATGGTGCCATGGTCAATACGCTCCTCGTCAACCAAAATTTCTCTAATCGAGTTCCCAATCTAACGACCTTTTACGACCGGCACTTTCTTGTCTTTCGTTATTCAGCATCTAAAGCGAGCAACTCTCCCAAGAATAGATCAAAGTTTCCTTTCTCTATACATTGACGATGGGGATGCCCGGGCGGCGCTTTCATGGCAGGAAAAGTCACCAAAAGTTCCGACTCAGGACAGAGTTTATTACCGGGCTGGCGTCGGGGTTAATCAGCAAAGGGGTTGTCACACGGGGGCCTGTTTTTCTTCCATTCAAAGACTTTGTTTGCTTCACAGTTTTACACCGTGTTTTTACGAGACTTCAATCGACACAAAAGGATGCCAATGGTTCATGGCTTGCGCGTGAGAGATTGCATGGCATGGCATCGCGGAGGATGGTGGATTGTCCCAAGAGGTTTGCTGCATCATCATTCTTGTAATTAGCTATGTGAAATGAGGTGGTGGGTTCAATGAACGAGGTTGAAATGTGCTACATGGCTGTTCGAGTTGGTCCAACAGGGCCATTATCACGGTCAGAGTCTGCCGCACGAAAACATGAGGCACCTCCTGTACGGAGTACGGTGGTGGTGGTGGTGTTTGGCCAAAAAGGAAACACAGGACACATCGGTTGACGTTGTCACGGACCTTGTTGTCGGCCTCTTTTTCTTCTTTCTTTCAGCGGCCGAGATTCGATACTCGGCAGGTATATACCCCCGATAGACTGCAATGGGCGCTTTTTCGTTCGCTTTGAAAGATCACAAAAGCTTTCCATAGAGATAATTTGTCATCAACCACTTTCTTGTCTGCTCTTCTACAGTGATGAACTTGAGCTGTGGAAGGGACCAGGACCACCCCTTAGAAGGTTGATGGACAACCTATAAGACGATATGGCGAGATGCAAGGTAGGCAGGCTTGAAAAGAACATGGTAAGGCTGATTATTAGGTAGGTGGATGCTTTAAGGACAGGCGTGCCAGGCTGCGAAGAGTGACGCGGTAAAGAATGGTGCCAAGCCTGGAACCGCGGTTTTGCCGCAGCGACTCTCCAACCTCAACTGCGAGCTTCCATCTCGACTCCACAGGATTGTAATCAATTCAGTTGCCCATAAACCCTCAACATAACACTTGACTTCCACGTTTCAACCAACCTCCTTTGCCGTGATTCCTTATTACAAGAATCATCAGCACCCTAGTCCTAGTCAGAACCAAGGAAACTTCTCATCAAAAGGGGCTCCATCATGTCGACGTTAGAAGATCTCGATGACCTGGAGCGCGATGAGAAAGAGCAGAGAAAGGACGGCGATGACAAAGACAAGAAGCCTAACTCCAACGGCGATGCCAAAGATACCGAGATGAAGGACGCGGAATCGAAGAAGGATGAGGAGGAACAATACATTGATGACGAGATTCTTCAGTCAAGTACAAGAGACATCATTAACCGGCGGCGACTCCTCGAAAATGAAATGAAGATCCTCAAGAGCGAATTCCAGCGGCTAAAGCACGAAGAGAGCACAATGAAGGAGAAGATCAAGGACAATTTGGAAAAGATCGAGCAAAATCGGTAAGGTTTAGTGTCTTGTTTTATTGTAATAACTCAAAGAGCTGTGGCTAACACGAAACGTATCCAGGCAATTACCATACCTCGTGGGCAATGTTGTCGAACTCCTTGACCTCGACGTCGAAGCTGAAGCAGCCGAAGAAGGCGCCAACATTGATCTCGACGCCACGCGAGTGGGCAAATCAGCCGTGATCAAGACAAGCACCCGCCAGACTATCTTTTTGCCTCTGATCGGTCTGGTTGACCATAATAAACTGAAACCTGGCGATCTAATCGGTGTCAACAAGGATTCATACTTGGTCTTGGATACCCTGCCGGCTGAATATGATTCCAGAGTCAAGGCGATGGAGGTAGACGAGAAGCCGACAGAAAAGTATACCGACGTTGGTGGGCTGGACAAGCAGATTGAAGAGCTCGTGGAAGCGGTGGTCTGGCCGATGAAAGAGGCAGAGCGGTTCAAAAAGATCGGCATCAAGGCGCCCAAGGGTGCGTTGATGTATGGACCTCCCGGCACGGGTAAGACTCTTCTCGCTCGTGCCTGCGCTGCCCAGACCAATGCAACCTTCCTGAAGCTCGCAGGTCCCCAACTTGTGCAGATGTTCATAGGTGACGGTGCCAAGTTGGTCCGCGACTGCTTCGCTCTCGCAAAGGAAAAGGCTCCGTCAATCATTTTCATTGACGAGCTGGATGCTGTTGGGACAAAACGATTCGATTCAGAAAAGAGTGGCGATCGCGAAGTCCAGCGGACCATGTTGGAACTGCTCAACCAGCTTGATGGCTTCGCTTCAGACGAAAGAATCAAGGTTCTTGCCGCCACGAACCGCGTTGATGTCCTCGACCCTGCTTTACTTCGATCTGGCCGCCTGGACCGGAAGATCGAATTCCCCTTGCCGAATGAAGAATCCCGTGCGCAGATTCTGCGGATTCATTCGCGAAAGATGACCATCGACGAGGGCAACATCAACTTTGACGAGCTGGCCCGGTCAACGGATGAATTTGGAGGTGCACAGCTCAAGGCCGTCTGTGTCGAGGCGGGTATGTCGTTGTCCGTTGTCCCTGTGTGGCCCAGTTCGCTAACTATCTCTTGTCAGGTATGATTGCGCTTCGCAAAGGGCAATCAAAAGTCAATCACGAAGCATACGTGGAAGCCATTGCGGAGGTGCAAGCGAAGAAGAAAGACACGTGCGTCCCTCTGAATCCCATCTGTCGCTTACCATAAGACTAATACCATAGTTTGCAGGGTCAATTTCTACGCATAAAATCAAGCAGACACTTCAAGTCAGCCTCACTGGGAAACTTATGGCAGAACACGGCATGTACAATACTCAAGCAAGGGGTGACGTCCTCAAATAGATGACTGCCGTGCTCGGGCAGTTCTATTATAAACCTTTGGATTCGTCTTTGTGTTGGTGCTTCTTCAGATTCCTCTGTCTTCGTAGACCTGGGCTGTGCCACTCACTGTTCCATCTGTCTAGCTGCATGTAGTCCCACTAACTCTTCTGCAGGACGTATTGCTAGATCTATCACAATTATGACCGAGACAACTGAATGCAGAAGCACCAAGCACTGAGACACTAAGGGTACGACGAGGATCCTGAGTCTTTCGACCCTTTGGGGGACGTGAAAAATGGATTCCTATTGGACAAGAATGCAATGGCTTCCCTGTTTCTCGCGCCCACGTCCTATTGACATCCAACTTTTACCTCAGGTACTTTTCGTAAACCCAGCCACGCCAACCTTTCCTATGTGCCTTTTTGTGCTCCTAGGGACTATTGAATGAATCCATCAGTGATTCTAGTGGATCTTGAAAACACCCATTGTGTCGAGTTCGCTGTTGTATGGGCTTGGAGAAGAAGGTTACAGAGGGATATACCAACACTTGATGGAAGTGGTAGCAAGATATGCCCAACTTGGCCGCCATGACCAGCCATTTTCTCCTCCGGTGTTACAACCTCGGTTGACACCACGGTTGAGGATCAAATCTCGCTCCTCAACACCGACGGCAAGAGTCAATTGGCAGAAATTGCCATCATCGATCCTGAAGCTTGTCCTAGATCATCTCAGGCGTCTCCATTTGGATCCTTCCCTGCGGTCTTCATCCTGCTCAACATGCTATATGAGGGATTTGACTGCGGTACAGTTAACGTGCAAAGCCTGGTTCTCTGATGCACAACGAATACTGTAAGTCTGTCCTTCCACCGATGGAAAATTCTCCTCAAATAGTCTAGGTATACCAACATACAGATTGTTGGCAAGGATGATCCCTCGATGCTTCGGAGATGGAGAGTCTCGCGGGCAGTACGGCTGATACGTTTGCGGTCGACGCTGCGTTCAAGACCCCTTCTCGCTGCTCTGGTCAGGACGCTCCACGTGCCAGATCCAAACATACCGCTTTACTCGGCCAGTGGCGATCCCAATCCCGAATATGACGCATATCTTTGTACGATAGCGTCCGTCGTCATGCAATGCCCCAACCTGGAGGCCTTGACGGGATTCGTGGCATTCTACAATCACACCTTCGACAGGTTGACGCACGCCTTGTCGACGCGAACCCAGCTTCGCCAGCATGTTTGGATCATTGCCGAGAATGAAGATGTGAGTGTGCGAAGTCAGACACAACTCCCGCCGGGCCTTCTGGACGAACACCAAACCTACCAGTTTGAGCTTTACCACCAGCGGTGGAAACGCCTCGAAACCCTCATGTTGTCTTCACCAGGCGGTCTCGGAGTCATCGAACATGAGCTATTCATTCGCGTCCTCCATTCCTTACCGGCATTGCGTAACTTGTGCGTATCTTCCTTCGATCCTGACGACTTCCACGATAACACGCTCCTGTCGCTCCCACCGTGGGTCACGACGCTGCGCTTGGAGGAATGCTTGGGGATCACAGATGCAGGGTTGACGCAGTGGGCAGCGAACCCAAACGCAGCGCAGATTGAACGACTGAGCCTGATCCATCAGAATGTCACGAGCTTACTGACCCTATCGAAGATATTTGCCAGCTTGGGTCGCCTGTGGAAATTCACCATCTTGCAGACTGACGTCGTGCTCTCCTGGCCCAAGGAGCTGGGAGTCCTGTTCCAACCAGTGCTTGGCTCGGGGTCCTTGAGATTTCTACATTGGGACATTCAATCTTTATCGCCAGAAGCACCTGGTGATCGCGACGGCATTGTTGCTGAAGATAGATTCCAGATGCCAAATGTGCGCCTTGCACTCTCCATCTCGCATACCGGGTTCCCTTCGTTGAGGCGCCTGCGCGCCCCTCGAGATACCTGCCCACCCGGCGCTCTACAGTCCGTGTGCCAAATGGTGGCCAGTGGAAATACTACGTTCTCAGATGACAGCTCCATATACCACCAGCAGGGCTCGACCAGATCGAATTCCTTACACGCAGCGCGTCTGCGGGCTCAGAAGATAGCTTGCCAAATCAGCACTCAGGGCATGAATCACATACTGCCGTGCGCCCGTCAATGTCCAGGGATGTCTACTTCGAGCCCTAGGTCATCACATTTGGCACAAATCTCCAACATCCAAGTGCCAGCTGTTTCCCGTGCTTGCAACCCAAACAGAAACAACTTCAGTGCTTCTGAAAATTCTGTACACGAATTGATTTCGCCCGTTTCTCCCGAGACGAACCCTTTTTCGCCACTTGCTCCGGACGATGGCATCATCTCCCCAATCACTGCGGACAGGGAGGAGAGGTGTTGGTACAACCGGGATTCCGACAAGGAGGTTATGGCACCACTGCCACAACGGCCACACATGTCCTCTGAGGGTATTGCAAATCCGGAGTCTCGCAGGCGTCCTAGAAGTGAGCAGGGTATGTGCGTTTGCGGCGGTTGGGGATCTCAAAAGGTTGAAGAACTCAGGGGTGGTCTCGGGCCGCCACCTCGTAATCCTCTCAGACTCGCAGCTGGTGGTCCCAGCCTTGCTTCGTCTGTCCAAGTCGATTTGCTTGGTGGCAGTTCTTCTGGACTACAGCCGATCGATCGGAGATGGTCTCTGGTGCCGGATAGCACAACAGGCTCCGAGCAATACTCTCGTCCTGCCTTCTATCTCCAGCCAGATATTCCCGGACGAGATGATAATGGCGGTTTGATCGGATGGGGCGAACTCTTGAACGTCCATGAAAAAGTAAAAGTACGCACGAATGACAGCAGCAGCGTGGCGATGGAAGTTGGTACTCTATCCCCAAACATGTGCACGGGCACGGGCAGCTGGGACCAATGTCCCGGCTCTGAGGAACAGCAACCGGGTGAACTCAGCGCCATTGTTAAAGTGCTGTCAGCGCCGCCGCTGCCGCCGCCGCTGCCGTCCACAAAGAAAGACAGACCGAGATCGAAGTCGACATCCAAGGCATCCTCCAGGTTGAGTTTGGCTTTGGGTCTTGGAAGCTCAAAGGAGAAGATACCCAACGAGAGTGCATCGAGACATGTGCCACGGCCCAAGGGGGATAGAGGTGGGTGTGTTTCTGTGTCGGATTTCTTCTAGCTGTAGCTGGATATATATGCGAGAGGTATATGAGGATGTATGGTACACATGCGAATTAGACAGCGACGAGAGCAACTGCTTGTCGCTCAGTGTCTACCCTTGCGGCGCTGAAGCTCAATCTAATTCTGCAGAACATGACAACATCCTTTGTCTCGTATGTAGGCAGTCGGAATCGTCGCTGTAAAGTATAGGATCTGACTGACCAGAGGTTTAGGGAGCCTTATGGGGTATCGATGCGGAAAGGGCCGATTCCGCTCTGGGCCCCATGTACCGACTGCGTGATGGTGATGTAATACGTACTCGGTACATGCAGGACGCGTCTCCTACGATGTAGAGCGACCAGCAATTCCCGTACCCCACCACCCACCACCGCATTCAAGTCCAATCATGTAAACGCCATTGGCAGGAGCCATCGATGCTGGTTCGTTGCGCTTGGCGGCAGGTGCGCTGTCCAGGAAGAGTCGACCAGTCACCCGGACTTTCTTTCACCTGGGATTCAGCCTCAAAAGAAAGAGTTGAATCATGATCGACCAAGGACACTGAAGACAGCTCCGAGCCTTCCACTGCGTCTAGATCTATGTTTCTTCGCAGTCTGCCGGGCCGATCTTCCTACACAGAGAGATCTGGGCTGTTGAACACTGTACCCTGAAAACCAATCACAGCCTCATCAACCCTCCAACAATAACTCACCTGCATTATAAAAAGGATGCCTCTGAAGCGCGTTTTCTCCCCAGCGACGAAACCTCCGCCAGACTCATCTTTGCCCCGTTCGGACTGGGCTCTGCGACCTGTCTATTCGGCTGCTTCGAGAGTTGACCTCGAGAAGGAGGAATCCGCCTTGAGCCTGTTGAAAAACGATAGCGACCTCAAGGATGCCGACATGGTGGCTGTCGTCATGGGACCGACGGGGGCCGGCAAGTCGAGGTTCATTGCTGAGGCCTCGGGGCTCAGTGTCGACATTGGCGACTCTCTCCACTCTGGTGGGTATAACCATCCTCGCATTCAGGTCCTCGTGGAAGAAAGAGTCGTGACATCTGCTCAGAAACGAGAACCGTCCAAGCATATCACTTTGAGCACCATGGATCTCATGTGGCCCTGGTTGACACGCCAGGGTTCGATGATACCCACCGCCCTGATACTGCCATCTTCCGAGACCTTTCAGCCTGGCTCGCCGCGCGGTATCAGGAGAAAACTCGCCTCATGGCAATCATCTACATACAGCCCATCACATTGACAAGGGTGTCTGGCAGCATCCTCCGGAACTTGACAGTGATGAAGCGAATGCTAGGTGTCCAAAGTTTCCCTCATTTGACCTTGGTCACTTCCATGTGGGACACTATCGATCCTTCTTTGGGCGAGAAGCGTGAGGCAGAGCTCCAAGCCAGTTTCTGGTCTGATTTGGTCCAGTTTGGAGCCAAGACCGCTCGATTCAGTGGTGATGCCACCTCTGCGGCCAAAGTCCTGGATACAGCGTCGTCCAAAGATGAGATTTTAATGACCATCCAGCGCGAGCTCGTGGACCAGGGTCTGACTCTGGATCGAACCGCCGCCGGTACTTATTTGGACAGCGAGATTTTAGGTCTGATTGACGCTGCTATCCAGGACCCTTCCCGGAAAGGCCTTTCTAGCCGCCTGCTCAGCAAATTGGGCGGGAGGGGAAGCGAGCCTGGGAGAGCTGACAAGCAACAGGAGCTCGAACAACTCGGCCCTCAACGCTATCTCAAAGCATCTTGGGATCCTGACTACGGTTCTCTCTGGCTGGAACCTGCCGCGCCTCCACAGCCCATATGGGACGCCGGCATCTACACAACTCTTCAAGAAGACCAGTTCCGCCTCATCGAGCTCAAGGCGGGCGAGGGAAGCGCGCCGTTGGAGATAGAACTTGTCGTTAAGAGCTTCTCTCAAGCTTCCAAATATGTGGCGTTGTCTTATGTCGTGGGGACTGACCACAAGCTGAAGCAGCTCGGCTTGCGGTTTCAGAAGTCCCTATTCAAGCATGAGATTGCCGAAAACTTGCATTCTGCATTGTCCCACCTGCGGCAGCCTGGTATAGATATTGCAATATGGGTGGACGCTCTGTCCATCAATCCTGCCAGCCCTGATGAGAGAGCCCGGCAAATCCGCAAGATGAGTCGTATTTTCCGGCACGCTGACAATGTCTGCATTTGGTTGGGCGAGGAAGACGAGAACAACAGGAAAGCCATGGATCTTGCCCAGGGAATCCTCGATTTTGACTACTTTGAAGCCGCACTGAGCGATCCCTCCGTCACCGAGAATTTTCTCCAGCTCGCCAACCTGATGGGCAACCCCTGGTTTCGCCGGCGTTGGTGCGTCCAGGAGATCCTTCTGGCAAAGTCGGCCACGATCCATTGCGGACATCGAGTGATGTCTTGGCTCGACTTTGTGGATGCTGTCACGCTGCTCCGTCCACGATGGATCGAGATCCAGCACCGCGTGGACGGCAAAACTCGACACAGGCTGGGGCATGCATATCTGATTGGGGCTGTCGCGTTGATTGAAGTGTCGGCCAAGATACTCCGAAGGACTCCCAACGGCGACGTGATTGATAGACTGCTCGATCTCGAGACGCTTCTGTCAATGCTGCCCACGTTCGAGGTCACCTTCATGCACGACACCATTTACGCCATCTACGATCTCGCGCGCGACGTGGCGGGGACCAATAGGCTTCAGGTCGACTATTCCAAGGAGCCGCGAGATCTGTTCCGCGAGGCCACAGAGTTTATTGTCAAGAGTTCGGGCTCGTTGGATATCATCTGTCAGCCGTGGGCGCCCAAGGCCGGCCTCCCCTCCTGGATCCCCACTACAGAGAAGCTTCCATACAGCCTCAAACCGCGACCCCAGGGCACGGTAGGGAGTGCTGAGGTTCTGGGGGCGCTGCGCAGTGCTGTGGCGGCTGGCAAGACGCTCACTGGCTTCTCTGCGCAGAGCACTCTCCCGGTGTACATTCGCAAAAACGGTTGTGTGCTCGTGGGGACGCCTGACTCGCGAAGCTACCGTGCGTGCGGCCACTATTCGTCGCGCGGCCATGTCGAATTTCGCGCCGAGGGCTCACAACTGGTGCTCTCGGCCCGAGGCATTCCCATCGGCACGGTCGCCGTCCACGGCGGCGAATGCATCAACGGCAACATCCCTTCCCGCTGGATGGAGCTGGGCATGTGGGACGAGCTCGACACGCACCCTGTTCCCCCAGTGTTCTGGCGCACCTTGGTCGCGGACCGCGGACCCGACGGCTTACCCGCGCCTGGGTGGTATAAGCGGGCGTGCGAGTTCGCGTTCCGCAGAAACGCCAGCGCCCACATCGACGTCGAGGAGCTCTATAGCCTGACTGAGTCTTCGCACGTGCGCGAGTTTCTGCGACGGGTACGCGACGTGTGTTGGTCGCGGGCACTGGTGAGTATGAGCCCGTCCAATGATCCCACAGCGGTAGGGAGGTCTTGCGGTGGTGGTGTTGCCTCGTCGTCACTATCGCCGCAACCAGCACCGATAATCAGTCTCTGCCCGCCCGAAACCAGCATCGGCGACGTGGTCGCCATCCTCTACGGCTGCAGCGTGCCCGTGGTGCTCCGGCCCCAGGTGTCATCGTCGTCATCATCGTCTTACTATACGCTGATCGGCGAGTGTTTTGTATACGGTTTCGTGGACGGCGAGATCATGACCGACGACAACAAGAGCCGACTCTGTTCGCGTGTCTATGACATTATCTGAGAAGTTGTCATCACTTAGCCTTCCCCTTTTTCTGACTCCCGTTCCGTTTTTCCTGGTGTTTAGTGAGCGGCCAAAAGGATCTTCTACGATGTATATACCCCTAGAAAGTACGAGCGGTGTTTATTTGAGCGTATTGTGATTTCACCACCAATGACAGAAAAAGGTACAGTCGGTAGAAAGAAAGATTCTTCAGAGATAATTCTGAAAAATACATACGGAATACCAGCTTCCGAGAATGTCCAGCAGGGGCACGACAAAAGGTACACGGCCCTGACAGGCCACCCTCTCCTTGGGCACCTTGGTCACCTAGGGGACCTACCTACCTATCTATGCATGTAGTTGTACATCCAAATCCAATTAAAACGAGAGGGGTTCGGTCAATAAAAAGAGGAAGAGGAAGAGGAAGAGAGAGAGAGAGAGAGAGAGAGAGAGAGGCTGGGGAGAGGGCGAGTATTATCCTATCCTATCCTTCCGATTCTGACTCGTCTCGACTCGTCACGATGATTCATGTAGTATAGTCGAGGTGAATTATTCAATTTGCCAAATCCCCCCTGGATTCCTACATGGTCTCATTTCAAATCATTATTCTTGAAAAGTTTCCGTCGCCGCCGAGGTTCACATCCCCGTTCGAGTCCCGCCTTCATTCGTGGTTTCATGGGATTATCCCAAGGTACCTAGCCTAGCCTAGAAAAGACTCTCTGACACTGGGAGAGGAATAGATGTCCAGACAATGCCCTGAGAGGGAAAACCCTTCCTTACTACCATTATTTCAACTCTTGAGTGGTCGACGGGCGGGGAAAATACCCATCCCGGCATCTCGGGTTGGAATCATCCGCTCATTCATCGTACAAGAGATGCAGTGTGGTCGGGATGGGCGACTCCTTGGCATTGGCGTCGAGATAGATCTTGGCCTTGACGCCCGCGATGTCGTGCTCAATGACGCTGAAGCGGCCCAGTCGACCGGCGGCGCGGCGCAGGTTCTTCAGCCGGAACACCTCCTTGAGCGTGGCGACCAGGGCGGGTCCGACCAGTCTGGCGCCGAAGCAGTAGTGCATGCCGTGCCCGAGGAGCGTGTAGGACGACATCGGGCGGTGCGGGTCGATCTTTTCCGGGTTGGGGAAAGCCACGGGGTCCATGGCCGCCGAGGACGTGGCGATGAGCACGTACTGGCCGGCCTTGATGTCGACGGGGCCGCGGGCGCCGTCGTCAAATGTCACGTCCCGGGAAGCCACGCGGGGCAGACCGGGCACGACGCCGGCGTGGCGCATGCCCTCGAACACGAACCCCAGCAGTTCCTTGTCCGAGGCTTCGTCGTCCTTTTGCGCGAGCTCCACGATGCGCTTTTTGTATTGCGCGTATTCGTCGCGGAGGTAGAGATCGATCAGCAGGGATGCTTGTTGCGTGATGTTACCCGCGACAGGGGCACCCATGCCGATGCAGTCACCCACGATGTCGCCAATGTCCAATCCTGTCTTGTTCATGGCGTGGTAGAACCGGTCCGCATCCGGCCCAACTTCATACGCAGAGCCCTTGGCGAGCCAGTCCACAATGTACTCCGTTACGCCCCGTTGGGTCCGGAGATGGGCTGTAAAGATCTGCCTCAGGATCGGCGCAACCGTCTCGGCCGTCTCCCTTAGCTTCCACTCATTAACCGGCAAGATGTTGAAGCTCTGGTACATGAACAGCACCAGGTAGATATCAAACAGCTCCGGAAGGGTAACCAGGCCGCGTGGATGGGCGGCGTCCTTGATCGGAATCGCGAAACGGCGGGCGAGCCACATGATTGGCGTGACGTTGCAGACGTCTCGGACAATGTCAATCGACCGTCGATGATCCGGATACTTGAGCGTGCTCTTGTGGATCAGGCTTCTGACCGTCTCTCGAAAGTATTTTGTAAGATTCGCCTCAAAATTCTCTTCGAAAAAGGCCTTGTGGAGGATGACAGAACGTGGGTCGTGGCGTTTCTGATCGTCCCAGCCGATCATGAATTCGTGGCCGTCGGTGCAGTTGCGGATCGCGGCTTGATACATGACGTGGAATGTTTCTCGATCTTCAAAGGCCTTCTTGACACCTTCTTGAGTGTGAATACCTACTAGCTTCATCGCATTTGGTCGAGGTCTCGCAAGGTCATACTTGGCCAGCACTTTGTTGCCTTCAAGTATGCCCTTGACAGCCTCAGGCGTGTAGAACGGCAGCAAAGCATAGGTTGATGTGCCGGTAAACTCCCCAGGGAGGCCGTTGAAGATGAGCTTGGACAGTATGCCTCCGTACGCGCCTCCGGGGAGATCGGCAAGTTTGGACACGCCCCAATTGGTGAGGGTGTTGCTATTGAAGTCGTAGGTGAGGAAACGGTCGCCTCGCACCAGGGCCACGGCATCATCCAGGATGCCACGTCCAGTGGTTTGACCTGGACAGACACCACTTCCAGGCATCGGTGGCTTGGTGCACTCGGCCTGCAGACCCGGATATAGTTCGAGATTGTCGATGTGGCCATACAGAAGCTCGGCTGCTCGAGAAATTTCCGGGTCATCATTCCACTCCGAGAAGCTCTTGTACGCCGTCAAGTTGAGGTATTTCCGGAATCTAGCAATACCTGTCAGCATATCTGCAGTGGTCACATCAACAGAATCTCGATGGTGATATGCTCGGACTCACTCGTTCAACGTGCAGGTGTTAAATATCTCCCTCGCCTGAAGCTGGCCCATGAGATCCACCACCTTCAGGCTTGCCGGTGTGCCCTTAGCACCAAATGCGTGGGCTGGCTCCTCGATGCAGTCTTTGATGAGGCGGCCAAGATCGGCGTCGTCGAACCTTCCATCAGGGCCACGCTTTAAACCTCCAAATGTCCATTCGCTGGCAGGCTTCGACATCAAGTCCGTTGTGATTTTCTCCGTCATCTGCCAGAAGAGCCGCGGCGTCATCTCGTCCACGGACTTGATCTGGGAAAGATTCCGACTAATCACATCATCCATCCATTTCGCGTCGGCGGCGCTGAGTGCGGCGTGCCAGTGGTAGAGAACTGCAAACTCCACTGATACGACATTACCCGAGCCTCTCTCTACTCGTCCCTGTGCAGACTTGATCTCCTCACCCAAGTTGAGAGACCACTCGGAATTAGCCCGTGGCGTATTCAGAATGGCGGCAACGTAGTCTCTCAGCACGACGGAGGCGAAGAAGCCGATGTTGATGTTTCTGCTCAGCTGGAAAATGTCTTCGTCTTGCCTGTGGGGTGTCAGTCAGTTGTACGACCTATCACCGTTACCATCTCGGCGAGGCGAATCTCTTACGCTTTCTGTTTTTCTTCTGTCAGACTATCCCATTGACCATAACTTCCCTGCTCATTGATGGACAAGAGCGTTTGGGCGATGTGATTGTGGTTTCTGGAAAACATCATCAGAACAGCAATGACGCCCGGTGGCATCAGCATGATCCTCTCCGAAGCGATCGAATCTGGGTAGATGAGTCCATTCTTGTACGTCCGCACTCGCTTCTGCTCCTTGCTCGTGTTTCCGTAGAGCGTGCTCAGGTCGACGTAGCTGGACGTCTCGTTGACCCATTTATTGTCCCTTGAAGTTTGGAAGCACTCATGAATGACGACTGTGGCGAAGGAGAAGAACAATCTGTTCAGGCCGGATGGGTGCTTGCGGAACTCTCCTTCTTTCCGCCTAAGCAGATATTCAAAGACTAGTTCCACGTCCGGTAAGTTGGGGCCCTTTGGTTTCACGGGCGGCACGCTTCGGCTGTAAGGGGACCCTGCCTTTCCCAATTCAGGGTCCCAGAGATTATTGTTACCTCCGTCGTGCCTCCTGTATCTTGTCGTAGGACCAGCTGTGGTACCTGGTGGGTGAGGCAAGTCATCCCACAGCATTTTGATGAACCGACCAGCAGCATTGGCACCTAGTCCGCTGTTGGCAGGGAGAGACTGAAGCATGTGCACGCCATGTTCGAGTAACAGCTCTTTGTCATTAAGCGGTTCTCCTGACACCAATGTGTTGAAGGCCTGAACTAAAGTCGCCGCGTTGTCTCGTCCAAGGTGAGTCAAATCATGGAGTAGCGACGTCTGCTTCACCGAGGGCGTTGCTGCAGCCTCAGCATCGGACCGGCCATCTGGGGCGGTCGGAGCATTTTGAAAAATGGTTGCTTGTAATTTGTGCAATTGTTCCATATCGGCAGAGTTCTTGTCGGGACGCCTCAGCTTTCAACCTTTAGACGAGGAATAAGACGACCCGAACGACCTGAGTTGCAAAGGTGGGAGAGCGGGGATAAATACGCTCGGGCAGAGGGGAGCAGCCATGGCGGAATGTTCTGCATGTGCAGCTGAAGGAGGACATGCGCAATAGCAGATGAGTGGAAGAAGGTATTTCTCAGACGTGTCTAGACTGACCGAATCCGGTGAGGGTTGAGGTTGTCCATGACAATCTGGGCGTACTCACGAGGAATGGCATCCAGTGACGGGACAGCTGCATGCCGGTTTCCTGCTGGTGTGATGGTTTGATGTCAATATTGCCCTATGGGAAGCTCGACAAACATCGCTAGCCCAGAACACTTTTCAGCTCGGTGGACCAGCAGGGTCTTTTGAGTGGCAGCAGCAGGTCACACAGGCAGCCACCCAAACAGTTGTCCAGAGGCAGATCGCACGATCAAGACGCAACGGAGCGTTTGGAGCTCAACCAGCGGTCAGTATTGACTGAGTGATCGTCTGTGAATGTTCTGTTTTCGTTTGCGGCGCCCATTGTCACGCGTCGGAGCGAAAGCTGGTACGGTTTGACTGAATTCTCGCAGGCATTTCATGTATGTTTCCTCTAGCTCTTCCCATCTTCCGCCACAGGATTCAAGCACCGCAATCCTTGTCCCCACAAAGCCTGATTCGTCTCTGAGGAAAGGGGGCATTGGAGCCATGATCTTGTTCGCGTTAAGCAGCTTCGGCTGTCGACTCGGTTCGCTCCGAAGGTCTTGGCTTCGCACCAGTTTGTGAGGCGAGCGGGTGATCCCTGGGGATTGGGCATTGGTGAGACGACAGATGGGTAGCAAACATCGCTTGAGCTGCAAATGCGCAAGGGGATGTCGGACAGAGACAAATTTGTGCGGATGGGGTTTGCATGTCACAATCTCGAATAGGACATTGATGTTTGAACATGAAGGCCACAGACTCTCACCACGCCACCGATGATGAAACGCAGAGCGACGTGGGATCCAGAAGGTCCTGTTAAGTCAGTGAGGTGTGTTGGCATGCGGCGTGTTCAATCCACTTCACGGCACCCCGCAGCCACTGCCCCCAAACCCCCATTTTATCTCAAACCGCCTACAATATCCAAACAGAGAGGGTTTGAAGATTTGAATGTCTCAGCCACTGGGATTTCAGAGGCCTATGCTAGATACACGATTGATCTAAATAGATTCGTATCGAACAAACCCGATGCAGTGGCTTTTTTAAGTCTGCCAATGGCACAGACCTCTTGCTCCCCGCCATCGCTTATGCACCAACCAAAACACCACGACCAGCTAAATTGATCGAGACAGCATTGCCGTAGAGGATGCTATTCTGGCATTGGAGCAAACCGTGACATCTGCCGCAGCTTCCGCCCGTATCTGTAGAAGAGGAATGGAGCCGGGATCGCCAGCACGCACAGAAAGCCGAGGACGCTCGTCGCCCATGGCGTACCCAAAGATTTATACATGCGTGGTGCCGCCAAAGGGAAGCCGGCGGCCACCAGGCTCCTCACGATCGTGCTTGCCGCCATCGCACTGGCGGCAGACTGGAGGTAGATGTCCACGAGAAATGCCACGGCATTGGTGAAAATGAGCATGATGCCACTCCCAATGAAAAACCCTGCGATGATTTGTGGCACGGGGGAGATGTGGCGTGACGAAGTCCAGGCGAAGAAGAAAAGGCCGACTGGGAGAATCAGGCTACCGAGCATGACCAACGGTAAGCGGTCCTCAGGCAGGACCGAGCCACGAGCCAGCAGCCTGGGACGATAGTATCGTTTCGAATACACCGCCACCCCAAGTGAGGATACCACTACACTCGTCAGAATGCTCAAAAACGGGAGGGACCCGGTACGAGGATCCCAACCTCGACCCTGGACGAAGCTGTATGGAAAGGCGAAAAAGGTCAGATAGAGGATCCCATAGACGATGGCAATGTACAACGCCATGACCATGAGCATCGGCTCGACGCAGAACATGATTGCCGGCTTGAACATGTACTTTCGGACGAACTCGGAAAAGGCTGGAGCTGGCTTGCTGATCTGTCTACTCAGTGCTGACGAGTCTTGTGCCAGTCTGAGTTTCTTGTTTGCTCGTTCTTGGAGGGTTGGCCCGTATGTCTCAGGGACGAAGAGGAATGCAGGGATTCCCACGGCGACGCCGAGAATGAGAGAAACCCAGCCTGTCCAGTGCCAACCAAGACTGCTTTCGGTGAGAAGGGCGCCAAATATGGGCCCTAGAGTAGGACCTACGTAGACAGCCACTGAGTAGACTGCGGTTGCGACACCACGCTCCGCGGGTTCCCAAAAGTCCGCGTAGGTTGCACCAACCAGGACCTGTGGCGAGGCTCCGAAGCAGCCGGCTAACAAGCGACATACCAGCAGTGCAGGGAGGTTGTTGACCACTCCGACCGGGATTTGGAGGAGTGTCCACACGAAGAAGGCCGAGAAGAGTGGTAACCGACGTCCTTTGAATTCTGACAAGGGTCCTTCAAATACCACCACCCTCAGGTCAGCACAACTCGAAAGAGACATAGATGACAGGAGTCTCAATGGACACGGAGAGAAGAACATACCCCAAACAATAGGACCCACGGCAAATCCCAAGACATAAAGCGACACCCCCAAGAGTGACACCGTTTCACTGACGTGGAACTCCTTGGACGTGACGGCGATAGCTGAAGACCACACCGAGCTGGCAAACGTGACGGCCGTGGTCATCAACGCCAGAAGAGTGGTTATGACCCATTTGCGCCATACTGGGAGATCGAACGGACTGTCAAACGGTGCGAGGGCTTCCTGGTCGCCGTCGTCTTTGGCAGCGTCTTTCTCATGCGGATCGTGTTCGAGGCGTAGAGTAAATGTCCCAGTGTCTTCGAGGTCGACTGACATGCTTTGCTTCCAGACAATACATATTGACACACCACAGACACAACTGTTTCTTTTTGAAGGTGTAAAGAGCAGATTTGAAGTCGTAGTTGTCCGCCAGATGGTGCTGGTGCTATCCTGTTTTTGGAGGTTGGTGCCGTCTTAGCCGGCAAAGGGCGCAACGAGCATTCTCCACGCCGAGGCAGATCACCAATTGCTCCTCACTGAGGTCCAGATTGACTTCGACGCCACCAAGAGGGGGGATTGTGCGATGAGTAAAAGACGGTCTGTCGGTGCCGAGTTTAATAGCCGGTGTCGCATTGCTAGGGTGCCAGGATATGCCCCGGTTACATGTACAAGAAGTTTCGGTGTCCGGCCGACATCACCGCTTCGCTCCAGATGGTACGCGGACTTGTCGAGAGGATGACGAAATCGGCGCCAAACTTGGACGTATACGAGATAGTTATACCGTTTACCAGTATAGGAATCCGTGGGTGGAACTGTGCCACGCCTTGGCTGATCCTTGCGGCGGGGCCAATGAGGCTGATGAAGCTCATCAGCCTCATTCACGACTCACTCACTACCTTGATTGGCTTCAACTGATCTCTGTACTCGACTCACTCTACCCCGCAAACGACAAGCCAGCTCGACTAGTTACGATGCCTCAACCTCCTACCTCGAACAAGAAACCCCTAGAAATTTGACCCTCTCTGTTGTGAGGGCACCACGCGCAAACCGCGCCCATGCTACTGTACCTTCTCACCCAAGATCCCGAGTGCGGACAAGACTCTGTCCAAATTGAAGGACGTTATTGGAAGCTGGCTGCCCATGACTTGGACGCTCCTGATGCTGAAGACATACGATTCACCTGCGTCTCCTACACATGGGGTGCGGAAAGAGAGCGCAGTCCATTTCACCGCGACTACCAGATTTCCGACCGCACAATACCAGCATTGAGTGCCGTTATTCAGCACCGCCCATCTTGCACTCGATTTTGGATTGATGCATTCTGTGTACCTGTCGACGCGCCGGAGAGGATTCACACCTTGGAGAGCATGGGATTTATCTACTCCCGGGCAGATGAAGTCATTGTCGTCCTTTCCACGGCCGCCCGCCCTGTCCTCGAGCAGATGAGCACTTCCGACCGCGTCGATTCGGTCTATCTCGACGTTTTGGAGAAGGAGGAGTGGGTGTCGAGGGCGTGGACGTACCAGGAGGCGGCGAACAGCAAGGTTCTTTCCATCACTTGCGAGGAATCCTGCGGGGTCATCGTCCAAGGCAGTCATTTCCTGAACTGCCTTGGTTACACCCTCACTCACCTCGACGACTCGGCCTCTGTTGCCAACGATAAGAGGGAGAGATACCCACGTCTCGACGCGTTTGAGGATCTCATTGCCGAGCACATGATTGCCGGGTACCTGGAACGCCCTGCTTTGCAGGTCATGTCGAACATGGACCGTCGCACCCAACACCGTGACGAGGACCATTTCTACGCCATGATCGGCGCCATCAGCACCGCGCGTGCCAGCTCCTGCGCAAACTTGGATCCTTCCGAGGCATTCATGTCCCTTTGCGAGAGGAAGGGTGACTACTCCTTCATCTATTCGGTTGCAAAGCGTGACTCGACGCCGTCGAAACGCTGGCGTCCTGTGCCAGGAGATCTCCCTTCCATTCTCCCCTGGCATTATTATGGCGAAGGGCAGCCGGCTCACGAGGAGGCCGGCTCGTTATATTTGGACCTGATGCTTCCGCTCGAGATCTCGCCAATCAACGAGGACGGAAAGAAGTTTGTGCAACAATGGCTTGCCTCGAGCAAACTCGGTTCTACTGGGCCCCACGATTCGCTCCAAGAATCAGCCTATGCTGCCCTTCGAACCATGGGTTTCCAAGGCAGTCCGGAATGCGTGACCACTACGCACGGCTTCTTTTTTCCCGCCGACACAATCCCCATGGAGGAGGAACCCACCATCTTGGTCGCAACTGGGGTCCGGTGGACTTGCGGTGCCCCAGGCCTTGCTCGCTGCATCGGAGATGTAGAAAAGTATATCCCTGGGGTGTTTTTCGGCCGCGTCGACGACGCAGCTGCTGTCTCAGTCAAGGTATCCTGAGTGATGGATCGTGAAGATGTCAAGGATCTCGTCGTGTAAGAGGGCCGAAAGGTGCTGACCTGTCTAGGTAGGCTCTGTTTGAAGTGATTTACCGTGTTACCTCCATTGTCGCATGGAAGCTGCATCGTGGCGTGTTGGCCTACCTGGTCTTGTGCCCGCTGTATAATCTCGACAGACGTCCCGGGAATGTCAGCAGAAGGCAAAGCCCATCCACAGCAGGTCGACTGAATAGATTCCGTGGCTCCACCACATGCCCATGCTGACGACACGGATGCATCTACAAGACGCACATGCAAGACACAGACAAACCCCGCCTTTCGGAGCCATGCCTCCGACTCGGATCCTTTCCCCTTCGCTCTCTCACTCACATGACAACCTTGATTAGAGCCCGCACATCTGAATGTATAGGTAATCAACGACGTTAGCGCTGGCTCGTACGTCAATGCCACACACGGCGTCTGGGACGGTTTGCGGTTTGTGGTTGTCGCGCCAATGATTGATTCCCTCATCTCTCGTAGATTTATTGGACCATCGATCGCGTACCTATTTATGGACTGGGTATGATAAGGGTATAGGGTATAGACAACTCCATTATCCTGTAGACCTCTCGGTCCTGCGGAGTGACTTTCCATCCTGCCCTTTACACGGCGTTAACTTCTTCCCCCGTGTCTCTCGTTTCTGGCCTTGTCTCTCTTTTCTCGGGGAAGTTTTTGAACCAGAAACTATATGAGCTGCATTCTTTAGTGGTGATCAGGGCCCTGCTCAATAAAGATGGTCTCCACGAGCGACATCCTCCTCAACAACACCTCACTGCTCAGTCCCGGCAGCGGCCCCGTCTGCGCGCTGGTCGGGTGCACCGAGGGAATTGGGCTGGCGACGCTGCACGCGGTGCTGCGCCACACGTCGGCGCCGACCATCTACCTCGTCGGAGAAACTGCGCGCCTCGAGACGCTCAAGACTTCGGTCCAGAGCCTCAACGCGGCCGCGAACATTGTCCCGATCGCTGGCGGTGGCGCCGTCTCCGACGAGGACTCGAATCTGGTGTCATATGCGCAGGATGCTGCGCGGGAGATCGTCGCTTTGAACCCGGCCAGGCTGGACCTGTTGATCATGTCTTCGACGACGTCGTCGTCGTCGTCCCTCACAGGAAAAGGCATCGACCGCATCATCTGCGCCGAGTACTACGCGCGCATGCGCATCCTGGTCACACTGCTCCCGCTCCTGCGCCTGGCGGCGTCTCCTCGCGTCGTCACCGTCCTCGCCGGCGGACGAGAAGGGTGGGTCAACGTGGACGATCTCGGCACGACACGGACGACAGAACCCTCCACCACAGCCGCCGCGGCGACCATGACGACGCTGTTCTTCGAACACCTCGCCACACAGGCCGAGAACGACAAGATCGTCTTCCTGCACGTCAATCCGGGCGTTGTCTTCGGGGGTATCGACACGAGCGTCGACGAGGCTGGCGAGAGAGTCCTCTTCGGCGCGACGAACGGACGGTTCCGCCGCGTCCGGGACCCTGAGCGCGCAAGGGGCACGCTCATCCAGCAGGGCAGCAATGGCGTCTTGGGTAGCGGCGTGTATCTCGTCAATGGGGACTCGAGCGTCGTCGAAGGCGGCGGGAACGAGGAGTTGAAGAGGTTGAGAAGTGACGCAGGTGGTAATGCCGCGCACAAGGTCTGGAAGTATACCATGGGGCCGAGTGTGTAGGGATTGAAGAAGTCCGTTCTGTAAGAGAATCGTGATCTGTATGTGAATGACAGGGGGTTCTCTCATATACTACCTAGGTACCTACCTAGTAAGTATTGGTTTGGATACCTATATAGGTAGGTAGCTAGCTGGACAAGTCACGTTGCAGACACAGATACTGACACCGTGGGCGCTGGTTGTTTAGCTTCGCAGCACATACACCGCTCGATAGGCAACACACAGTATATACGTGCTAACTTCTCAGCAGGACAGTGCCCCCGTCACTTTGCGAGGTTTGGTGTGGAGCAGTACCAGGCACCAGGTACGCACCGTATAATCGTATAGGATCGTGAGGCGCGTGCGTGGGTGAGCCGATAGGAAAAGATTTGAAGAATATTTCAAAGGATCTTCGGGTGATGCTCTTATGCGAGATCGACTACTGCTCAGGGGTCAATAGATTCATCCCACGCACATCGGTTGTGCCCGAGGTCCTTTTCACACAAGTCCAGCACGTAGTCACACAAGTTGATCCAAAAGATGCGTAAGATCGTATCATATCATTCGCCTACGCCAAAAGACAGACTGTACCAGCAAAGCACAGACATCAATCCAGCGTCGCTTCCTGAACAAGATGAACCTCTCGCCAGTTGCGCTCGATCGTCCCGGTATCCATATTCGCTCTCCAGACACTCAATTGCCATCGGGGCGACCCGTCCCGCGATGTTTCTGCCAAGTGGAACTGGATGGGGAAGACGAAGAACATGCTATAGGCGCGGCGGCGGGTCTTCTGGTTGAATGCCTCCAGCACCGGGCCGTATCCATCCCTGGACTCCAGCACCTGCCACACGTGCAACATGACATTCGCGTCCGAGAGCTGGTCCGAGCCCGCCTGCTCGGGAATGGTGATCGTCCAGCCCTTGGGGTTCGGCGCGAACGTCGCCGTCTGTAGATTGGGGAATTTGTCCAGGTTGAGTTCCCACGTCGCCTCGAGTTCAAAGACATTCAGTCGCACGTGGCGCACGTGGCTCAGACTGTGCAGGGCGTTCATCCTGTTCACGAACGAGTGCAGCGCTTGCTGGCAATGGAGCTCCCACATGGCCATCTGGATAAAGACATGCTGAGCCTCACGTCTCACTTGGCCTGGCGGCGCAGACCTCAGCAGCCACTGGTGGTCTGCGCGGTAAGGCCCCGTCGCGTCCGAGAAGCAGTAGCAGCCCGACTTTGCGGTCACGGCGACCCGGTTACCATTGAAAGCGTGTGCAAAGACTTCCCATCGGATTTCCGCAGGCAGCTTCATCAATTGTGAGATTACATCTGCGAGCCGCCCGTCGCGAGTTTCCAGGGGAAAGAAGTATGGCCGCGCATTGAGGGTGTGGAAATATGTGGTCTCGGCTACCGCTGACTCGGACATGGCGCTGAAATGCTGACTACAAGAAGTGGCATGGACATTCAGCTGTTACATCGTGGTCGCACCGGAGATGCTTGAGCTGTGAAGATGCTGGCTCCGGTATATCATGCTATGGTAGTGTTGGGACGAGGTACAGAAGAAGGCTGACTGATAAGGACAAGACGAGGCGAATATGGTGCGCCGTAGAACCTGCTACGGTGACGCAAATGACCACAAATAATCACGTGACATAAGCCAAAAAGAGTACCAAGTATGTATCATACATATAGATACTTGATGGTAGACTGCATTTGAATATTGATACAGGAGACACACCCAATCCTGCATAGATAACCCGAAAGTCTTTCTCTATTTCTCATCCATGGAGATCTATCCAATCCGTCCAGCCAGAGCCTGGGAGTCGAAAGATGATTCGAGAGTCGCGCCCCCAGCCGAAGATGATTGTGCTTCCCACGTTGATAGTACAGTTGAACAAATTGCGTAGATACCAAGCTATAATATGGCGAATCCGAAAGTGTTGCATAAACTTGCGGACAGTCCAAGTCGTGTTCCACCATGGCTTCATTCAAATCATGGCTCGTAGCATTCGGAGCAACGCCCATAGTAATCATAAGATTTGACGTTGGTAATTCGCAAAGAGGACCTGCCCCTTGTTGTGCATATTGGGCCATCCTTCAGCAGCGTAGCTTCAAGCACGAGATACACTATACACCTCTTCTGCCGGAATATAGATCTTGTCTTGACCGACTGTGTGAAAGAGCCTTCGGGTTGTGCGGGTGCCTCATGTGATGGAGCTTGTCGTGGAAAACATCCTCGTCATAGTCTATTGTCTTCGGCAGACTGTCGACACGAAGTGGACGTCCGCCAGTAGCAGCAGATGACAGATGACTTAACATGGCAATGTCCTGACTGGATGGCTTCACAGCGGTCGAGCGGTGCTTTGGTTTGACAGAACGAGACTCTCTCGGTACGGCGGGCACTGGAGGCAGCTCTCGATTCGGGGGCGGCTTGGAGGGTGGAGCGGGAGGCCGAGGAAAGTACTTCACCCCCTCATCTGAGGAGGCGCTCGTGCTGTAATTTAAGTAGGTGAATGCGCCTGTCTCGATCGACTCACCGAACGACAGTCTCGGGTCCACTTGACTGTCGTTATTGTGCCAGTTATTCCAGTGCTTCTGTCGGGGTGTGTCCAACTCATTGCTCCAAGGTACCCGATTGGCAGGGATAGCTACCTCTGCGCGTCGAGCACTTCGGTGTAGAGAATGATCGCGGGAGCGCGGACTGTCTGCCACCACCGTGTCGGAGACGCCATCAAAATTGAAGGACAAGAGTGAACTGACGGAAGTCGTGCCGGGGGTCGGGGTTGTGCTTGGAGGGGTATGACTGAGGGGCGAGTGAATTATTGGAACATCGAGAAGCATGGTTTGCTCTTGAGGCTGCCTTTCCTCTCTTGCTGTGGGTCGTCGATCTCGAGATCCTTGACGAAGGGTCCTCCCTGGACTGTAGTCATTAGATCGTCCTTCAATAGATTTTTCTGAAGATTTCTTTTCCCGGATTGGCGTATTCCTAGATCCTGCACTGCTCTCTGCTCTCTGTTGAGCTGCGCAATGGAGTCTATCGACACTGGCAAAGCGACGAATAAGGTCACCTAGTTTCTGCTCGAGCTGAGCGCTAGTCAGACGTGCGAGCGGATCTCGCTCGAGGCACTGAAGAATGAGCTGCACGATAGGGCCGACGGCATGATATACCTGACCGTCATTCTTTTTGGCTTTCTTTTCAGCTTCATTTTGGAGGCCTTGGGCCCAGAGGAAGACCTGGCCAAGGTTGGCGTGGAAGCTCGCATCAGCCAGGCCTCCGCCACGGCCAGCCATCCGATTTTTGGCAGATCGAGCCCGCGAGAATGAGCTATAGCTACGCTTGCAGAGAAGGTTCAGGATGTCCATTATCACAGCCGCAAGTGAAAACACATCCGAGGCGTACATGTCGTGCTCGACCGACTGCCAGGTCTGAACAACAGCGCTTCGGCCTTCTGGCGCCGAGACGAAAATAGGACTGTTAAGCGAAGGAGCCTTCCGGCCATTCGAACTGGTAGAAGACAGAATCGAGGGTGCCCTCCCTGGGACGATCGGATCATAGGTAGGCCGTGCTGTATCTTGGGTTACCACGGATCTGGTGTCCGTTGGAGACCCCAAGTCCCTACCGCGACCAGCAGACTGAGGCGGTGCATCAGGACCGATCGCTGCGCTCAAGCGAAGCCTTGCATAGCCTCCTTTTGAAGTGGGTTGAAATGTATAAGTTGCTCCCGACGAAGCCGACCTGCTTCTCGCAGAATTGTTGCCGTCTGAATGGTTCTG
Source organism: Fonsecaea nubica (assembly GCF_001646965.1). Taxonomy (NCBI): domain Eukaryota; kingdom Fungi; phylum Ascomycota; class Eurotiomycetes; order Chaetothyriales; family Herpotrichiellaceae; genus Fonsecaea; species Fonsecaea nubica. The sequence goes on along the minus strand of NW_019173696.1, from coordinate 154,543 downwards.
TCTTGAAGGGTTTCCACCCGCCTTCCGGCCAGATCGTCCTCCAGATGGAAGCGAGAGGGCAGCGGAGCCAGTGCTTTGAATTGTGACCGCTCGCTTCCATCGCTCGGGCGGACCGTATTGATATGCTTCGATGTCGTCATGGCGAGGTCTGTGACGAAGCAATCCGTCTCCGTCCAGCAACCCCAAGGAGATGGAGAAGGAGTTGTCAATTTGAATATTGGAGGGGCGGATACCTCCGTGGAATTCGCCGTTCTCGTGCAGCCATGCTAACGCGCTGGCAATGCAGTGTGGCCAATTGATCAAAATACGTCGTCGCTCAGGCTTTGGGAGGGCACCAAAGCTTTTAGGTGTATCGGTGAGGAATGTCTTGAGGGTCCATTCGGCTGCTGGGGTGGAGATGACATTGAACACCCCTTGATAGAGATAGGAGCCATAGACAGACACGATGTGTTCGTGACACAGCCTTCTGCTCGCAGCGATTTCATTCAGAATGTCCTCCTCGCTGAGCGGTCCCTCGAGGAGGATGCGGCGGCGTACAAAGACCCTCTGATTGTCTGACGGTAACCGCACTCGATCGGTGCCTTCGTGACTAAATGAGAGAACCACCGATTTCAAGCTGACAGGGACGACAGGGACTGCCTCTTCATCGGCATAACGGATGTGCTCCCCCTCTCCAACAACACGTGTAAGGAAGCGGAACTGGTTCTTGTAGAAACGTTTATCCAAGGACCTATCCGGCTCATAGGATAGCCGAAGATCGGGAACCGCTTGCTCGATGATGGGTAGATCTTCGTCGTCGTACGAATCGTCGATGATGCCAAAGATTTGATCGGGCACACCGGTAGCTACCAGTATGAGGAAGAAGCGTTTTGCCCTGGTCAAGATCCAGTCCAAGTAGGTATCATCGGTCAGATCGCCTCCGAAATACAGAGGCCGCTGAAGATATTCCTGTTCATCTGCGCGGAGGTGCGAATGAACATATGCGGAGGTGACGGTTTCGTCCACACGCTCATCTGTCCACAGCGACATGATTCAGACGCTTTGTCCTCATGAGCAGGTTGACAGGAAGAAGGCCAACGTGAGGTTTTGAGTCGGTGACTAGTAAGGAAGCCATAGTCTTATCGGAGAGCATCCGGCTTCGAAAACAGGGGCTTGTCGGCAAACACGTGGAAAGTGGGCAGCAGTCATCGTTAGCAGAAACCCAGCAGGGCTGTCAGGAACAGAAAGTAGCTGCAGTGCTTACTCTACAGGAGATGAAACCGGGGAATAGGCAGATATAGATCGAGGGACGGGAAATCCATATGTCTTATTTGGCTCAAATTGGGAACGTCAGATCGCTTGGATGGGGTGTGGAGTTCGAACGGTCTCGCATGGCCAGTGGCGGCGCCAGAGAGGAAAGAAGATAAAGGCATGAGCAAGGGTACAGGAGGAGGTAGGATGTCGAGTGGGGGGTCTAACCGACTACTCCAGTAGGTACGGGCGAAATACCTACTAGTAGATACACAGTTAGCAGGTCGCTGATAACATGAGGGGGAGTAAGACGGGGAGGGGACAAACAGCAACACAGAGACACCACAGACACACACATACACACACATCCTTATCTCGGCTTGAACAGGGGCAAAAGCAATGAGAAGCCCGTCTCTTTTGATCAGTTGATCCTTGCCGGCTCCCGGAAAGGATGGCATCTCCCTCCAGTGTATGCGTAGAAAGTAGATTTTGAGTTTTTCTCACCTCCTCCTTTTTTCATTCTGAAACACCTCTCCTCGTGCGCCGCTGACGGAGTGATGATGGAGGAGCGACAGAAGGTGGCCTGAAGTGAACGGTGTGCCAGACCGAATCGCAATGATTCCAAAGTCTATCTGGGGGTCGAGTGTTGGTGACAGGTGGACAGTGCTGTGACGAGGTCCAAGCTCTATCCAGGAGAGATCATGTCGTTTGCTCGGACTGGACGGATTGCGGCGGCGGCGGCGGCTGCATCGGTAGCGGGTGATATGATCAGGGGAGGGATGGACGGAGAGCAGACGATCGGATGCGGGATGGAGGATCGAGGATGCATGGCTCCTGTGGAAAAGGTGCCCAGGGCGCATTTGACTGGTTGCTTGCCAGCCTTATCAGGCATGAGAATGGATTTAAGCCTATTATCAGTTTAGTTACAAATAAAAGAAATGACAAAAGTCTCAGGGCCCCGAGTCGCGTGGGTCTCTGCATCCTGTTGACAGAAGCAACTTTGGCTCCCTTGATAACAGCATCACCGCATCACTACTCCTCGTTCCAATACTCGACAGGACGTCTGCCTCATACTAGTGATCGAGGCGACTTCCGCCTTCCCATGTTGTGGAGCTACGAGCACCATTACTCGGCACTTGTCCTTAGATCCTCAGAAAGAGAGTGGGACGATGGATTGACAATCCCTCCTGTCCTCTGAATCGAACACCACCGAGTCCTTTCCCTCCTATAAGACCCTCAACGGCCCGACACGTTTCTGGACTGAATTCCAAACTTTCTTCCCGGTACAGAGTTTGGCAATATTCTATAAGGCCCTCCGTCACTCTCCTCCGTACAGGGATCGCCTCAGGGAACAAACACCCCGCAGGACCTGAAACAGCATAGCAAACATTTGGACCAATACCAACAGGATATGATGTACGAGTAAAGAGCCAGGGGAATTATCACAATACGCACCTCATCACCGTTTACCGTCTCAGATATTGCTCACCGCCAGTTGTTACTTTGCTCACCTCTATATAGTTTGCCGAGTCTCGCTGACCAGTCTCCAGTTGTCATTGTTTTCGGCTCTGGGCAAATTCAAGTATCCCTGGTGCTTGTTTCTTCCAGTCCAGCAGTGGGAGCGCCACCCGCCTAATCATCGCGACCAAGAGAACTCAAAATGGTGCCATGGTGCCACCTGGAGTCTGAAGATGTTTAAGTCTCGCAAAATGTATCCTTGCAGGCCTGAAAACACCCCACATATACTTCCTCCCAGAGGGATGACAGGATGACAATTTAAGGGATGTCCCCCTCAACTTTGTTCCAACAAATACGTGCCTGAGGTATGGGTGCACCCAGCTTTCTTCAACCTCGAAGCTTGGCACAATTATCCATGGGGTGCACGAAAGGATCTTGAGGAACCAAGGTTGGAGGACTCCGTGGTTTTCAAAATATGCGGCGGCTGTGTTCAGGTCGCAGCACTGTGCTTGCTGTCCATCAACCCGCGGACGTGATCAAATCTAACCTAACCATCAAGCATGGCACATGATGGTCGCTCTGAGCTGCACAGACCATCCAGTGGCCGCTGCTCAGGTACAGACTGAGGTTTGCGACAACAAGATTGTCAAATCTCAGCCACATACTCTCCTCATGCACAGCATCCATCGCGAGACGGAAAACGGGTGCTCCCAGAAGTTGTGAGGTCCGGCTCTGCCCGGTGCTCGAATCAGTGTGACAGCCGTGCTTTCTGCACGGACAGCAGCGCTGATGATTCGTGACCCTAAGACCTTGCTTGCACAGACGCGGAAGACGCATGCTGATGAAACGCCCACACCCCAAATCCTCGAGAGACTTTGGGTGTCCCTGCTGTTGCCTGCAGGAACGCTACGAGGTACGAGGTACACATTCCTTCCACATGGCCTTCACCGCCCGTGCAAGCAAGGAGGAATGATTCGAGGAGAGGCTGAGGAATGCCCGAGTAGAAGGCTTTCCATGACAGATCATTGCCAAGTCCGCAGGCTTTGGCAAACTGGGGGGAGATTGGGCCCCCCTGATCGACAACCAGAGAACAGTCAGGCGCGAAGAATTTTCTTCGCAGTTCTTCTGATTCGACTATAGGGCTTAGGCACAACCCAGCTAACGTGTCAGTGCAAACAGCGGTCTATATGGCACGGAGACTACTGCGGCAGAATGTCCCTCGCAGAATGTCACACGGACCATGTGCAATGCAGCGACATGCAAAGCTCGTCCAAGCCTTCGTATAAGTCCAGCCTGATATCACCAGAATCACCGTATTCCTGGCGCCACCAGCGCCGAGCCCAGAGCTTTGTTCGGCAAATCAGGCAGTTCATCTGAGAGAAGCCGGATGAATTACGGTCTGGTCTACCGCCACAGGATTCCTCTGGCGCCTGGTTGCCCCAGCTTGGTGCTTAATAATAGCATCTCTCAAGGCTCGACACCGGTTACGAAGGCTCTCGTACCTAGAAGTCGTAAGCTCTGGGTTTATAACGGCAGAAGGCCAGCTATGCAAGGCCGAGGGATGCACTGGGGCAAAAAAAGAGCATAATTGTCTGGATGGGAATTCCCAGGGCACGGACCATCGAGAGGAAGCAAATGCCGCCCAAAGCTTACGGGCTTGAAGGTGATAAGTCGAAGTTTATGAGCTTTAGGTAAGTGCCTAATGGATCTCCAGACGGAGCTGTTTCCCCCCCTGCGAGCGGCCTACTACTAGGTACCAGACATCCATGACAGTATTTAGTACTTCGTATGTTACTTCGTACTGGTGAAGACGAACAAAAAACCCTAAGACACCTCATGCGCAACGGCCCAAGATGCTCCACTGGCATCGCTAAGTGCCAAAGTCCACCCCCCTCTTCTTCTCCCACCCCCCCTTTGCTGGACAGATGGACAGAAGAATTTTGAGGCCATGGCTAAAACAATAGAGTTTCCCCTTCTGCTGCCGAGGCCCCTGTCGTGGAATTGTGGCTCGTACGATCCACGAGGGTCTAGAACACGCCAACTGTCATCCTCAACCACCCCAATCCCAGGGATTGGCAACTCCACTGCAATGTTCTGCATAGCCAAACGCCTGTGCCTAATCCTCTCTTGCTCGTTGTTGGGCCTTGTTCGAGGTGCCCACGTAACTTTGGAGCTCGAAAAAAAATGGCGCGAAGGCTACGGTGTTGTACCTGCAAGTGCTCCAACCGGGTCTCCTTGACCGCGCCTCGCCCGCTCAAGGCCATCTGAGAAAGAAAATAGACCCTCACATCTGGTCGTACATGAGTCTTGTGGCCCGACACAGCCGAGTGCTTCCTCGACATCTGTTCTTCTTTGTTCGTTCACCAGCAGGTTTCCGTTTGGTCCAAAAGGGCTGTTTTCCAGAGCATTTGGTTGTGTGTGAGAGAGTGTGGCCAGTTCCCCTTGTCGTTACTCACTTTTAATTCTTGTCCTTCATTATTCATATTCCTCTCCCAGCACCCAGGTTAGGGTTCTTGCTTGCACTCTCCCCCGAGAATCCCAAACGCACCTTGGTTCCGATCGCCTTCGCCTTTCACGTTCTTGCCACGAGCGGATCTTCATGGGCTTACGATCTCTCCCCTGCCAATGACCTCCCAGCCTCTGTCGCTGGATAATGGCGTGGCCACTGTCTTCAAACCGCAACCGGTAGTTGTGCGAATACAAGAGCTCTCCCTATGTCTGTCAAGCGGAGACCGGTGCGATGAACCCACGCAGGGAGTTGTAAAAGTGTTCGGAAAATCGAGAGACGGTCTGAGGAATGGTTCAAGATCCATGCTGGACGGACTAGGATTGAAGAGACCAGACGAGGATATTGGGCAGGGTCAACAACGAACTACCCGACCCAAGCCACGGCGGAGGTCGTCGTCGTTAGGGTCACTGGAGGGTTTCAGCGTGGGCCATGACGACTACTTCAGTCGCAGGATTCAATCAGCAAGCATCTATAAAACCAGAAGTTCCGATGCCGCGGGGCCTTTGATGGCGCGGTCAGAGAAAGAAAAGCACTCAGAGATCTGTCACGATGTCATCAGAGATCGTTCAACGCTGCTAGACATTACTGCCGCTCCTATCAAAATCTCAGAACCATTACCCACGCCTGGGTGGTTCTACCCGTCCCAGATCCTTGGACAAGCGTTCAACGGACCGTGTGGGATTGTACCGCCCCTTACGCCTCCAGAGGATCTCGACTCTTTCAAATGGGAGACACCGTCACAGACAGATTCTAGTGGAGGTGCCCGCACGGTGTCAAGCTACGAAAGCGATTCAGGGAGCCAGAGACAAAGCCAGCCTCGCACAAGTTCCACATCTCGTCCGTCAGAGATACGAATGCCAGAACCGTCAAACATGTCGCGGGACGAATCGAGCCGGTTGAATTGGCTTGAACGAGCTTGCCAGCATCTTGGTATGTCCTTCTCACTTGAAACTTGACGTGTTTACTGACTGATTTATGTGCAGTATCCTCTTCGGGGGATTCCACCAGTCAACAACAAATTCAAATGGTCGTCCAAGCTCTACCTTCCCAGCCAAGGTCAACCCATATGAGACCCATTTACGACAGAGTGGTTGAAGACGTGCAGAACCACTTCACATCCCCTCCATACATCACCATCACACACGCATATTTCCAAGCAATCAGCATGGACGAAGTTCCAGCCTCGCCTCCCGCAACACCAAATACCAACTATCCGAGCGACGATTACTTCCAGGATCATACTGTCTTTACGCATGCGGCCGTTGTTCCAGCGTATCATTCCCATGTGGCCACTTTCAGTGCCGTGGCTCCACGCCCATCGAACATTATTGCGGCTCCTAGTAGTATACAGATTTCGATTCTGGAACGGTACATTCCGCCTACGACGCCTCGGGAAGTGGAGGACTTTTTCACGTTGAGCAGGCGGTCTTATTTGGCGGACAGGCTATTGGAACTATCTTCGAATGATGGCTCGCTACTACTGATCTACCCGACGAAGCTGGGCGGACAAACATTTGCGAATCGATATATCGGACCGGTTATCGAGCCATTTCTGCGGCAATTTATCCTGCTCAACAACCTCTACACAGATATTGCGATTCAATTAGGTCGAATGGACGCGGTCGCAAGTATGAAGAGCTTTGAGGAGATGCAAACCATGCTATTAGCCATGTGCGAAGCTCTCAGTCATAGAGCCCCATCACGAGGGCTCCCAAGTCGATACCAGATTATCCACGCAGAAACCGCTGAGGTGGTGCTCGACCGCACCCTGTGGAAAGAGTGGTACATTGAGCAAGAGCAGCCGCGTCTACGACAGAACTTGGTGGATTATCATAAGAGTGGCGGGCGTATGCCAGCGAGAAGCGGTCGCATTGAAGTGACACCCGGCATGCTTGCAAGAGAAGTGGTTGATGGGATCCGCCAGAGTCGGGAGACAGCAGGAAATGTTGGCGTCGAGGTAGCCGTGTTTGTCGTTCGACGCACGACTGTCGTGTAACGTTCTGTCGCGGCCAGAAACCCGCATTATCTGTGGCCCGGGCTGGATGCTGGGTCTCTCTCTCTCTCCCCCTCAGAGCATGCATGGCAAAAATGTAATTGATCAAAGCAAGGCGTTGCGGGCTGAAAGTGAGATTTCGCGTGGCGCGGGTTTGGGGTCACAGGACAATGAATGAGCCATGAGATACCCCACGGATTGTGCGATTCTAATGAAAATAAGGTCGATGCACACCAAAAAAGAAAAGGGAATGAAAGAGGCACTTCTCAACTGGCACCATTGATCCGTATAACTGATCCATACGTTCTGTTCTCAGTACTCGTATTCACCATCGACGTTCACGACTTCTCGTACAAGAACCACCCTCCACTCCAGGAAACCCTCTCTATCAAATTAGCACCGCCACCACCCGCGATAATGAGGATGACGTGCGCAGTCAAGCGAGATTGTACATGTTTCAGAAATCTTATCACACTGGCCCAGGATTAGGATAGTTCCCGATGGCTTGCTTCGAGAAAACAGGAGTGTCGGTCGCGGCATCTTAGAGTTCCACGTAACCTACTGGAGAAGGTTAGAGGGTATCTACCTAGCGAGTAGTACGAGTCAGTTCAAGGATCTCAGAAGTCTGGCGTTAGTACGAGGTACTGGGTAGTGCATGAACCAAAGGAGCCGTTGAGTGAAGGTGCCAGTGCTTGGACTCACCAGCGGGTAGCGCAAGGGGCCAAGGACGCGCAGCCTACAGGCCAACCAACCAGCCAACCATGCTTTCCAGGTACCTTATAAGCCACTCAAGCCTGACAAGTCAAGAGCAGGGCAAGCCCGGATAAACTCTCCGGGGGTGGTCAGGATCCTCCAGAGGTACCCGGTATTGACCACGGCCTTTCCAGATGTGCCGCCACAGTTCCCTATCTTGGTGCTTGACCACCTGCAGCAAGCCAAGTACGGAGTAGATAACAGATAACGGACAATCTTGCAACCATCGTTGATGGCCAATTCCGTCCACGACTTTCCAATCTGCGTCATCGATTCGACAGCGTAGCTTGAAAAATGGAGATAAAATGATGGACAATGCATGAAACTTGGCCGTCTCCCACGTCTCCCGCACACGCTATGGCCGAATTCTATTTCGCGTCTTCCCAACTACCTGTTTCCTGGGCTTGCGATTGACTAGGTTCGGGGGGCAGCGTGCAGCGGGAGGCGACCTTGAACTCTACAATCCTGTTGCACGCTTCCCATCGTCGCCAAACGGATGCGCAAATGTTGGTCCTGCGGCTGAAATTGAACCATGTTGAAAAAGCTCTCCGTCGGGTCGTGTCGTCGAGATTTCACCACTTTTTATCATCATCCCCTTTCGCGCCTCCCTGCCTGGCTCTGCCATTGTCGTTGCTGGCGTCGCTCGCCATGTTTGTCGTTGTTGTATGACCTGCTTCCTCCTCTCTCGTTTCTCCTGGCTATTGTCGCGCCTGCTCTGTGAAAAGAGAATTGTGACTGCCCGTCGCTTTTTTTTGGTGCTCGCACGCTCCTGCTGCTATCGTTGCAGCTCGCCCCTCTTTATCACCCAACCTTCACTTCCAGGCCGCAGAGTCCCTCAAATCACGTCGCCTTGGGGACGAGATCCTTCTCTTCTTTTGCACATATTATTTGTCACTGCAAGTGGTTGGTTTAGACCCGACCTCTAGCACAGCTTGCTACTTTACCACAACTCCCAACCCTTTGGTACGTTCGAACTCTAAAGGTCCTGACTTGCTCAGAATCACCAAAGTGTTTTGACATCAACATCGCTCTTCGAGTTGCCTCTTTTCATCCCAGACTTGTTCGCCTCAACAAACCATGGGTGCTCCGTCGACCTTGATTTTCCTGGTCCTGGCGGCCATCTGTGCCACGATCAACGCAATTCCCACCATCTCAGTAGTCGGTTCAAAGTTCTTCACAAGCGATGGCAACCAATTCTTCGTCAAAGGTACGGGTCAAGTCGGCGGAAGGGCTGTTGTTGATCCTGGCTGACTGAGGCGCTTCTCGTAGGTGTTGCGTACCAGCTGGTCGAAGACGACCCTCTCGTCAACACCACCCAATGTCAACTGGATGCCACACTCATGCAGCAGCTAGGCGCAAACGCCATTCGTGTGTACCATGTGGACGCCTCGGCCGATCATGCCGGTTGTATGAACGCTTTTGCCGCTGCTGGGATTTACCTGTTTGTGGATATGGACAGCTTCAAAACATACATTCGATATGTAGGGCAGATAACAATAAACCAGACCACGGCAGGGGACGGCGCAGCTGACACTCGGCCAGGAATCTGACTCGTCGTGGACCGCGAACAAATCGGCTTCGTATAGAGCTGTTATGGACAACTTTCAACAATACGACAACACCGCTGGGTTTTTCGTGGGCAACGAGGTGCTCAATGTTTGTATGTGACACATCAGTCTCGATTGGGGCTCACGCACCCACTAATAAGCCAACAGTGGCCGATTCTGGCGCTGCGCCCTATCTTCTCTCCGCAGCTGCCGACCTCAAGAGTTACCGAGATGCCAAAGGCTACCGCAAGATTCCTATCGGCTACTCGGCGACTGACACTGCCGTTCTCCGGCCTATGCTTCAGGACTACTTGGTGTGCCGTCCTAACGTGACTGAGCGCCTCGACTTCTACGCATTGAACAGCTACGAGTGGTGTGGATCTACACCTGATTTTCAGACTTCAGGATACATTGGACTGCAGGCGCTTGCCGAGGATTACCCAGTACCTATTTTCTTCTCCGAGGATGGCTGCAATACCGTACCGCCGCGCACATTCAACGATCAAGCTGCCATCTTTGGACCGCAGATGGTTGACACCTGGTCTGGAGCCATCATCTACGAGTGGATTCAAGAGATGAACAATTATGGACTTGTGTCGTATGGTCCGCAGGTGGGACCAGACGTCAACCAAGGGTCGACCATAATACAAGGGTAGATATGATGGCTCACGAACCCACGAATTTCCGAGGCCGATCGAGCTGACCGCGTTAACAGATTCACCCGCCAAGGAGTACCGACTCCTGTATCACCAGATTTCAGCAATCTCCAACAACAATGGAAGACCCTGAACCCTACAGGGGTGAGATCAGCTCAGTATGCGGCGACAGTCAAGACCACGCCACCACCTTGCCCAAGTTCGACCGCAGGAGGATGGACGGTGGACCCTAGCGCGCCTCTCCCCACGGTTGGAGTCGGTGCCGTCTCAGCAGGTATGCCAAACGGCGTGCCGAAGGGCAGCATTACAGTGGACCCTTCTGCCGCCAGGACCCCTTCTCCTTATACTTCGCTCTCTGTTTCTGCTCTTTCCACGTCGCTCGCATTTTCGACTTCGCAGACCAGTAGTACTTACAGCTCGACAGTCACCCCATCGTCGATGACCAGCAGCACGGCATCAGCGGCCACCTCGCAAGGAGCTGCTGGCAGAACCGTTTACGGACCTCCCTCGTTCAAGGATGCCGGGCTGGTAGGTATGGTGCTTGCATTGGCGTCTGTGGGCGCTGGGGTGATGGTGTGGCTGTGAAAACATCAGATGATACCTCTCAGGGACCTCTCGGAGATGGATGTGGTTGATCTTACGATTCACGAAAAGGATAACAGCGAGTTTCGATTCGGGAAGAAATGCAGCAACACGATCAAAGTATTGGGTGAAAGTGAAAAGGTAGACGATACACAAAGTATGATACGTGACTGCAACGAGGAAACAAAAAATAGATTTAATGGTAATCCCAAGAATGAATGATGGGCCTACTTACACGTCTAGTGTTCACCGACTGTTGCTTTACAATAATAATTGCTGGTGTGTAGTTCGCGTTCCGATTCATGCTGGATGCTAGCTAGTTGATGGGCCACCTCGATCTGCCTAAGCGAGCCCGCCTACGGCATCGGCTGATGACCGGGACGCCGTCCCCTTTAGGAGTAAGAGTAATTCCCATTTGGGAAAGATCTGAGTTTGAAGAAAGATGATGAGTAAAGCTGCAACACGGCAAGATTCCCACATATGGTCAGGCGAGCGGGAGAAACTTTTAAGGATAAGAACGACAAGGGGTTCTGGTGGAAGGCGTACTGATATACAGGGCTCGTGTCTACGCGTACCTAGCATAGAATAATACGCGGTATTTGGCTGGCGTCATCCGGTAGAAGGGATGGTAGTCCTCATCCACGGTGCCACGGCGTTATCTTTTTGGCCACACGAATACTCCACGGCGTATCCCGGTAAGATATATTTTGCCCGACACTTCGGCCGAAGAATACGGGGGAAGCAGGCAGATCTGGAGAGTGGTATAAGTAAGGACAGATACAGACTTGCAGCTGACATGTATCTGATGGCATACAGAAGGACTATATTAACCTCTAAGGCAAGGCAGGTAGAGAAGGGGAGATAAAAAAGGTCGGAAAAAGAGTTGTTCGGGCCTCATAAGTCCGGAAAATCATCCATGATCCGCTGTTTTAGCTTACAAGTGGCTTGGCACCCACACACATTGGCCCTTTGGTGACTCGAAGCTTCCTTCTATCTAGTATCTAGCCTCACCTCGTAGTGTGATTGGACTAACCTTTCCCTGACCTCACCGAGAAATTTCGATCTTTTTTTCTCCAATGCCCTGCCCAACGTGACGACATTATCGTCCAAACCATTTGATTGAACCATTCAATCCATGCCGTCAAAGGGGAAGAAAGGGGTCTTGTTGATGGTGACATTGCCCCCCTTCAAGCATTGCTTACCCAGCTGCATGGAGCAGTCAAAACAATCCGTGTGGTTCGGACGAAGAATCCACGTCAATGACCCATCCATACACAAGGCGTATTCCTTTCCCCTTCCTTTTTCTTTTCCTGCTCCCAACATGCTCAAGGCTTATAAATCCATCCTCCTCCACGTGCTTCGCGGTTACTTGTTGAGCTCCGTAATGTCCGGCCCTCAACTCGCCATTGGTATGGATTAACTGTCTGGATACAGTGTGCCTCTGTGAAACCTAGCGGTGTAGGGCCGACTGTCGCCGTGTATCTCCATTCGTTCGCTTCACTCTGTTCCTCTCACTCTACTTCAATATCTTCGTCACCCAACTCCCCCCTTCCAAGCCTTTTCACGACCGTCGTTCTCTTTATCTTTGCGGTTCAAAGCCTTGTTTCGCAGCAATTTCCGGTCCGTCGGTCCGACCTACCGGACCACTTACAAAGCATTTGACCTGAGAGTTAATTGACCTTCGACGAGGGACAAGGGTCATCTGCATATTAACCTACTCACAAAGGACTTCACCTCCCACAGAGCTCAAGAAGACAACGAGGCAAGATGTTCAACCAGCACAGTGGAGAAATGTTCCGTAGGCGGTACGGCCACGACGGTGAGTTCTCCTTGATCCAGGGCATCAACATGTGTCAGAGCGCTAACTTGTACAGAACCTCTCGCAAACTTGCACAATGTCGCCTTACCCGGGGAGCTCTCGCAGGATACAAGCGCAGTGCCTTCGCCGCATGGGTCCGGAGAGCCTTCGAGAAGTCAGAGCCAGGAGCGCGAGGGGACATGGGGCGAACGCGATATCGGAGGCCCTGTCAGCCGAGAAGAGGCTATGGCCCAGTTTGAGGAGATCCGGAGGGAGATCTCCAGGCTCAGCCTGCAGCGTACCGCAACCCGTGATTCCGGTGCCGAAAAAGCGAGGACTTGGCTCTCCAGAGCTCGATCTCGACCGTCGATGGCTCGGACCCGCACAATCGCTTCAAGAGCCAGCAGTGAGGCCACCGATGCGACCTGGGACAAGGAGGCTGGTCCGGAACCGGTCGAGGAGGATGACCTGGATCTAGGCGCTTTCCTCAAGGACGGTCATTTCGAGAAACGCACCGAGGCAGGGGAGTCGGCCAAGAAGGTGGGAGTAGTGTTCAAGAACCTGACCGTCAAGGGAGTGGGCGCTCAAGCAACCTTCACAAAAACCCTGCCAGAGGCTATCGTGGGCACCTTTGGACCTGACCTCTACCGCCTCGTGACCAGATTCGTCCCTGCTTTGAAATTCGGCAAGCCACCTCTGACCAGGGATTTGATCCACGATTTCACTGGCAGTGTCCGCGATGGCGAGATGATGCTGGTGCTCGGTCGTCCAGGGTCAGGCTGCTCCACATTTCTCAAGGTCATTGCCAACCAACGGGAAACCTTCGCTGGTGTTGAAGGCCTGGTCACTTACGGGGGCATCTCGGCCGAAGAACAAAAGAGAAGCTACCGCGGCGAAGTCAACTACAATCCCGAAGACGATCAGCACCTCCCTACTTTGACCGTGTGGCAGACTTTGAAGTTTGCGTTAATGAACAAGACCAAGAAACAGGATGCTAACACCATCCCCATCATCATCGACGCGCTCTTGAAGATGTTTGGCATCTCCCACACGAGAGACACTTTAGTGGGAAACGAGTACGTGCGAGGTGTCTCCGGGGGTGAACGAAAACGAGTTGGTATCGCGGAGACCCTGGCAACAAAGTCAACGGTGGTCTGTTGGGACAATTCGACGCGTGGTTTGGATGCCTCCACCGCTTTGGATTATGCAAAGTCGCTCCGCGTCATGACTGACATTTCGAATCGGACGACCTTTGTCACTCTCTACCAGGCAGGTGAGGGCATCTATGAGCTCATGGACAAGGTCTTGGTCATCGAACAAGGCCGCATGATCTACCAAGGTCCGGCGAAGCAAGCACGCCAGTATTTCATTGACCTGGGATTCCATTGCCCCGATCGACAAACCACAGCAGACTTCCTGACTTCAGTGGGCGACCCTAACGAGCGGCAATTCCGAAGCGGCATGGAAGCTTCGACACCTAAAACTGCACAAGAGTTGGAGGCGGCGTATCTCAAATCGGACATTTACAGAGCAGTGCTCGCCGATGTCGAAAGCTACGAAAAGGAAATCCAGGCTTCCAATTGCTCTGATACCAGACAGTTCCAGGCAGCCGTTCAGGAACAAAAGAGCAACAGTAAACTCATCTCACCCCGGTCCAGCTATACCGTCTCCTTTTGGCGGCAAGTTATGGCTTGTACACTGCGCGAGTTCTGGCTTTTCTGGGGTGACAAGTCGACGCTGTACACCAAAGCCTTCATTATCATTTCAAACGCTCTTATCGTCGGTTCCTTATTCTATGGAGAAAGCCTCGACACCAGCGGCGCATTTTCTCGAGGTGGCGCTCTTTTCTTTTCCATTCTGTTCCTTGGCTGGTTACAACTGACAGAGTTGGTGAGGGCGGTCAGCGGCCGTGTCGTGATCGAACGACATCGCGACTATGCGTTCTATCGGCCAAGCGCTGTGGTTATCGCCAGAGTCGTTCTTGACCTGCCGGTCGTCGCGGTCCAGGCGGTCGTCTTCACTGTAGTGCTCTACTTTATGGCTAATCTCGATGTCGATGCGGGCAAGTTCTTCATCACTCTCCTTTTCGTGTACATCAGCACAATTTGCATCACAGCACTCTATCGGATGTTTGCGGCCTTGAGTCCGACCATTGACGACGCGGTTAGATTTTCCGGCCTTGCACTCAATCTCTTGGTCATCTTCGTCGGTTATACGATTCCAAAGACCATTTTGACTGGCGATGTGATCTGGTTTGGTTGGTTGTTCTACATCAATCCGGTTGCATATTCGTACGAGGCAGTATTGACGAACGAGTTCCACGGTCGATTGATGGATTGCTCTCCTTCCAACTTGGTGCCCCGCGGACCCAACGCACAACCAGGTTATCAAGGATGTTCACTTTCCGGAGCGACTCTAGGCAGCACCAGCGTCAGTGGCGATGCTTACTTCGAGAATACCTTTGGCTATTCGCACTCACATCTCTGGCGGAACTTCGGAGTGGTCATCGCCTTTACGGTTCTTTACATATTGATCACAGCCTTCGCTTCCGAAATCTTCTCGTTCGTTGGAGGGGGAGGTGGTGCTTTGATCTTCAAGAAAACCCGCAAAGCAAAGAGGATGGTGGGCGAAGAGACCAAACATACGGATGAAGAAAAGGCTGTGACACCTGCGGAGCCGGGCTCGAGCGGCACCTCGGAAATAATGAAGGAGGAGCCGGGCGCCATGGTGGATAGCATCGCCAAAAGTAAGAGTGTGTTCACGTGGGAGAATGTCCAGTACGAAGTCCCATATCAAGGTGGCACGAGAAAACTGCTCAACGGGGTCAACGGATACGTCAAACCCGGAATTATGATTGCGCTCATGGGTGCGTCGGGGGCCGGCAAGACAACTCTGCTCAATACCCTCTCGCAGCGGCAGACCACGGGCACTGTTTCAGGGGATATGCTTGTCGACGGACGTCCTCTTGGGATCGAGTTTCAGCGAGGGACCGGCTTCTGCGAACAGATGGACTTGCACGATGAAGCTGCCACCATTCGTGAAGCCCTCGAGTTTTCGGCGATCTTGAGGCAAGATCGGCATGTGCCAAAGCAGGAGAAGCTTGACTATGTCAATAAGATCATCGAATTACTGGAACTCCACGACATCGAGGACGCCATCATCGGCTCTCTGGGTGTCGAACAGCGCAAGAGATTGACCATTGGGGTGGAACTGGCTGCGAAGCCGGAGTTGCTGCTGTTTCTCGACGAGCCGACCAGCGGGCTGGATTCTCAATCTGCCTTTTCGATTGTCCGCTTCCTGAAGAAGCTCTCCCAGGCGGGCCAAGCCATCATCTGCACCATTCACCAACCTTCTTCGATGCTGATCCAGCAATTTGATATGGTCTTGGCCCTGAACCCGGGCGGCAACCCGTTCTACTTTGGTCCCATCGGGGAGAATGGAGCCGCTGTGATTGAGTATTTCGCCAAACGAGGTACCCAATGCCCACCAAACAAGAACGTGGCCGAGTTCATTCTCGAGACGGCTGCGAAAGGAGGCAAGAGAAGAGCAGATGGAAAGCGGGTCAACTGGAACAAAGAATGGCTTGAGTCGGAAGAGAACGCCGCCATGCTCAAGGAGATACAGCGCCTGAAGGAGGAACGGTCCAAGGAGCCGCCGAAGGAGGTCAAGGAGCAGCTCGCCTTTGCAGCTCCTATACCACTCCAGACCTACGAGCTTACGAAGCGTACCTTCCGCTCTTACTGGCGGGACCCGTCCTATTTGTATGCGAAGCTCTTCACCAGCGTCCTCATCGGCATCTTCAACGGCTTCACCTTCTACAATCTTGACGACTCAGTTGCGTCGCTGCAGGAACGGTTCTTTACTTCTTTCCTGATCATCATCATTCCGCCCACCATCGTCAACGGCGTCGTTCCCAAGTTCTACCAAAGCCGCGCGTTGTGGGAAGCGCGTGAATATCCATCTCGCATTTACGGATGGTTCGCATTCTGCACTGCACAGGTCGTCGCCGAAATCCCCACGGCTATCATCAGCGCTGTCATCTACTGGCTGCTGTGGTACTATCCGACGGGACTGCCACGCGACAGCGGGACCGCGGGGTACATGTTCCTGATGACCATGCTGTTCTACTTCTTCATGTCGTCTTGGGGCCAGTGGATCTGTGCGTTTGCCCCTTCGTTTACGGTGATTTCGAACACGCTACCGTTCTTTTTCGTCATGGTCTCCATCTTTAACGGGATCGTGAGGCCTTACAGCCAGCTGCCCGTGTTCTGGCGGTACTGGATGTACTACGTGAACCCGGCCACGTGGTGGCTGCGTGGCGTGCTGGCGGCGACATTGAAAGACGTGACAGTCCGCTGTGCGCCGGGTGAATCGACGCTCTACAACGCCCCACCTGGCCAGACCTGCCAGTCGTACACGCAACCGTTCATTGACTCGTCAGGTTTGGGTTATGTGAGCACTCTAGCGAACGGGACGTGCGCATACTGTCCATACGCGACGGGGAGGGAGTATCTCGCCACGCTGAACACCAAGCCGAACGAGCAGTGGCGTGACTTTGGCATCTTCTTGGTCTTTGTGTGCTCGAACTGGCTGCTCGTCTACTTCTTCATCTATACCGTGAGGGTGAAGAAATGGAGCTTCGGGATGCGCCATGTCTTTGGCACGGCTGAGAAGGTGATTGAGGCGACGAAGGGTTTGGCGAAGAGGAACAAGTAAAAGCGAGCCATGGCACATTGCTTTAGAGCGATGTAGCATCGTGTTTTGTGCCGGTGGGCAAATCAGAATCTGGTGAGAAGGAGAAGAATAGCCAGGAAGTGACGAGCCCTCGAAGACGTGTGGTCTGGTTGAGTGCGAACTGGAAGCAACTGGCCGTGCAAGAATGATCTCGGACGACTGGTTTGAGTGGATGGGGGGGAGAGGAGGTGGTAGAGAGAGAAGTAAGAAGTAAAAAAGCCAAAAAATGGAAAAATGTGCGAGGTGAAAGTCACACTATAGATCTAGTCCTGTGGCATCTGAATCCCTGGATGGTGAAGAGGAGGTTCCGCTGGAAAGCATTCGATCCTCGATCCTCCAAAAATAAAGTTCACTGCTGAGCATCCTCAACGCCCACGATTTGACAACTGACCTCCCACAACCTCTTCGCGTCGTCGACGTCGTAGCACCAGGGCGCATACCCCGGAGCCCAGAGGACATCGGTCTCGCCCTCCGGGAAGGGCGGACTTACCGCGCAGTCGTCGAGGAATTTGCCCCCGGTCCCTTCGAGTTCCTTGTCGACGGCGGCGAGGATCCCGGTGGCCGCGCCCTGCGCGACGGATTTGAGGCAGCGCTGCACTTCGGGCAAGGCCACGATGGCGGACACGTCCATGTGCGAGGCGAGGCCCGTGTCGATGATCCCCCCCGGGTGGAGGGACCAGGAGTGAATCCCTCGAGTGTTGTAGCGCCGCTCGATCTCGTTGGCCATGTAGACGTTGGCCGTCTTGGATTGTCCGTACGCCTTGTAGGGGGTGTACACGCCGGGGCCTGACAGGGTGAGGTCGTCAAAGACGATGCGCGACTGGCGGTGGCCGATGGACGAGACGTTGACGACCCGCGACTGGAATGCTGGGGAAGACGCCGCGAGCAGCGCGGGCTCGAGGAGACGGAACAGCAGGAAATGGCCGAGGTGGTTGGTCTGGAATTGCACTTCGTGGCCATCACGCGTGAGTTGCCGCTCCGGCACGGCCATGACCCCGGCGTTGTTGACCAGCACGTTCAACTTGGTTTCGCGTGCGAGGAACTCTGCCGCACAGCGCCGCACGCTCGCAAAGTCCGCCGTGTCCAGCAAGAGCAGTTCGACCCGACCGCCGCTTTTGAGCAAGTCGTCGCCCAGCGCCGCGCGTGCCTTGTTCAGGTTCCGCGCCGTCGCGTACACCTTGGCCCCCGTGGCCGCGAGCGCCCGCACCGTCTCGACCCCGATGCCGGCTGACGTCCCCGTCACCAGCATGACCTTGTCGCTCAGCGCGTTTTCCAGCTGGTTGTCCGCGATGATTTGGAGGGCTGTTGGGCGTGAGTCGCCCGGCCCGGCGAGCTTGGACGGGACGTGCGCTTCGGCGTAGCGGGTCGTCATTTTTAGCAGGGTCTTCTCAAGATGAGATATTGTCGTGTTGTTCAACTAAGAAATAAGGATGAATGGAAAAGGGTGGGCAGGCTGTGATCCTTCCTGGGGGTGGAGATGGAGGGTTGGATTCAGTGAGGAGAAAAAGCGTAGTCTTGCGAGATGTCAGAGGTGTCAGAGGTGTCTGTGCTGTATGTAGTGTTTCTTGTATATTGTATACTTGACCACGGTTCACCACACAGATCAAGATCAAGTCAAGATCAGGTCTTCCGTGCCTCCTTTTATATCACAAAAACCAAAACAAACCTTTTCCACGGGACCGCTCACTGGATCCTATCTTCTCTCCAGTGACGTTTATGCATGCTCGCCTTGCTGCAAGATCGAGGAGATACCTTTTCGTTATTTCCTCCCTCCTTGTCCGAAATTTAATGCATCTGGCACGCTGGGGGAAAACTTACCTAAACACCGATTTATGCATTGAGCGTGCCTTACCTTGGCTTTTTGGCGCCACGGATCGTGTGTCAAGTTAACTTTTCGCCTCATGTTTATGGAATGAATGGGCGTGGGCGTGGCCTCGTTGCTGGGGTTGTGATATTGACCAGGCCCGGGGGTATCAGGTTGTGTCCAATCAGAATAGAAGTGGACAGATTCGTCACTACTATTCGGGCGAAATGGTGCGGTTGTACGTTGAAGCTGGATGGTGAGGCTCGTTCCAGGTCCCCAGATGTAGGGATAGATGTAGGTTGCTTACGGGGTGCGAAATGTCGGAGAAAAGAAATCCCCGGCGGACAAAGGCACGGCCATGGACGGACCAAGATTCGGAATTCGGTCTGTCTCTTCTGTTCATTTATTAAGGCAGGACAGGAACCTCTATAAAGTCTGTCACTCCCAACTGATGACCCTCTTTTCCGACCAGAATTGCCCATTGGCACCTTTAATGTCTCCAATGGCCAACAAGACGGGCGTCTGCGCTCCTTGGTCGGGCGTCTTCACTCCCCTTCCTTTGGTCATGTCCGTGTTGACGTAGCCTGGGCAACAGCTATTGATCAGGACTTTGCTACCCTTTTGCGCAGTCTGCCTCGCCATCGCCGCTGTCATTCCTATCACGCCAGCTTTCGAGACACCGTACGCAGATTCGGGCCAATTCTTCTGGTAAGTCCCGTTCGACACCGCCGTCGAGAACTCTTCCATGAGTTGGGTGATCTCTTCGGGTGTCTTCGCCTGCAAGAACCGAGATCGGATGGACCTCGAGTACCTGGAGTCCAGTGAGCCTGCCGTGCTGGCCACATTGACCAGTCTGCCGCCATCCTTGATATGTGGCAGCAGTTTCTGCGTGACATCCAACGTCCCATAATAGTTGCAGTGCAGAGTCTTCCGGACCACGTTTTCGTCGAATCCATCCATCGCGATGGCGGCGTTGTTGATCAAGAAATCTATGCCATCGGGGTGTTCTTGCGTGATCTTCCCTGCAAACTCCTCGATGCTCTGCTTGCTGTCGATGTCCAGTTGGAGAAACTTCACATCCGTAAGCCCTCCATGAGATCGTAAAGCTTTCGCATGTTCTAGTTGGGGGTCTGCCTTGATAGACTCCAGAGCCGCCTTCCCCTTCTCTTCGTTCCGCGCAGTCAGGTAGATGAGTAAGGGGCCACTGTTCAGTTGAGAGTGCGGATACTGGAGTGCGAGCTGGCGGATAATGGCAAGTCCGATCCCTTTGTTGGATCCTGTACAGGCGCCCACACGCGCATAGGCCGTCATTTTGATAGTTACTAGGTAGAAAAGCGCAAAGAGGATGAAGCACCTAGATAAAGCCACCCATGAGTAAAGTACATTAAATCAAGGCCTCACCTTATCCGGAGTTAGGGGGCAGTGCAGGGGATGCGTGTCATAAATCCGCCTGATGCTCCGATAAGGCGCTGCACAGAGCAGCTACAAGACATTGCACTGGTTGGGAGGTCCATTGTTGCAAGATTGTACACAATGCTTCAGAACTTGATAGAGTAGAGCTTACAGTGACAGCCCCAGAGGCGACAGTTGACAGAGAAAACAGAGCTAGACTTTGACGGGCAGATGGAGAGAATGATTTGCATTGCAGGGGCATCCATTGGTGGGCGATTCTCGTAGCCGAGAGTTTTTGCAGTGGTTGAACCCTAGGGCCGAGGCCAACCGCTGTCGATAGTGACGTCTTTCGCACCGAGAAGTTCAAATCGCCGAAGCATTTCCATTCAAACCTATCGCTTCAGGTCAAAAACCACCGTCGTCCCCAGCTTCCCACCGATCTTGCAGACCGCCAGACCTCGCAATGGCCTCGAAATTCCTTCCTAGACCTTTGTTGCGGCTGGCGACACCTGCTCAACAATGTCGTTTCTACTCCAGACCCTCCGCTTCGATATTCAGAGCTTCCCCCGCCTCACGTCGAGCTGGTC
This sequence comes from Fonsecaea nubica, assembly GCF_001646965.1. NCBI lineage: Eukaryota > Fungi > Ascomycota > Eurotiomycetes > Chaetothyriales > Herpotrichiellaceae > Fonsecaea > Fonsecaea nubica. The sequence continues at coordinate 133,500 of NW_019173696.1, read as the reverse complement.
GCAGCCTGTCACGAGCCACACGACCACTTTTTGTTGCAGGCCAAAGGCGATCCATTTCTGCTAGCTTGCAGCGACGCTACGCCGATGTCGAGGAAGACGAAGGCTTCGACCCAGCCTCCGTTGAACGCGAATCCGACGAGGTCGATGTCTGCATCGTCGGCGCTGGCCCAGCGGGACTGAGTGCTGCCATTCGATTAAAGCAATTGGCCAATGACGCGGGGAACGAAGAGTTTCGCGTTGTCGTCCTGGAAAAAGCTGGCGAGGTTGGTGCACATATTCTGTCCGGCAATGTGCTGGAACCCAGGGCTATAAATGAGTTGATCCCGGACTGGTTGAGTGAGGAGAATGAAAATCGATTTACGCAGGCCACACCTGCCGGGTCAGATAAGATGCGATTCTTGACAAAATCAAGTGCAATTCCTATACCGGCACCTCCGCAGATGCACAACGAAGGCAATTACATCATTTCTCTGAGTCAGTTTGTCAAGTGGTTGGGTGAAAGAGCTGAAGAGGTGGGCGTCGAAATATATGCCGGTTTCGCGGGTGCCGAGATTCTCTACAACAATGAAGGCGCAGTCAAGGGGGTTGCCACAAATGATCAAGGTGTGGGAAGAAATGGAAAGGCGAAAGCCAGCTTTGAGCGAGGGATGGAGTTCCATGCCAAGGTTACGCTCCTGGCCGAAGGATGCCATGGCAGCCTGACCAAGCAAGTGTCCAAGAAGTTTGATCTGAGGAGGGACTGCCAGCCGCAAACATATGGGCTCGGACTCAAGGAGGTCTGGGAAATCCAACCGGAAAAGTTCAAGAAGGGGCAGATTTCTCATACCATGGGGTATCCGCTGTCGAAGAACGTTTATGGTGGCGGATGGATGTATCACTTCGGAGAAAACCTGGTGAGTCTGGGGTTGGTCGTCGGCCTCGACTATGCCAACCCCTGGATCTCTCCCTACGGCGAATTCCAGCGCATGAAGCTCCATCCATTTTACAAGTCCGTGCTGGAAGGCGGCAAGTGCATTGCATATGGCGCTCGCGCTCTCAACGAAGGTGGCTTCCAATCGATACCGAAATGTGCGTTCCCCGGAGGTGCCCTGATCGGCGACACTGCTGGCTTCCTCAACGTACCTAAGATCAAGGGCACGCACACGTCGATGAAATCTGGCATGTTGGCTGCTGAAGCCGCGTATCAGGCTCTCGCAAACAACAGCGAAACAAGCACTATCTTCCTGTACAACTATGAGGACGCCCTTCGGGAAAGTTGGATCTGGCCTGAACTGAAAGCCGTGCGCAACATGCGACCCTCTTTCCACAACCCTCTCGGCCTTTATGGTGGTATCATGTACTCTGGTTTGGAGGCTTTCGTCTTCCGTGGCATGATGCCCTGGACTCTGAAGCACAAGCAACCCGACTGGGCGGCCACTAAACCCGCCGACCAATTCAACAAGATCGAGTATCCAAAACCTGATGGCGAAATCACCTTTGATATCTTGACTAGCGTCTCACGGACTGGAACCAATCATGAAGAGGATCAGCCTGTGCATCTGCAGGTGAAGGATTGGGATGCACATGCGCAAAAGGAGTGGCCGAAGTACAAAGGCGTCGAGAACAGGTTTTGTCCTGCCGGCGTGTATGAATATGTCGAAGATGACACCAAAGATATCGGGGTGCGGTTTCAGATCAACTCTCAGAAGTAAGTCCCCTGTACCTTGGCACGCGGCTTTTCGATATCATACTTACACTGACGCTACTAGCTGCATTCATTGCAAAACATGTGACATTAAAGTACCAGATCAAGACATCAACTGGCAAACTCCCCAAGGTGGTGAAGGGCCAAGCTACAGCATCACTTGAGAGGCTTATTGATTGATATTGTGACGAAGAAGCAGTGACTCGGCCCGGTCAATTGCCTCAACCAGAGGATTCTCCCTCGCGTCGCGCGGCAGGGTCCGCGTGTGATATGCTTGAGTTCTGGGCAGCTTTTTATAAGGCCTATGCTTTTCTAAGCAGTGTGTGAGAGACATTTTGGGGGGTTGATCTCATGACAGAAACATACGGCCATAATTCCTGGCGGCAGCAATGACTTTCGATAGACACACCCAACCAACCAACCAGGGTCTGAACAACAGGAGAAATGCCATGGACGCATTATCAACACCAACGGGGTGGCGGCGAGAAGACAGAGGGCTGGAGTGCCAGGGAGAAGAAATACATGTATAATTTCAAGGGCATTACAGGACAAAGACAGCCCATCACCTTTCCCGACTGCACATGTTAGTCAAAGTGAACATAGCATTTGATCTCCAATGAAAATTGCAGTAACCTGTTTACCCCGGGTTTGGTAAACCCAGCCAGTCAAACCAATTGAAAAGTCCCCTGTACCAGTACAAGTGGGCGTACTGTACAAGTAGAGTTGATGTACAAGTACCTACAAGTACAAGGGAGGTCTCATCTCCACTCTTCGATGGACTGGCTCTCCAGGTCGGCTGAGTGTTCTTCTGTACCGCGAATCTCAACGAGCTACAGATCAAGGTGTCAGGCAAATGAGAGACCAGCCAGACTAATCCATCACCTTTCTGTTTCGTGATGTGGTGGTCGCACCCTTGAATAGTGTGTGGTGACAACACTGCAACCTTAGTAATGAGGCACGTGTGAGGCTTTCGCTTACAAGGCTGAATGACCGGAATGGGCAGGCTCTCCGAGAGCAAATAATTTCTCGTACTTGTTGGTGGATAAAGTTGGCACTCTTTCGAGCTGGGAAGGCACGAATGGGTGGGCCTCGTATGGATCCTTTCGGAAAGTGCCACCAATTTATTGGCTGGAGTGACACCGGTTTGGGGGATTTTTGGGCGACCTTTCGGGACACGGTTTCCCGATGGTGATTGGCTGACAAGGCCTCGTCATCCCTGCCGCCAGCGACATGCCAAGCCAGCATGTGAAACAAACCGACCTACCGATCGCCCAAACCGCGTCAGGTTCGTGACTCATTTCCGCATCTCACCATTTTCCTCTTTTCTTCCCTTGCTCTTTTTCTTTGCCTTCACACTTCTCTCTCCTCCTTCCTTATCACCCATTCCAGAACTGGCTTGGGTTGTTTGCCATTGTGGGAGCCCGCAGTCAAACGGCATTCGACCGCTTGTCAAAACGCAGGTGTGTTTGACAGCTGACTGCTGAATTTCCAACAGCTCGGCCAGACCATGTCGCAGGCAAATAAAAACCCCTGGATGTGGGCGGCGGCAAACCCGACCTCTCCTAGGTACGAGGTACTACGGATGCCACTGCAACAACTCTCCAGCAGAAAAAGCCTGAACCACTGAGTCCGTCCAAGAAACACGTGAGGGCGACCCACGTTCCGGAGTTCACTTCCCAATCCTGCCAACTCCTTCCGAAAAGGTGAAAATCCTGTTTCACACTCTCCCCCAGTGTCTTTCCATGACGCTTCCAGGCTCTGGAATAACTCGATAGCAAAAAAACGTTGTGTTTGTTGCATCATGCATACCTTAGTTTAGGGGGCGCGGGAGGGCGGATTAGGCAGGAATGCCCAGCGAGTGGCATGCAGCAAGGCAGAGGGAATGAGAAAAAAAGGGGCAGATAAAGGTGCAGCAGGGCAGGGCGCAAAAAAGTTGCAGGGGGGGCTGCACGGGGGCTGCAGTGGTCTGCACAGGCGAGTTGCTGGGCAGATTCCTGGTGGATAAGGGCGAAATGTGGGCTTGATTGCAGCAAGCTTGGGCATTTCGATGACACCAGCTAGGCTTATTGTAGCGTAGCGCCACTGTCCCGGCGGGGCTCCCAGTCTGCTCTCTGTGGCGACGGCCTGGGACTATAAATGCCTCCCTCGCCCTCTTTCCGCGCGAAGTGCAGCCGACCTCTTTCTCCTGACATTTTTCGTTCTTGGCACTCCCTCCTGCCAGATTCCCATCCACCTCCCCCTCATTCTTCGCACGGCATCAGAGCGCATTCTTGCCCAGCCTGCGATTGATCCTCCTTCTATCTCCCTCCCACACTGACATCGACTGGCTCTCTCACATAGTCGTGTCGCACCATAAATCTCCCTTGGGCGCACCCCCCGCAAACCAGATCCGCAAGTTCTTGGACAAAGACCCAAAGATCTCACCTGCGACCCGCGCCTGCCACTCTCTTCACAAGGGCAAAAACAAAGGAAACAAAGAAAAGAAACCAAGCCACAATAGACTGTCTGCACTTTCCGCTCTTAGTAATTCGCAATCGCAAATCTACGCACTCTTGCTTCCTCTTGCTCCTCCGTTCTGCCAACCTCGTCGTCGCTCCTCAAGGCCAGACGAACCAAAAAAGTTTCTCGACGGACCTGATCTGAGAAAGAGCCTCATCGGTCGACGGGACTCATTGTCAATTGGAAGTAGGGCAGTTGTGTTGTAGGGGAGACATTGAGTTGTTCATCTCCCACATATCGGTACGAACACCACCGCATCCATCTTCTCTACGTTTTTCTCCTCAGGTCGATTCTCCGATCTCAAGACCCATCGTCGTCGTCGTCGTCGAGTTGATACCGCGGCTACCTCGTGCTGGTCAAGTGAATTCAATCAGAAATTCACTTTGACCTTGAAAGTCGAGCCTCGCACCGACCGACGCGACCGATCGCCTCTCTCTGCCGCACCCTCGCCACCCGCACAAAGTCACTTAGCGATTCATCATCCTAACCTCTAACATTTAAATTTTTCTCCAGACTGCTTTCATCCTTCATCGATCTCTCACATCGACGAGGATATACCAATTGCGACCGCTTCACTGCGCCGCAACCGAAGATCTCACACATCTGCAATCATGGAGTCTCTTACCACTCACCCGTCCACGGCGCAACAGGCCAAAGCCTTCACGTCTCCCGCGTCCTTGTCGTTTCCTGGTGGCGCTGGGGATTTGACACCGCCCTCCTCTGAGAAAGATGGACAAAACCTCAATGGTGGCTCATACGCAGATGGGAAGCTCAACGGTCAGCAGGGAGGAAACGCCGTTCAGGCTCCACAAACCCCCGGCGCAACGCCTGGTGCTGGTGTGAGTGGTATTGTGCCCACCTTGCAGTGAGTATTGTCCCTTTGTTGTCCTTTCCTCAAGGTCAGCAGAGGTTAACATTCTCTGAAGAAACATCGTTGCTACGGTCAACTTGGACTGCCGTCTTGACCTCAAGACTATCGCACTCCATGCTCGCAACGCCGAGTACAATCCCAAGGTAGGCATCCCCTTCGCTGCGTGAGATGGCTGGCACTTACTGACTCTCGCAGCGTTTTGCCGCTGTGATCATGCGTATCCGTGACCCGAAAACCACTGCCTTGATCTTCGCATCTGGCAAGATGGTCGTCACTGGCGCCAAGTCGGAGGATGATTCGAAACTTGCGAGCCGCAAGTACGCTCGGATCATCCAGAAACTGGGCTTCAATGCCAAGTTCACCGACTTCAAAATCCAGAACATTGTCGGTTCATGCGACATCAAGTTCCCCATTCGACTGGAAGGTCTTGCCTCCAAGCATCACCCCTTCAGCTCGTATGAACCGGAATTGTTCCCTGGTCTCATCTACCGCATGATCAAGCCCAAGATCGTCTTGTTGATCTTCGTCAGCGGCAAGATTGTGCTCACGGGGGCAAAGGTCCGCGAGGAGATCTATCAAGCCTTCGAACAAATCTACCCTACACTATCAGGTGAGTGGTCTTTGATGAGTTGTCCCAGAAGCAGTCAGCTAACGTGGGTTAGACTTCCGCAAAGTCTAGATTTGCCTTACGCGGGACGGGATTCTCCCGGCAACCTTGTATCAACATTCAATCTTTTCCTCGGCCGCTCCTCGACAAAGGTCACATTGTCGCGGGCAGCAAAGCCGACACGCTCAAGTGCTGCATATAGCAAGCCAAGCGTGACTGAAACTACTTACCAAATCTTACCCTTTTCTTTTTCGCCTGTGTCACGACTATCTATGAGCATTGCATGGCGTTTTTGAGCGAAATCCCTTCATTTTGTTGCGTGGGGCAAAGGCATTCAAAATGGCTCGGGTGCAGTCGGCCTGCTTACACCTTATTAGACATTGGGTCTCATCGACAAAGGGGATATCAGCTTGGGGGACGGTATTCGGCGCTGGTCGATTTCGCATACCGTCTTGTGTGGAAACATCTCTTCGATTTCCTCTGCGCTTGGTCATGTGGTTGTGAGAGAGAGAACATACCATTGACCAGTTGCTGGCTAGCGCGCACGGACAGCTTTACCAATAAGGGGAGGCTTAAACATTTCAAAGCTTGAGTTCTCCATCCATGAGTGGAACATTGTCAGTCATGGAAACCAAAAAAAAAACACAGATGGGCAAGTGAGATCCTACCCGTCTGCTCAAATTGTTGTTATAGAAAAGCAGCAGAAGATGCTCGAGTTGGACTCGGGATGGAGTCAACGTCAGGAGGGTTGACACGATACCTTGATCGTGGTCAGTAGTGCCCACGACTGCATGATGATAGCTCAATATGAATTCTCATCCCTCCATCTCTGTTGGACTTGTTTTGTAACAGTATTCCACGCCACTGCACGTCCATACGAGAAGAGGATATCTCATTGCTCGTTCCTATGTCGTGGCCGTCCCCCTCTTCATCTCCTCGTCGAGAATCATGCCCTTTTCCCCCGCCCGACTCCCGTCTTCACATGCGATGAACTCGTCTCCGCCATTTTTGATGACCTCCTCCCTCAGGTCCTGCGGACTCCTCCACCGCCAGATGTGCGCCAACTCGGGTTCCAGTCGGCCCTGGATCGCCGCGACAATCTTGTCCCCGATCACGGGGAAGAATTTGAATCCGTGGCCCGAGCCGCCGGTGGCGAGGAAGAGGTGCTTGAGGCGCGGGTGCGAGGTTATGAGGAAGTTGCCGGTCGGGCTGTTGTTCGGTAAGTACATACGAGGTAAGTAGTTAGGTGGATGAGGTAGGGAGGAAGGGTTGAGCGAGTGAGGAGGTTGTTGTCCCAAGTGTTGCTTCGCGGTACAATAGAGTAGAGTGGCTGGCTACAACAAGTACGGGGTGCAGTGGGCTGGCCAAAAACAGGCACGAATAAAGAATGAATTATTACTTACGTGTCGCAGTACCAGCATATTCGCGTGCGCGTGAACGGTCTGTCCGCCATATGGGGCAGAATCTCGCCAAGGGCTTCTCGCAGGGCTTCTTCAGCTTCGCGCGGAATGGGGATGCCAACTTTGGGGACGCTGACTGCCACGGACCCCGGGTCGACGCCGTTCGAGTTGTCACCACGAGGGTCGATGATCGCCCTGGATATTTCAACGGGATTTCGATATCCATACCCATGTCGCGCGATTTTGAGTTCGTTCCCTCGTGGAGGAATGACAAACATCCCTCGACTCATGTTCATTATCGTCGGGCGGTCTGCCATCGCAGCCTGTTCTTCAGGGGTGATGTCCAAATATGCCATCGTCTGGCCGGTCGCCAGACATCGGCCTTGAAGGTCGATGAGGCTGGGACTCCACGCACCGGCTGCCAACACGGTCAGGTCTGCCTGGACCTGCTCCCCTCCGGCCAATTCCACGCCCTGGCAATCGTCTCCGGAGAAGACGAGCCTGGCGACCTGCGCGCCTGGGCGAACGCTTACACGGCCGGCACCCTCGCGCTGTATCCTCCTCAGGGCATAAGCGACACACGCTTCGGCATCGGCCCATCCTGAGTTGAAGTTGGCGTAGCCATGGTCCCCGCTTACATTGTCGTAACCGGTCGCCTTTCGAATCTCGTCATATCCACGCAATTCCCGGATCTTGCCCAAGTCTACGTCGCCGTGGTTCTCTTGTGCCAGTCTCCTCACATTGCCCAGGGATTCTTGCAGGTATGCGTCCTTGTCCTCGTCAGCCGTCAGCACGAATCCGGGCTCGTGGTATCTGCCTTCCCCTCCCCATGCTTCTGCCCTCGTGTCCCGCCAGAGCCGTTGCGCCTCAGAGGCCAGCCGAGCATAGTGTCTATCGGCATAGTCGGCGCGGACGATGCGGTTCGCGTCGACAGAAGAGCCCGAGGGGTTCGGCAAGGAGGGGGAGCCGTCGATGATGGTTATGCGGGTGCCATTATACGAGGGGTTGGAGAGGAGCGAGAGCGCCGTGGAGAGACCAAAGACGCCAGCGCCTATGATCAATATGTGCTGCGGAACTGAGGCGTTAGACATGAGGGGGAAGGAGGAGACCAGACCTGTATATATATATGTATATGTATCTGCTTTGCGAGATCAAAGAGAATCCTTGAACTTACCGACCGCAGCACATCGAGATACGAGGTCCTCTTAGCCCACCTTGACCCGGTTAAACCAAAGTTGACGTCGTTCTCCGCAGAAGAGAGTTGCGAGTCTGGACGGCGCGCGCCCTTGAAAGCCCGAGGTCGGATCAATCTCGGCTAAAGAGGAGCACAGACATTCTCGATTTTTGGGCGCAGCTTGACAAGGCACAAGTAAATATCGTTCCTCAGATCTAGAAAGCTCCAACATAGATGAGTCGTTGATTTTTGAGCGCGAAAGACTCATGGCGGAGGTCGGAAGGCTATATCTCGAGTGTTCGAAGATTCCGCACCTTGCACTCTCCATTGCTGCGAAGCGCGCAGCGGCCGCTCGTTCCACGTCAACATGCCTCAATCAGCGACGGCTTGTTGTTTCGCAGCCAGTCCGGCGGTCTGTATCTGTGCTGTCAGAGCCTTTACAGGCCGCTGCGAGAAGAACCGCATATAGATCCTCTTCCTCCTCGCGGCGCAGATACGCCTCCTCTACGACGAAGCAAACCCTCCCAAACCCCAACATCCCTCGTCCGGTAGTACAGTCCCCATCGCAACACAAACCCAGACCGACGCTCCTGGACCGCGCCACCGCCCAGGATGCGCTCGACGCGCTCGCGGCCAGGAACAGGAGGCAGCGCATCCACATGTCCTCCAACACGTACTTCTGGGTCACGTCGCTGTTTGGCTTCCTCCTCTCCACCTACGTCGCCTACACGTACATGTCCTACGCGCGGTCCGTCAGGGAGTCGGAGCGTCTCGATCTCCCGCAAAACGCCGACGTCTCGTCCCGGTGGCTGGACCTCTCGAGGAACTTTGACGACGAGGTCGAGTTGTCCGAGAAGCTCATGTTTCTGCGGAGCAAGAGGGAGAAGCTGTGCAGAGAGGCGCGGGGGAATGTGCTGGAGGTGAGTGCCGGTACGGGGAGGAATATGGAGCTGTACCGCCTGGATCCACTGGTCACGCCGGAGGACAAGAGAGTGCAGAGCTTGGTGTTCAACGATTTGAGTGGGGTGATGCTGTCACAGGCACAGAGGAAGTTTGAGAAGCTGCAGGAGAAGGCCAAGGAGAATAGACGGTTTTCAGGACCTGTGCAGTTCGTGGTTGGTGACGCCGGCGACAAGGGCCTGATCAAGAGGCCAGAAGGGGGGTTTGACACGATCATTCAAACAATGGGGATCTGCAGCGAGACTAACCCGGTGGCGTTTTTGAGGCAGCTGGGAGAACTGTGCAGACAACCCGGGGAGAAGAGCCAGGGGGTCGACGCGAAGATTATCGAAAAGGAATCTCAGCAACGTCTTGAGGATCTCGGCAAACGAAGTGTTGTCTCGGACCCAGAGCAGAAGAGGCAGCAAGAAGACGAGGATGCACTTGTTGCCGAGTATGGAGGTGACCTGGGAGGGAGGATTCTCCTCCTCGAACATGGCCGATCATACCTCGGATTCATCAACCGGGTCCTGGACAACGGTGCCAAAATGCACGCTGATCACTATGGATGTTGGTGGAACAAAGACATTGACCAAATCATCAGGGATAGCGGTCTGATTGTGGAGCGGAAGAGGAGATATCACTTTGGGACGACGTATGAGTACGTGCTCAGGCCGAGACCGAGGCCGAGACGTGGAAGTGAGGCAGAGGATGAGGAGGACAAGATGACAGGTGCAACGAAGAATGCTGTAAAGGATTTGGATTCGAGTCAAGGTGAGCAGCAGGTCAAAGGGCGGACGGGAGGATGGTTTCGCAGGAATTGAATTGAACGAAGACAATATAAGAGGGGAACTAGAGAGAGGAGATACTCGCTGAAGAAAGATATTGTAATTCATCATGTACAACGCAGCGCAAAGCGACCAATTCAACTCTTGCCCCTGGTCTTTTTTTTTGGTCTTCCTCAAGTTAAGGTATCCGGTACTTGTCCGTAGTGGAATTTCATTGACGCTGTAGGAAGTGGGAAGTGAGAAGACATGTACCAAGTACCGCGAGGCGAGGCTGAGGAGAAAAGGAGGGGGGCTGCACCGGGAGGACCAGAAGTACATACCGAGGATACCTGGGGTAGGAACACGTGCCTACCAACCATACCTATTTGTTGGTCCTGGGGACTAAAGTACAATTCGTACCCAAATTCATACTCGTACATGACTTCGTGGTACTTACATCACCTCTCACGGTCTCCCCTCATCGATCCCTCGACCCATCCATCAAGAAAAGCCGATCGGTTTCTCGCTTGAGGCCGTGCGTGAGAAAAGCCCCAGCGGATGCGTCACCCAAAATCCTCCTGCATGGGGATGTTGGGGGGAGATACAACCATAATGTGACAACGTGGAGGCAGCAGGGTACTGGAAGGGTACCCAAGACTGGGTACTGGGTACATGAGAAGGCCCGAGTACTCAGTACCACCGTACTACATCGAGTCAGGAATGATGAGCCTTGATGTGTTGCCAGGTGCCGGGGGTGCTGAGGATTAGGTTACAAGGGATTGAGGGGATGGATGGAGGAATGGATCCATCGTCAATAGGTGGATGGAGAGAGGGATGTAAGCGAGCAAGTGATCGAGAGATGTTCGCCAACACTACCTAGGTAGGTAGGTAGATCAAGACCGGCTGACTGACTGACAATCAGGGGTTGCTTGTCCCAGGAATTGCCTGCCCAACCTGCCCATCTAACCTGAGCGGGAAGTGTTCAACAAGTTCAACCAGAGTAACAATACGAGCACGGATGGATCGTAGATCCGGCTCAAGGTCCCGCGAGAGAGTTGAAGGTCAGGGGTGAAGAGGACTCGAAGCTGCTGTTGGGAACGAAGTTGGAGATGTCACAAACGCACATGGCTGGCTCTCCGCATGACTGCCAACTCTGTACGAGGTATTGCATCACGATATTACTTGGGCTGCAGATAAAGGCCTTCGCTAGATTGGCGGGATTCCAATGAGGCGCAGAGCGGTGTACCTAATCGGTACCGTGTCGCCGTGCTTGCAGCAGACTGATGCGAGGTGTGGATCACAAAGGGGTGAGAAAACGAGGGTATCACGATAGCAAACACCCAGATTCCCAACCGTGATCTCATAGATTTGCATATCCAAGCACCAGGAGGAGCGAGAAGGATGATAGTGGTGGTGGAAGACAAGTAGGATACAGGGTTGACCCGACCTGGATTGTACGGGCTGCCCCACAGGAATGACTCGCTGTGATGCGGGTGAGTCTTGCCTCAAAGCCTGCCGTGTTATGAGTTGGTCTTAGATTCACCAGCTTCGGTTCGTCAAGATGGCGTCGCTCCCGCAACTCACAGCACCCAATCACTTGGTCCAGACACCAGTAGTCCCGTGTTTCAGGTGGTGTCTGTTGCAGCTGCGCAAGCCATCATCTATTTCACATCGCGGGGTTGGGTGGTTGGGCGTGTCTAGACTCATGTCTGCTCTGACCGCCTTGTTGTAGACCAATCAATCACCCAAAAAGATGTACTCAATGCGCAGTGCTCATCCTTGCCACCAAAGTGGACGTTCGGACAGGCGAGGGTGCAGACGTGCAGGCTCGACAGGGGCGCATCTGGCCTTGGGGGCTAACCGAGTATCACGTGAAGATAAGGGCTGGACTTCGGCTGTAATAGACGGATGGAGCGGATAGTGGAGGCTTCGCCGCAAAGTCTGATTTTTTTTTCTGACGCTTGGTTCACTGACGTTTTCACGTTGCGCTGAATACGTCAGTCATGATGGCCAAAAAAAAAATTGAGCACTGTGGAGTTTTGTAAGGGAGAACCCGGCTTGAACTTGTCGCAAGCGACTCGAGTAGACATCGGCGTTGTTTCTCTACGGTGCGAAGTAAACAAGACCAGCTCGGGTGTATCAGGTACTGCCAGATGCAGGAGAAGTACGAGGTGCTCGTATCACCATCCAAAAAAAAGAGCCTGGGTAACGTCGCCTAGAGCAACGAAGCTTCTCATATGCCGTGCATCTCGATTGGTGGTGGAAAATGCAGGGCGACTGGTGATGGGCCTGGAGAACTGCCCGATGTGGCAGGATCCGTAAACTCAGGGAAAAGGAATTGTGCGGCACGAAAAAAAAGTGAGAGAGACAAAAAAAACTAAAATTCGAATGGGGATGGAGGGGCAGCGGGCCGCTAATTGGCGGAACGATGATCCTTGCTTGCCTGGGTCGGTGGTCATCGAGCCACCCCCTGGAGACTGCAGCAAAACTTAACTCTTACAGACATCGCAAGCGCATCCAGCTGCCTCCGGGTAACAACCTTGGCTCCAGAGCCGGGCTTTTCCAGAATTTTAGGGGCAGACAAGTTGAAGATCACTGTTGGGTATTCTGGTGTCAAGATTGACGGGCCTGCTCTACAACCTTTTTCCGCAGCACCAATACCCAGACACTGCCAGACCACAAGCGCTTACTCGAGATGCGGTTACAGAAACTTGGCTCTGGATTACCGATGTTATATGAGTCTTTCCACTGGCGGATGATGCCCGTCAATTGTCGGCTCGATTAGTGAGGGTATCAGAGGGGATGAAGAGACGAGAAATAGGGTTTATCGACATTTCCGAGATGAGTAAAGTGGTGTTGCATAGCTACAGTACGACCAAGTAGTTAAGTGACGGGCGGGCACATCACAGTTGACGGGACATGGGTTGACAGTGACTTGACCTTGATGTCTTGTTAGAGATGTGGAAAATCACACCACAATAAACTCTAGCCATGCCGCAACGGACGGAACAACAGCCTGACATCCCAATCGGCGATGGGTGCAGGCTGAATATAGCATTGCGCTGGTTGGGTCATGTTGGGCCGTACTGGATATGGCCGATGCAGCCATGACAACTTCACGACGTAACAGGTGGAGGCCTTTTCTTGTACTTGTACATGTAAAAGCAAGGGGTCCGGTCTGACTGGCGTCGGGCAGTGGTTTGACAGCCAGAGTCGGGCAAGTGCATCCGCGAGTCCAGCAGGCAGTTTATAACACTGTAAGGTCTTAGGCGCTCAGCGTTGCCTCCAAAGATGCTAGCCTGGCCCGGATAGAAGGGGCTAGTAGGGCTAGTGAGGCTAAAACAATGACACCGAGTTGAGCTTGGCGACTGGTCAACTGGCGCCTGGTGGGCACTCGGATCTCTTCTACTAGATACTTACGGAGTGCCCAGTGAAAAAAAAAATGGTGAGCAAAAGGGACTTTCTAGGTAGGGTCCTAGGTATCGAACTTCGCCATTGCTCCCTTGCTTGCTAGGTGACAGTTGGTGGCATTTTTAGGACTCAGACCCATTCTCGGAGTGTCTAAGGGCCCAAGTGTCCAAGCCGCCCACGAGGGTTTTTGCTTTGGGGTTGTTGTGGCGTGTTACCGCTCTTCCCCTTCCGCCCCCCCTTCAGAGTACTGCAAGTCTCTTCCTGCGCATTCCTGGCACCTCTCACCACAACTTGGTACACCAGCTCTTCCATCCCCTCCGTTATTACTCGTATCTCTTCCCCTTGACTTCCTCTACCACCATCTTGTCTCACTCATTCGCATTGTCCCTACTCCGGCATTCAGCACCTTGCATCTATCTATCTTGCTCACTTTTCATGCCACGGACCATAGCCCTACATCCGTTTGACAAACCGCCAAAAATCAATCTGGTCCGACCCACTTCCGCACACGACCATCTCCAAGCAAACAACAAAAGGTCTCCATCTCCATCTCCAGGACCCTGAGTTGCCTGAGCTACTTGTGTACCGAAGGGCACGGCCGCCTAGCAGGCTCCCATTACCGCCATTTCTCGCTTCTGCAGTCTCCCTGTTCATCATCACCAGAATACTCTTCTCCGTACAAGTCGTCGCCATCTGCCTGCTTACCGCCGTTTGACCTCAACAAGTCAAGTGGTCAGGACAAGATCTTTTTGACGCAAGGAGGCGAGGGTAGACCAATTGAAGCTGGGCCCTGCTCCATCTGGGAGAGTTTTCATTGCTCCACGATCCTAGCACCCTTGGTGCACCTTGCATTGCAGCCACGCATTCCAGCTGCCTCCATCCTCCAATCATCGCCTCGCCATCCACCCTCCCTTCTGTCACATCTTTCGCCCTCCCTTGTCCAACGCTACGCAGCTCGGCAGCACTAGTCCATCCCTCGACTGGTGTCGCCGCAGCCTGAATCATCATTCTGCCATTCGACAATTCCACCCTTCCTAAAAACAAAATTCCCTGCTTTCGGCGCTCCTCTAGGTTACCAGAAAAAAAACCCCGTTTACTGTTGTACACGACTCCCTCACCATCCATCCAACCCCCCCGGCCATACAGTGTGTCGCGACTTCATCCATTGTCCTGTTATACAACAGTGCACCGACAACATCTTCTCGTACCTCACCAAGCGGCAAACATATGACATTCCCACCATGGGTTACAATACTCGTCGGAAATCCCTCTCTTTGCCTTCGCTGGGCATCCATCTACCCAACGCCTCTCGCGCTCACCGCCCAATTCTGAAGACGACAACACCTCCTGCTGATGCCTCTGCGTCTCCTCCGCCTCCTACCAAGAAACAGAAGCGCTCTCATGATGGCGACGAACCTCTGTCCCCTGTGTCCTCTCCGCGCTCTAAAGTCGGCTCACCTGCGATCGACCTCCCAACATCGACCACATTAGCACTTGCTACTGCCGTGGAGCAGACGCCACCCCCCTCTCCAAAGCTTGGTACCCCCGTTCGAAAAATCGACACAGATGGTATCCATGATGACATTGTCATCTCGGTGATTGAGCAGTTGGAAAAGACGGGGAATCGCCCGCATCTGATCAGGGATTTGGCGACTATACTGGCTTCCACGAACGCCAGTATCGCTCAGTAAGCTTCTACGAATCGATCGTTGACAAGATTCTGGCTAATTTGCTCTTACAGTTCTGCAAACCCCGCGGCTTTACTTTCCTCGCGTCTGAGTCTCTACCTGAAAAGGCCATGGACTGCCTTGTCACCGTGCCCGTTAGCGAAGGAACTAATACCCGTTCACCCCCGGAAGGTCTTCTTCTTTCTTACAACACAACCGCGAATGCCTCTTCCTGATTCCTCGGATGACATCCTCCCTCCACCAGTGATCTCGGTCAAAAACCTGACCCCGAGCGTCTCGGATCATAGCCAGGTCGATGACCTGGACCAGCGAGACCGTGCCCGACTATCTCCCAGTCCGGAGGTAGAGTTGTACTCTCCCGACCTTGATCACGATGACCCAATGCAGCCTCCAACCCCAGGCGACCACTTCAGCGCCAGAAGCAGTCTGAATCCTGACGGCACGCCTGATGTTCGTCGTAGAACTAACCGCGCCCCGAGTCCTCCACTTGAGGAGGACGAACGCGGGTTCACTGAGACAGCCACTGCGGTTCGTGCCCGTGGCATGAGCCTACACAATCCTATCGTTCAAGCATCAATTGAAGTTGATGAAAAGACCCCGGCTGTTGAGGTGTCAGAAGAGACACCGGAGCAGCGTCAGAACCGTGATAGAGAGCTTGGGTTTGCCCTCTTTGGTCAATCTCATCAAGCCCTCCATGTGCCGGAGCAGAAGCTGTTTTCAAGCAGTCCAATGATTCAGGCGAAACCCGACCACCAGGCACCCGTGACCAAGACGAACTTGACTCTTGACCTGGATGGAATTGAGATGGGAGTGGCTGCCTGGAGCATGATGAGCCCCGAGCAGATCGACGTCGAAGAGCTCGACGAGATGTTTATGGGTTTCTAAACCCTGGCTATTGCCGCGACTAAAGTTGCTCGACGCCAGGATAGGCTCTCACCTCGATAGATTTTGTTCACCCTCCTAACATCTCGACTTTGGCGTTGGCTAGCGTTTCCAATCACTGCCAGCCAAGAGCTTCTGTGGTTGGCTTGTGGTGAAATGGCATGTTATTACTTTCGGTTTGTCGTCTGATGTCTGCAGCGGACAAAGCCATGTGTTGATAGAATTCCCATCTCATGAGAAGAAGAGATTTTGTAGCATTAGAGCTGGGATGTCGGAGCTGAGATTCTGGAAAAACAAGTGTATCATGAGCAATCAAACAAGCCGTGTATTCATTCTTCGCTACAACCTGTGGTTTCTCAACGCTCCCTGGGGAGTTTCAGCCCATCTTTGCTTTGTCAGCGACCAGTGTCCATTCCGGACTAACTGTTTGCAGTTTGATCACATTCATATGCCTCGTACCTCGTATCTTGAGTAACGTTGCGCAGTTTCCCCAGCCACGTTCAATTCAGTTTTGTAATCAGGACACTTTTCTATCTCCCTGTCTGCCTATCTGTTCCATCTGACGCTCACCAAGACGGAGAACGAGTGAGAAGAAACGAGTACATTAGGTGGTAGGTCTTTTGGCACTCGTAGCGTGACCTGATGCTTAGTAGTCATCGTTTGAAGTTGCAAATTTCCTACATTCTAGAGGAGCGCGAGGGCGGAACCAGGAGGGAACCTCACTGAGAGATCACTATCCATCTTATTTGTTGGTCATCTCCTTCAATATCGGTATGTGTCTGTCTGGCTTTTGGGTGGTTGGTTGTGAGCCGGAATCTCCGGTTTCCTTAGTTACGTTACTGACCTCAGAGCCAGAGCCCCAGAGCGTGCTCGGACATGGTCATCTGTCGAGGCAGAGGTTGACAGGTTTCTTTCTCCGAGGGTTGAGGAGAGGGAAGGGGAAGTAAGCCAAGTCTGTCCGGGAGGGTTGGTCAGTGGTTAGTGGTTATTCACCTTGCATACCCGTATTAATGTATACTACCCAAGGTAGGTGACTAGATGGCTAGACGACGGCAAGCTAATGAACAAACTAATGACTGGCTCATGACAGCCAAGACTGTCAAGTGGATGGATGAGTGGACGGGTTGATAGGGTGATATAACCAACATTCTAGCATACTTTTGAGCCGGCCGGTCGGTGCCTTATCTTATATGATGGTATGGTCCGGTCGGGTCGCTCGTTGTAAGAGATACGAGGTAAGTAACCCTCGGTGTCGACGGACCTTTTCATTTGCCGGCGATGGCGGCAGCGGCAGAGGCGGCGTGTCTACTTGCGTGCTGTAAGTAATTAGTTTCGTCTGGCACTCTGGCACTCTTGGCCCCCTTGCTTGCTAGTGATGGATGGGGAAAACCACTTACCATACCGCAAGAAGCCGAAGGGGGCGGCGAACGGCGCCTTTGTCCTCCAAGTAGACGTTGTGGACGTTAATTCCAATGACGGTTGAGCCTTACCTTGCCTTCGTTCGGGGTCACGGTGGTCCGGTGGATGGGTGAGCGGGTGAGTGAGTGGGCTCCAAGATGTTCCATGTACTCGTACCTCTGTGCCATCGATGAACTGTACACTGCCGCAGAGGTTCAGCAATTGTCGGTGTGTCGGTGTCGATGTCAAGACCCAGGCCCAGCCCCAGGCCCAAGCCGATGCCTCCAGCCGTGGGTGGTGAGCTCAGCATCACTGTGCGACGAGTATGGCTCGCTCGTCGACATCACGTCCTAAAATCGCTTTGCAGCTCATGAGAGATAGTGAGAGAGGGTGAGAGATCTCCGGTGAGGACGCGCTCTATCAGACCGAACCTGTGTGGTCGTCAGGGTCAGACACATACCCAGGGAGGTAGGTAGGTAGGTATATACCTCAGGCCAGGTATTGCGGAGCCATTTCACTCGTGGAGCCAATGGAGCCTGCCGACCCGCCTACCTGGTCCGACCAAGGGCCACATACGCGCATGGATGCAAGTATGCACTTATACATAGAGTGAGTGACTCCTGGCCATTCACTCACTCATTCATTCACACATTCATTAGTACCTAGGTAGTGTATCAGATACCGATCTCGGAAGGAAACCCATCCTCCCCTTGCCATGATTCCAGAACTTCTGCGGGGCCACCAAGGGTTTAGTCACTAACTACATTGAGAGTGTCGAATTGACTTTGCGGGAGGTTGGTTTATGCTATCTATGTACCTCGTATGCATGCATGCCTGGTCCTTTTGATCTCTGAGAATGGTTGACCGGCGGGCTGGCCTGAGTAATTGCTCCCAATCTGGTGGAGGGAAGTCACCGTGTATACAATACTTGTATACAATAGTCGTGTACCCAGGCACGTGCTCTAGTCTCGAGTGGCCCAGTAAAGACATATGTATTACCATGGTGTTTGTTTGTAAAAATAGGTAGTTCCATAGTAGTCCCTCGCCAGTACTCCAGCCGTACTCCAGCCGTACGTACGTACGTGCTTATAAGGGTATGTTCATGTTCATGTTCATGTTCATGCTGTTATCTGCTGTCCACATAATCGCAGTACCGACGTCATGCTCCTGCCAACTCACATGTCCCGGGCCCTGGTGCCCTTATAATAGCTTTTGATATGTTGAATGGTGAATGATGCTGGTGACATCCATCATGTTTAGAAGATTAGGATATACACCTCCATGGCAAAGGAGTGGTGATATCAATCGGGTATTCTGTTTAATTTTCTTGGTTCATTCCTCCCTTTCGGATGAACGACTAACCTCCCGGTTTTCGGCCGTACACGAAATGAAAGTTGACGTAGAGATGGTTGTGGAAATCCTGCAGTTCTCGGAGGACGTGGGCCACGAGCACCCGGCACTCGTCTTCAGACCAGCCCCGGTAACGGGTGAGAAAGCCCAGAGCAAAGGGCTCGATGGCCGAGCAGACCTGTCCGAGCTGGTATTTTCCAAGTGTCTTGAGCTTCGGGTCGCGTGGCCATACACCGACAGGGACCTGCAACGAGGTATGAGATACGTCAGGTAGATGTGATGGCGACCAGAGTACCCAGAAGGTAGGATGAAACAAGAACAACTCACTTTGTAGATATCATCTCGGACGTCGACAAAGCCAGCATTACTCATGCGTTCTCTCTGCTCTTTGGCCACGTCGAGATCCTTACCAAATACCTTGCTGCCCTCGTTCACTTCGTCTTGCCATCGTTTCAGATACGGCGCCCGGGTGAGCTCGGGATCGTCGTCCGATTTGAGGTGAGTCTCGTACTCCTGCATCTCGAGCCACCCGCCTGGGTTCAACGATCGTAGCGCCTGCTGGTATAACCTGTCCCAGTCTTTGATGCTGCCGACCATGGTGCGGCCGTGGATGAAGTCGTATCGCTCAGCCTCGGTGGTTGCCTCGACCCAGTCGCTCTCGACGTCATCTACGTAAAACCTGACATTCGGAGGCACCACGTCCGGCTGGATCGGGCTGAGGTCTGTGCCAATCACCGAAGCCATGGGAAATTCATCCGCAAAATCGACGGCCCAGATGCCAGTGCCGGTGCCAAAATCGAGCACCCGCTGCGGACTCGCCAATATTGGTGCGCGAAAAAGTCGGCCGTCTAAAGTCAGGCGGAAGACGTGGTGGAGGAGATCAAGGCGGGCTTGTTCTAGTTCATCGTTGGGGAGGGTGTATGCGCCTTGACGGTAGGCATGGTACCGTCGGCCATGTTCGTAATGGTATTTGTATACTGAGGATGCCAAAGATGTGCTGGCCGCTGTGGCGTCGTCGCCCAAGGTGGAGTCTACATCACTCGGTTCATTTGACTATCAGAAGAGATCAGCCATGAGGTGTGGGTAAACAAGGTGCGGAATGAGGTGCGGAAAAGGGAAACTTGGTCAGTCTCACGTCTGGCTGGATCTCAGCATCTGGATTTGGTGCAGCTGGTTGTTCGACGATGGCGCCCGGCTCCAATGACTGTTCTGGAGATTGCTTGGTTGTGTCACTCATATTCGAGTCTTAGTGCAGCCTTGTTCACCCCTTTCAGTGGAGGCTTGGATTGTGTTCGACGGGCGGCGGGGAAGTTCGTGGAAGGACGGGCCGCACGGCGCAGAGGGCATTTGTACTTGAATGCGAAGCCGGTGGATGGTGGTAGTTGCACACAAGGTGCTCAAGGATGCGGTACGGTCCGCCCAGTGCTTTTAGGTACCACCACTACTGCCGACTAACTATACTGCCGTTGGGGGGATGTTGGGGGTCGGAGCGTTAGTGCATCGTTAAACCTCTAGGCGCATGTCTAGGCTTCCGGAAGGCCTGACGGGCATCCGCAGGCTAGCCTAACACATACCATGGCCACCACGACCTGCCTATCTCTCGCTATACTTGTGGGCATCGGGGATCAACCCCCACGATTGCGTGAGAATCGGCCATGTCCATTCATCCATTGGTGCCACCCAATTCATCTTGTCTGCGTGCGTCTCCATCGAGAACAGACTAAATCCAACCTGTTAAACATGTCCAGACGCAGTGGAGGCATTCAGGCATTCAGGCATTCAGTTCTTGTTGGTTCGGCGCATCTCGTGGTAATGGATCCATCTTACTCCTCTCCATTATTCATTCGTTCAATCCTGCCACTACCTTGCTCTGTGAGTCTTGAGCCATGGCCTCTTCAATCCTTGATGGGTTTGCCCCGAGCTCCCTGACAACTACCGTGGCCATCCTGGTTACCACATGGCTCCTCTATCTGATGTCACTTGCTCTGAACCGGCTGTATCTGTCGCCACTCGCAAAGTTTCCTGGGCCAAAGGCTGCCGCCCTCTCACGATGGTACGAGCTCTATTACGAGGTCGTCCTGAAAGGCCAGTACTCGAGGAGGATAGATGAGATGCACCAGCAATATGGTGAGTCGACTTCGGGTATAACAGTCATCAAACGAGTCAACTAACATCCATCCAGGCCCTATTGTTCGAGTCGCCCCGGATGAGCTCCATATCAAGGACAGCGACTTTTTTGACGAACTATATGTCAAAGTCCCACGGGTAGACAAGCACGACTGGGCAGCTGGGAGGTTCGGGAATCATGGCTCTATCATCACTACCGCAGACTACGCTCTACATCGTCGTCGTCGTGCAGCCCTCAATCCCTTGTGAGCTTTCCAGGGTGCATGCGGAGCGATAGCTCTTTGGACACGGTCAAGATTCTAACCTGAAGGTAGCTTCTCTAAACGGTCAATCATGGACTTCCAACCAGTGATTCGACAGAAGGTTGAGCAACTAAGCAGGACACTCCGTGAGTATAAAGCAAAAGGCGATCCAGTGGTTTTGAGCGAGGCATTTCCAGCCTTTGCCGGCGACATTATCACAGAATACTCGTTTGGAATCTGCTACGACCATTTGGGTTCTCCGGATTTTTCAGAATCTTTCCATGCCGCATTCATGGCTGTCGGCGAGTTCGGCCATGTCGCAGTCCAATTCCCTTGGTTTCACCCAGTGAGTCCCCCCTTTGGTGCTCAAGCAACTCCACGACTGCTGACATAGACATAAGCTCTTGAATTCACTTCCGGATAGCCTTGTTCGCAAAATGCAACCAGCTCTAGGGTCTCTCCTGCAGCTTCAGACGGTGAGTCGGGCACATCAAGCCCTCGGAAATGGGGTTCCTCTAAACGCTGCCATATAGGATCTACGAAATATGATCAAGCGACTGACCGAAGGGGACGAACTTGGGGAGGGAAAGGTTTCTCATCGCACTATATTTCATGACCTGCTTCAAAGTGCCCTCCCACCCGAGGACAAGGGAAACCGCCGCATGGCAGACGAGGCCCAAACCGTTATTGGAGGCGGCCTCGAGACGACTGCGTGGGCGTTGAGCGTGGCGTCGTTCCACATTGTGAACACCCCTCGAATTTACAAGCGACTACACGGGGAGCTTGCCCAAGTGATGCCCGACACATCCTCCATTCCAGATCTATTAGAGGTCGAAAAGTTGCCCTACCTTCGAGCCTGTATCACAGAAGCAGTCCGCCTTTCGTATGGCATCTCTGCACGGAATCCTCGAGTGCTCAACCAATCCCTCCAATACAAGCAGTGGACCATACCTCCACGAACCGTTGTCGGCATGTCGATTGTGGATGTCCATCACGACGAGAATATCTTCCCCGACTCCCGTTCATATATTCCAGAACGATGGCTGGGGAATCCCAAGGCACCTAACGGGTCTCCACTTGATCGTTACTTTGTTGGATTTGGGAAAGGGAGCAGGAGCTGCCTCGGGATCAAGTACGTATCATTACTGTGGTCGCATTGCTTCTTCAAATACCCTTGAGCTGATTTCTTGCTAGTCTGGCGTATGCTGAACTATTCCTTCTCATGGCGGCTCTTTTCCGACGGTTTCGCTTTGAACTGTTCGAGACTGACAAGTCGGATGTCGAGTTGAAGCATGATTTCTTCCTGCCGAGTCCAAAGCTGGATTCCAAGGGCGTGCGGGTCAAGGTTGTTGAGCTCTATGAGTGAATTGATGACAGTGACTGACCCGGCACCATATAGTCGTATATATCATATCTATCCTTTGTCTCGGCCAACCTCTCTCCCTTGTTCGTCACATACACAAATCTGAATGATCTGAAATGGCCCTTCTCCCCCGATAGTATCAATTTCAAACCGACGAGACAGTGAATCGTGCTTAGTCACTCGCTACGGTTGCGCGTCGCGTCGCCCAAAGCGAGCCAAGTTCCGACTGTCGACCTTAGAGAGAATGTCGATGTACTCGGCAATGAGTCCCTACAGTCTGTACAGTCTGTCTCAATTCTGCGAGCTCAACAATTAAATGGGAGGCGGAACCATCGGGGCAAGTGTTGGCTAGCTACCGGACGCGAACTACATGCTTGGTGTGTACAAACTGGTACTTGTGCATGAAATCCTTGCTCTTTACGGCGCGGCTCGTTCCTGGTCGTTCATTCCCGCTTCTCTACTTCCTTGCCAGGAACCCGATTAACCAGTTAGCGAGCTACAACTGGCAGAGCGATCTGCAAGGACACGACAAGATCCTGAACCCTTTGAACCCTCCAGTACCGGCCCAGTGATGGAGACTCGGGAACCCTTGATGCAGCAGCCGGGGATGACGGCTTCATCTCCGCGCTTTGACATGGCATACATCGACCAAGTCTCGCAGGGACGACGCAGCCTCAGCACGCCTCTTATCGAGCCATTGATCACAGGCACGGGCGCCAGCATCTACAGATCCAAGATAATCCCTGCCATACGGGCCGCGCAGTCCGAGATTGTGCTGGTGACGTGCTTTTGGGCCGCGTCCGTGACGCGCGTACAACTCTGCGAAGCGCTCAAAGACCTGTCCAGGGCAGTGCTGGCTTCCTCGTCGACGTCGTCATCATCTCCGAGAAAGGTATCAGTGCAGATATGTTTCTCGTCGAGCTCACTGGCGCGCAATATGCTCCTTCCAACGCCTTCGGAAGGCCAGGTCTACGGCCCTGAGAGCTGGGGAAAACTGGGCCTCCCGGGACCCGACGAGATCAGAGGCTTGAATTTGCGGGTGGTGCGCAAGTTCTTCTGGCCTTGGGGCATCGTCCATTCAAAGTATGTCATAGTTGATCGAAAGCTTGCCATCTTTCCCTCGTGCAATGTCTCGTGGGAGCGATGGTTCGAGGTTGCCATCTCGTTCACGGGGCCGGTTGTCGACCATTTACTGCACTTCCATACGGATTTCTGGGACAAAGGGAGACCTCCGGTGCCGCCATCACCACCACCTCCAGATATTCGTGCCACCACCTCGGTCACAGATGAGACCACCGCTACAACAGTCCCGGTAACCCTGCTGCCCTCGCCGCACACGCCGGCCAAGCTTCCAAACCACCTCAACCCGCGCGTCCTGCTCGGCCAAGTCATCCCATGCATACCCACCGCCGGACCACTCCCGTTCCCCGCCACGCCGTTGTTGCAGACCACACACCACCTGCTCTCGACGGCACAGTCGAGGATCGTCCTGCTGACGCCCAACCTGACCGAGCCGACCGTGGTGGAATCCCTCGTCGAGGCCCTGGGGAGGGGCGTCCAGGTCTGCATCTGGACCAACCGCAACTTGATGACCGTGGAGCAGATGGTCACGGCGGGCACGACGACGCCGAGCTGTGTCCAGAGACTCGTCGACAGGGCTTTGCACTTGGGACGGTCTGCGCTGCTCGAAACATTCTTCTTCGACGCTGACGACGGGCCTGGTGTGTTGCCACGGCGCCGGGGACAGAGTCGAGAAGATGACGCTGGTGATCAAGATGAAGAGCGAGACCAAGAGTCCATCCCCGTCAAGCTGCACGCCAAGGTGACCATTGTCGACGGCGAGCGCATCCTGTTGGGCAGCGGCAACATGGACGCGGCGAGTTGGCGGACCAGTCAAGAATTGGGCGTGCTGGTCGAGAGTCGCGAGGTTGTTGACGAGTTCAAGAGGTTGTGGAGGTATAGCAAGCTCTGAAACCCCTGGACCTTGACGCTTGACCTTGCTTGACCTTGCTTGACCTTGCTTGACCTTGCTTGACCTTGACTGACCTTGACTGACCTTGACTGACCTTGACTGACCTTGACTGACCTTGACTGACCTTGACGGTATCCATATGCCTGTCTGTTTGCCTGTCTGTCGGAATAGGTGGGGAAGACAGGGCAGGCAGGCAGGCATCTTCTCTATCAATCAAACTACCTATCCTCCAGCAAAAGGATCAATTCCACCCAAGGGGCTTCGTCGAATGCTTACTTGCCCGGACGAGCCTTGAATCCTCTGAGAGAGAACCAGAGGTTCCTCTGTGACGGAGGTATGAGGGTCTTCTAACGTTGTTATTCACCACGGTCTGCTTTTCTCAGGGTTTGATCTACGATGGATAAGATCCATGCTGAGTGGCGATCCGCCAGGGGCAGGGACCTTCACAGTCTACTCGGTACGGTCTACAGTCTACAACGACCAGAAAACATGACAAGTTTTCGTTGGCTTGGAATCGCGATAGCTTTGAAGAATGAATCGACGGGCAGACAGCCTTGTTAACACAAAAATATTGAACCTCCCCTAAAGTCCTCGAACCTGGTCAAGCCTTGGTCAGCCGTCGGAGAAGCATCAACGGTTTCCCAGCCTGGACCACATCGTTTGGCTTGACGAGCAACTTCTCGACCGTGGCGCCCTCCATGCTCTGCTCGGCCTTGACGGGGATTTCGAGCTTCATGGCCTCGAGGATCGAGACGACCTGCTCGAGCTTGACCGTGTCGCCTTCCTTGACCTCGACTTTCCACACGTTGGCGTTCAGGGGAGCTTCGACGGGGATGATTTCCGGGTCTGAAACATACAAACAGAAAACGTCAGTCTTTGGTAGATATTTCACTGGGAGGGGGAGAAAAAGAAGAAGAAAATGATGTGGGGTGGGGGAGGAGACATGTACATACCATGCAGCAGCTCCTCGACGGTGTCCATGCTGATTTTGCCGGCTTCCTTCTCCTTGCTCCATTTCTCGAGGAGTTCCTTCTCCAGCTTGTCCATTTCGGCCTGTGCCTGGCGCTGCCGGGCGCGGATCTGGGCGACCTCGTCCTTGGTCTCCCTCAGGAGCTCGTTGTGTTCCTTCATGTCGAACTCGGTGTCCTCGTACTCGTACTCGTAGCGGCCGCTGCGGAACGTTGCCATGATCCCTTCGTACTCGTCCTCGGTCACCTCGTAGAAGGTGATCTGGTCAAAGTCCTCAAACAGCCACGGCTTCTCCGCGCTGTAGCCTCTCTTGAACCCGAGAATGTCGGCGCCCGGGATCGAGAGGCCCGTGTTCATGTACCCGCCGGGCGACTCGACGTTGTATAGTGCCATGCATGACCCACCCCAGCCGACTTGTCCTTCTGGGGTGTGTACCCGCGACGGGTTCATCTTGGGGCACTGGATGCGTTGACGCGGATCGATCGGCAGGGCGATGGGCAGCGCTACAAAGAACCCGACCGCAACCACCATCAACGATGATTTTGTGTATATATCTCGAAGCTTACGACCGTGTTAGAGAACCTAGAATGCATAGAAAGCAATAAACTTACCTGTTGAAGCGTGAATGCGTTGTTCTTGGCCACAAACTCCATCGGATCCGGTAGGTACGAGGCATACGGTCTCTGCGTCTCCATGTACCTCTGTAGGCTTTCCTTCTGCCTCTTGCTCTGGAATGTGATGGGGAGTTTATACTTGCGACTTGGAAACTTGGCTTCGCTAAGATCGCCGAGTTCCTTTTCGAGCTGGAGGAGATAATCCAGCATCTTCTGGCGGGGCACCTTTGTCGAGTCGTAGTAGAGCATGAGGGAATTACCGCACGCCATTCCCGTATGCATATCGCCGTTGGAGAACGAGATCTCGCCCCTGTTCTCCCGCAGCTTTCGATACAGGGCGACCGCGCGGCAGCGGTAGTTGAGGTCGAAGGAGCCGTGGCCATAGTCGATCAGGATGAAGTCGTCGCCGCCCTGCCGATACGACACGAGCGGTTGGTTGCCGTGCTCCTCGATCTTGTGGATAATCGCTGGCTCCCACTCTTTCTTCTCGAAGGAGGGTGGAGGTCCCTCGTACTTGAGTGGTGAAACATTATCAAACCTGCCTTTCCCTTGGCAACAATCGTGGATTGAGCCTAGGAAATCTTCAACTTCCTTGCGCTTTGCAATGGCGTCCTGGTACGACACTCTCTTGAATCGCAGCTTGTTGCCAGCCTTCATCTGCCCGAGTCTCCAGTACTCGGCCTTCACGATTGTTGTCGCCGACACAAACCCTCCGAAGTCGGGCGCGTCGATGGGGAACAGGCACGGGTCATCGCCGGTCCAGTTCACAGTGCCGATGGGGTATCCGTATTCGATGACATTTGAAGGATGTGCACCACCCTCCCCTCCGTCAGGACGTGCCCATTTGGGTTTCGGACCAATCAGCCTAATGCCCCCTCGAGCGGCATTGTGTGAAATCGTCCAGGTGCTGTCGTAGAACTCTTCAATGGACTCGTTGGTGACGAAGCCCTCATCGTAGGGCCCAGGCATGGCCAAAAGATCCCATTCCTCTGGGTACGACGGTATTAGATTCTGTGGCAGTGAAAGCTCGCCACTGACATCTGGTAAATCCGTCGTAATCACCAAGAAATCGCCAGCCGCGAGGGCTCTCCCCTGATAGCCACCGACAGCAGTCATCGGCGCCGTTGCTTTTGAGCCGAACCACGTTGCAATGCTCGGAAGACCTCCGTATATTGCCAAATACGATCGACATCCACCTCCTGTTGTCTTGCCGATCGTGAGTCGCTGGCCAGCTTGGATCTTCAGCCGCGTCCACATGGGTGCATCCTTGCCGTCGAGCTTGACCTCCATCGGGGCACCGCAGATGGCAATAATGGCTGGCCCGAGGAATTTCAAGTCCGGTCCACTCAAGGTGATCTCAATGCCTTCCTTGCCAGGAGGATTGTCGACGAGCGCGTTGGCTATTCGGAACGCCAGAGGATCCATAGGACCGGAGTGTGAAAACCCTCTTCCGATGGTAGGGCGGCCCGGCCAGTCTTCGATCAAGGTGTACGCGCCCCCTTGTAAGACATCTATTGCCGCAGGTTGAAATTTGAACGTCTCGAGGAATTTTGTCATCGTATTGCCGGATTTGAACGTGCTGTCTTTCAAGATGGCCTCCAGGAACTCGATGTTTGTGGGTGGCCCAAATATCTTGGAGCCTTCAAGCATTTCACACATCAGTTTGAGGGCTTCGGAACGGTCTGATGCATGAACCATGACTTTTGCCAGTAAGGGATCGTAGAATGAGGTAACCTTAGTCCCCGTATGGATCCAGCCATCAATTCGAGAGCCCGGGACTTCTTTCCAAGACACATGCTGTAGTGTGCCTGGTGATGGAGCAAAGTCCTTTGCCGGATTCTCTGCGTACACCCGTACCTCAATGGCTGCTCCTGAAGGACCCTTGGGCTGAAGACTGCTCAGGTATCCACCATCAAGTCCGCCCTTACCAGACAGCTCTGCGTCGGCTTGCTTCAACATCAACTCCACCAGATCGATTCCATAGCACATCTCCGTAATGCCGTGTTCTACCTGCAAACGTGTATTCATCTCGAGAAAGAAGAAAGCGCCTGACTCGTCGTCCACAAGAAACTCGATGGTCCCGGCGGAACCATAGTTGATCGAGGCCGCCAGACGGACAGCCGCTGACCCTAGCTTTTCGCGGAATTCGGGGTGTTTCCCGACGAACGGGCTGGGGCACTCTTCAATCACCTTCTGGTGTCGCCGTTGAATCGAGCATTCGCGCTCTCCAAAATGTATCGCTTCACCGAGCCCATTGCCGAAGACCTGGACTTCGATGTGATGTGACGAAGGGTAGAACCTCTCCATGAAGACGCCCGAGTTCTTAAAGAGAGTCTCACCACGCGATTGAACTGTCTTGAATGACTGACGGACTTCTTTTTCGTCCTTGCATGTCAACAAGCCCATACCGCCTCCGCCGGCGGTAGCTTTGAGTATGATCTGGAGGTGTCAATAAATTCATCCAGTTCGAAGAGTCGTGCCTACCGGGAAACCCAATTTCTTTGCCTCCTCAACTGCTTCATCCTCTGACTTGACAAGACCTTTAGTTCCTGGGACGATAGGGACGTCGGCTCTTGAAGCAAGTTCACGAGCCGTGTGTTTGATGCCAAAGTCCTCTATACACTTTGGACTTGGACCGACAAACACCATCCCCGCCTCGGTGACATGCCTGGCGAAGTCGGTGTTCTCAGACAGAAATCCATAACCAGGAATGACCGCGTCGGCTCCCTTGGATTTTGCGATATCAATAATTTGCTGTGTATCGATGTAGCCTTTGGCATCTGGCCCGCTGAGCAAAACAGCTTCATCCGCAGCCCCTACGTGTGCCGAGGCGGCGTCTGCTCCCGTGTAAATAGAAATAGTCTTGAGCCCAAGCTTGCGGGCTGTCTTGCATATCCGCACCGCTATCTCTCCTCGATTCGCAACCAGCAATGTCTTTAATTTCTCCATCTCACGAAGACTGGTGATGAGGAACAAGCGGCAGCTGACGCACAGCTTTGCGGATGCGAGGGATCTTTGGCATTATCAAGCGGTGGTGTAATGGCTTGATATCAGTGGAAGCCACTTGCCGTTATTGGCCTGATGTGCAAGGATTCCCCAAAAATATCGATGAGGGGCTTGAGAGTTCATCGTTGCCTCCGCAAGTCGTTCTTCTCCGCCATCATTAGTGACGTAGGATTGGATGGGCAAGATGGGCCAAGTGAAGGCCGTGGAGTGTTACTTCCATAGCTCCGGAGAATGAAGATAATGTAAGACACGACGCGTGGTTGCCCAAGAGTTACACATTTTTCCCTTTTCATCAAAAAGTGTCTCGCCGTAGAAGATGGCGCCTCCACCAATCAAACACAAAGCCTTGCTGAATGTCGATCTGGGTGAAGGGGTAAGTGTGTTACTTCAAGCCGTGGGCCATTTCTGATCGCTGGCACAGTACGGCAATTATGTCTGCGGTCCAGATCTGGAGTTGCTGCCGTTGATTGACCACGCAAATGTCGCATGTGGCTTTCATGCGGGAGATCCACTGATAATGCAGGAGACTGTGCGGAACTGTAAGAAGCACAATATCAAAGTCGGGGCACACCCCGGGCTTCCTGATATACAAGGTAAGCGGCCGAAACCTGTTGAGTATAACCCGCCTCTAACGCCATGTAGGTTTCGGTCGACGCGAGATCAAAATGTCTCCCGAGGAGCTGACGGCTATCACTGTGTACCAAGTTGGTGCATTGAAGGGTTTCCTTGACCAGGAAGGCGTGCCCCTACATCATGTCAAACCCCACGGCATTCTGTACGGAATGATGTGCCGTGATTATGAGGTTGCCAAAGCCGTTATGCAAGGAGTTCCCAAAGGAGTCCCGGTCTTCGGTCTTGCAGGGACGAACATGGAGAAGGCGGCCAACGATCTCGGGATCACCTTTTGGGCGGAAATGTATGGAGATGTGAAATACAGCAACGATGGCATGCTTGTCATTGACAGGAAGAAGAAGCCCTGGAATCTCGAAGATGTCAGGAAACATGTTAGTCAACAGCTCAATTCGCAATCCGTGACGGCCACAGATGGCAGTGTTGTTCAGTTGCCAGTCAAGGACTATCCGATATCCATATGTTGTCATTCGGACTCTCCCGGGTGCCTTGGAATAATTAAGACCACAAAGGAAGTGATTGATGAGTTCAACAAGGAACATGGAAGGATATGAATGATGGCCACAAGTCACGAATAAGATTTATACCTCGGGTATTCTGGACTCTTTCGTGCCAATCTGGTTCATCTCCTACCACTATTAGCGAGTGGTCTCAGAGCCAGAGAGTACACACTCATTCAGTAGTTCAGTTCATTGTTAGTTTCGAATGAAGGAGCAAAAGCCACCAAGGTGCCGAGGAAGTTCAGAGGACGAACTGGAGATTACTTACAAAGGTAGCCCACGGACCAAACCCCCGGTCTCGACGATCTAGGAACAGAAGGAACCAAAGCACAGGGTATTCATCTGTCTGATCCACTGACCTAGGTATTTATAGAAGACAGCATAGGCCTGAGAGTATTCAGTGGTGATGGAGAGCGACTTGGGTGGTCCATTTTTCACTCCACGCTAAGCTGTTCTGGTTAGTACTCCGCACAATTCAGCCCCCGCGCAAAAATCACGTTCATATATTATTATTACTCCTTTCTCTCCAACAATTACCACAAATCATCCGCAGTGGTGTAATGGTAACATCTGTCGCTCTCACGCATCCTCCAAGGATGTGAAATCCGACAAGCCCGGGGTTCAATTCCCCGCTGCGGAATTTCGAATTTATTTTTTTCGTGTTTTCTTTTCCGTCATTTTTTCTATTTTATGTTTTTCGAACAAAATTAAGAGGGTCGTGTCAAATTTTGGGATCGCAGTGTTGTCACACTTTCTTTTTGATAGGCTTTCGTCGCAAACACCAACACAAGCTGCAATTTGTTCGAATCCCCATTTCAAGAGTTGTGTCAGAAGACTCAATGCATTATGGTAGAAGAGGGCCGCTGGATCTCTGTAGGTACGGGAATGCTTTGCAGTCTAGTAGTGGTGGGGGAGGGAGCTCTATTCCTATCATCAGCCCTTGCTGTCTTCCGTAGGCTCAATGGCTCAGAGACAACGACAATTTCACCATTCAACACCAACGCCAATATCAAACCAAACCTCCATGCCATGTTTCTTAGTGCTTCCTTCCTTTCATTCGGCCGTTGTCTTGAATAAAGACCATCAACGACGGCCATTGAAGCCTGAATTGATCAGGCTGCTCGTTGCTCATTCCGTCCCTCTTCCTGGTCCATGAGTTCGTTCGCCTGCCCACGACGGCAGCCCCCTCCCATCAGATGCCCATGCTTCGGTGTCGTATACCTCGTACAACACTCCGATGCCAACTAGTCATCCATCCTGCCATTCAATGATTCTGAAGAACACGTGCGACTGCGATCCCAAGGGTCATCGCTCCAGGGGGTCGAAAGTGAAAGACGGAGGATTCTACACAACCAGGTAGGGGCGGCTAGGTTGAAATATTCGCATGCTGTGCGGAAAATACCACTGGCGCTTCAGCCCGAAGATCAAGCATGATTGTGGTGCTAGTGGTGATGAGGCCAACCTCCCTAAACTGCTGTACAGCATGCTGTTACAGCATGCTGCAAGGCCAGAATGATCGTTGAGATGCAAAAGACAGAATACAGAAAGACTGCCATGAGAGATAGTCTGTTCCAGGATGACAACAGCAGACACCCAGGACACCTTACTGAAGACAGATCGATTCGCCTCGAAGCCTTCTATGGAGTGGAGAGACCAACAGCTCGCTGGATCGGTTGAGCCGTGTAGATCCTGAACGACCACCCATATCTGACCTACTGAGCAGCCTTTCTATCCCACCATCGTTACAAGACAGCACTCTCGATGCCTATCCAGGCGCCTTCTTTGGCAATATGTTCAATCCTTGGTTCCGAATGTCGGAGACGCATGTGGTGAGTGCTCCAGGTTTTCCCTCTCCCCCCCGGCTGCTTTCCCCAGTCAGTAAATCCCTGCTGAATGGGACAGGCTCTGAGATCAACTGTACCACGACGAGAACAAGTACGTCCGAGTTTGTCAGCATGCACTTGATGGTGGCCAGGCCTACCAGGGTCGAGCAAGTCATTAATAACGCCGCTGAGCCTTATTTTCCGGTACGCCAGGGCCAATACGACGTTCCAACAGTCCACCCCCCAGCACAAACGCAAACGATACCCCGCCACAAGCGACTATCAACTGAGATGACGGGTGAGCGGGGCGGCAATTGGCTGCGGGAGAGAATCGGAGGGCTTCCAGAAGGTGACCTGCGCCGGCATAAGCAGCCACCTACGACGACGCCGCGATACTTAGCGTACTCGGACATGTCCACCATCACCCACCAAATGCCCACCACAACCAATGCTCGATGGCCTTGTGGGAACCAACTTCCGCAAAGAGGCGCAAAGGCGAGAATGCCCATGTCCAAATGTCGTGGGAAGGGCGTGCAGAGAGCCAAGGCTCTGACACCACCCGTTGGTGCCGTTGACTTTCAACTCCAGGCCTGCCTGAGGAGTCATACACCCTATCCACCGATCTTCGGAGATTCCTGTTCTGCTCCGAGGAGAAGGCTGAGGATCTCACAAAAAGTACCTTCTGGACGTCTTCTCATCCTTCCATCACTCCTTCCATTGGTATCCCATTGTAAGTCCTTGTTCCTCGTCCCCAGTCTCGAGGACCGCCGACGTAAAGCATGGAGTACTTCGATTTTGACGACGCCTCTCACGCAATCCCCGCCTTGGACCTTGACGATTGTTCGTCAATCACAGGTGAGGCATGTGAGGCGGACGCCACTGACTGCTATGAGTCGCTCTTTTTCGACAAATCGGCAGCACTCCCAACAAGTCGACCGGCGGCCATCAAAATTGTGAAACTCAAACTAATCAACAATGTCGAAATTGAGGCCATCCCACATCCTTCGGACATCACTGCAGAATACCCAATGTTTCGTGCCAAAGAGCCGTGTGATCTTTGCGCGAGAATGGGTCTCGATTGCTTCTTGGCTACACGAGGCGCACTGGTCGCAGGCTGCACCTGTTGTATCTCTCTGTATCGAGAGTGCAGCTTTGTCCATCCAAAAATCCCCAAGGGCTTTGTTAATACTTTAACGGGAATCGCCGAAGACCAGCAAATCATAGAAGGGTCGTTGACTGAACGGAGGAGGGCCATGAAGTCAATGGAAGAAGGCCGCGGCCGGAAGACTGGTGCTCGGTTTCCGCGTGATGCTGTCAAGATACTGAAGCAGTGGCTTGCTGAACATGCTGATCATCCGTATCCCAACGAGCGAGAAAAGGACGAGCTCAAGCAAGTCACCGGCCTCAAAAGAAGCCAGATCTCCAATTGGCTAGCCAATGCGCGACGACGAGGCAAGGTCAGGCCTGCCGAATCTGGTCCATCCTCACCCATGTTGGGGGCAATTGATATCCCTCACAGGGTTGACAACCCGGACATTGCAGATCTCAACCCCCTAGACAGATGGAAGGCTTCACCACCTGAACACGAACCTGCATCCATGACCGCCATTGCTCGAGCCGTCACTTCCACCCCCCTACCAGTTCGCAATCCATCTCTGCCCAGTATTCATGGCTCCAGGCCAAGCTCGAAGAGGGCGTCGAGCGAAGACGATTCGTCCTTTTCCATGTTCCGTGCGCCGTCGGTGAGCAGTTTTGGAACCAGGGAATCCAGCAATTCCGATCTTACCTTTGCCTCCTCTCGGTCGAATCGGTCGAAAGGATCTTTTGCATCGTCCCAAGATCGACGCAGGCGTAGGCGGGCTCCCGTGGCTCAACGAACAGCTGCGCAACAGGCTAAATCCAGGGCTGCGAGGATATTCCAATGCACATTCTGTACAGATTCTTTTCCCGCCAAGTATGACTGGCAGAGGCATGAAAAGTCTCTCCATCTTGCTCTGGAGCGGTGGACATGTTGTCCTAATGGTGGAACAATGACCGATGCGCTGACCGGAATGGTACTTTGCGTCTTCTGCCGCGAGGCCAACCCATCTACGGATCACTTGGAGTCGCACAATTTCACCGCATGCCAAGAGAAGACATTGCAAGAACGCACCTTTTATCGGAAGGACCACCTCAGCCAGCATCTGAAATTGATGCACAATGCGAAAGTCCAATCTCACATGGATACCTGGAAGAGCACCACCAACGAGATCAAGTCCTCTTGCGGCTTCTGTCCGTCCAAGTTCACCACTTGGCAACAACGAGCGGATCATCTCGCTGCTCATTTCCGGAATGGTTCGGACATGAACAACTGGAGCGGTGGATGGGGGTTTGAGCCATTTGTTGAAAGACTGGTCGAGAACGCCATCCCACCTTACCTCATCGGCCACGAGAGGACGACGATGGACCCATATGTCGCCAGGTTGACGGCAACGCCGTCCGCCAATACCGACGGAGGGTTGACCAACGGCACTTCTGCCGAAAGTACGGAACCTGATCAAATGACTCGAGATTCTAATTGCTGGGGAAGACTGGAGCAGGAATTGAGCAAATTTGTATCGCAACAAAGAGTGGCAGGCCGCCTTCCCTCAGATAAGGAGCTGCAGGATCAAGCTCGCATGATCATTTACGAGGACAACGATCCTTGGAACTGGACCTGTGCGGACAATCAGCAGTGGCTCGACACTTTCAAGTATCAACAGGGTATTGGGAACGTCACAGACGCAATGATACCGACCCACACGCTGGCCGAAGTGCCTATACTCGCTCCGTACGTGATCAAGGGCGGGCTGAAGTCGAAGCCTCCGACTGCTCAACATCAACGCAGGACACTGAGCACTGATACCAACTCTTTCCCAGCCATGACACCTGACTGTGGGAGTGTCCCCAACTCGACCACGGCAGGAACATTTGACAACGGTATGGAGCTTGACTTTGACAGCATCGACTTTAGCAACCTCGATCTCGGAATGGTCGACGATTTGAACTTCGACTTGGGGCTCGACAACAGTCAGGGAGGGGGAATAGGCGTCTCGTTGGCGCCTTCAACGCCGTTCTCATCGAGTATGCAGGCTGACTCTTTGTTCGGCTCATACGGACTGAATCCCCAGATGGGCATGGGCATGGACATGAACCCAAAGGCGCCTCATCAGCAACAGACACCACAGCCCGGCAGCAATGGTCAATTCATGAACAGTCGAGACCTAAATCAGCTGTCTGGGTACGTCGCAGGGTTTAACTGACTTGTGAAATACACAAAGAGAGAGTGAAAGTGAGAGTCAGAGGAAGGCAAGGAATAGATTGGAAGGGTGGATATTGGAGAGTATTTCAACACTATAAGGGACAGACAGAAGACGGCGACATTGGTCCGTGAGATGTAGCACTCACTCAACTGTCATGCGGAGGGCGCAGGGCTCAATCCAGGCAAAATAAGAAGAACATGGCGCCATCGGCCCACAGATCAGTCACCAGCTACTACGATGAGCAGAATTAAAAAGTAATCAAATAACATTTTAATGAGAACGGGCTCTTTTGATCTTGTCACACTCTCCTGCTTTCGCACGCGCGCCCTGCGTCTGTCAAGGCTGGCTGGCAACGCCTTGGTCGGCTTTCGGCCTTGTCGGGAAAAAAGAGATTCCGCTTCCGAACACACCACTCACTCACTCGTTCTTCGATCAGGAGCAAGGGTGAGAGTGAATCCAGTCCTGCATGAAATCAATCTCATGTACGTACGTGCTGGGAGTAGTTTCTTGGAAGTGACCACCTCTAGGCACACAGAAGAGGAAGAGAGGGTTGATAAGTTATCACCAAGTAGACCGAGATAACGGGCACAGGGTACGGGCACAGGCATGACTTGGCCATGCTCCGACAGAGGCAAAGAGGCTTAAACCCTCAACCGCCGGTTATCTTCACATGTCAGAAATCTAATATGAATTTTTTTCTCTCTCCTTGTTCCGCGTATCTGGTCTGGCCATCCACCCCCAGCAAGGCCCCAGCTCGTGCAGGCTCAACAAAACCACAAAAGGAGCTACTAACCACCTAAAGAACAAATCTTATCCTCTCATCCTCACATACAGCCCACCTGCCTGCGTGCTATCTAGTCCCCTTTTCCAAGTTCGTCCTTGGCTTTCGCCTCGAGTATGCGGGATAATGTCGTGCATCATCGGATTATGTGCATGTGAAATGCCCACATGCCATCGTCGAGGACCTCACAACATTCGCTCACATCATCTCCATGCTGCACTAACTTCCTGAGATTGCGCCTTCATATGAGCGCTTCGTACCCCGGAATTCAGCTTCCAACCAGGACCTGCGGACAGAAAGAAACCCTACTTACCTCTCACGATCCTCCTTGACTTCCCTAAACGAATAGTCCCGAGGAACAGTTCCCCCATCCCCTGAACATTAGCGCTCAGAATGGCAGGCGTTGTCCCTCGACCTGATGCGAAGGTGTCTAAGCAAGAGCAGGTACATTGCGAACAATTCTCCAGATCGACCATCTACACCATGATTCCCTCCATGGTCCGTTCGAAGATACCTGTTTTGACCTCCCTTCGGCATACCGCAAGGACGGTTGTCCTTCATGGCGCAAGTGTCCGTAGGAGAGCATACAACTTTTCCTGTGTCGAGTCCAC
The DNA here is from genome assembly GCF_001646965.1 of Fonsecaea nubica. NCBI lineage: Eukaryota > Fungi > Ascomycota > Eurotiomycetes > Chaetothyriales > Herpotrichiellaceae > Fonsecaea > Fonsecaea nubica. The sequence continues at coordinate 96,911 of NW_019173696.1, read as the reverse complement.
CAAAGAGAAGGACTATGAGGTCGCATCGACCAGCAACTCCAGTGGAGCTCCGACACCCATGATCAGAGCAGACAGCCCGGAAGGAGGCGTACCTCCACAAGATCTGGCTTTGAGAATGCTCCCACCCTTGGAGGCAAGATCGGGTGTAGACTGGGATGTTGCACTCACTGGGGTCAGGCTATGGGTCAACGCCAAAACCCAAGCAGAACAAGGAGGAGACCCGGTTGCGCTGCGGAGCATGCACATAGATGCGTTGCGGTATATGCACATGGCCCTTCCCTCAGATCTGACATTGCTCGAAATTCAGACTCTGCGGGCTAGCATGGCACCTCAACTCTTCACCCAAGAAGAAAATATCACAGACTACCGTTCCCAACGACAGCCCAACATCCTGCGTCAAGGTGTTGCACATGCTGTATGCTGGTTTGTCGCTGGATTGCTGCTGGTTCTGCCGATTATCATGACCCTTCTCAATCGACTTCTCCAGTTTGAGCGCGAACATCAGGTCACCGAGCGAGTACTCGCCAATGGTCTTGACCTGACTTCGGCTCTTGGTGAGCGTGGTGTAGAGTTGCACCAGGCGATTGCTCGTTTCAAGGAGGGACGGGTAGGAGGGGCTTGTGTGGATTTTGGAACGTGGTTCCTGGAAGGGATTGTTGGTGGCGTGAATGATGGCATCGATGCTGTGGCTCGAAATCGAAGAAAAGCGCCCGTTACCAATTATCCCAGCTGATGATATGCTTTGATGTTATGCATAGACCTGAACACTCTAGAATTGTTAAGACACTCACATTCTTCATCTTGTCAAGTATAGGCGGTGATGGTATCTTTGTTTCTCTCACATCTTCCGCTTGACGCCCTGCAATCCAGGTGCCATACTCATCGGCGACCAACACACCACACAGGGCGCGGCTGGTGAGGCTCCCTCTCCAACCGCGCCGATAGGGCTTGAGGGTCCTTTGGGTCTCGGCGTGGGGCACGATGGAGGAGTTTGTCTCCGCCATTTCCAACTCAAATCTCCAACTCGCATTTCCTCTTTCACAACAATGTCCCTTCATTCTTTGCTTCCTTCCTTTCGAAGACAACAACTTGTGTTGGACTTGTGAGTGAGTCACTGAGACGCTGAGCACATGGACTGACACTTCTCCAAGCTCTGCTCTGAGAGGACATTGTCCAGACGGGCTTTATGTTTCACTTACTCCTGGCGACCCTTGTGTCTGGGCCGCTGTCATCTTCGTCCGCAAAGGTAGGTACCACCAGTCTTTCCACGCATTTCGCATTTGGAGTAGCATCATCAGAAGACTTCTTGGAAGCTGACATGAAGAGCTTAGGACCGTACGCAGGAGCGATTCTTCGCTTCCAGATCTCTTTTCCAGACACCTATCCCGATCTGCCTCCCCTCATCACCTTTTCGACCGATATCTTCCATCCTCTGATCGTGCCTTTGACTACATACACCTTTAGTGCCAGTAGTCTTGATGCATCAGGCACTGTCAGCGCCTCAGATGGAGACCGCCTGCCCCCAGGAACATTCAGTTTGCGCTATGGATTTCCTCAGTGGTTCACAACAAGCCCTGCGTCAGAAGGCAGCTCTTTAAATGCGACCAAGCAGGGAGACTCACATTCTTTGGTTCATCGCAGTTCGACTTCTGACGGAAAGGCTGCCTCCGAGAGTCTTCAGATTGATCCACGACCTCAAAATCGTGGCTTGATCATTTTGAACTTGCTTCAACACGTACAAGATGCTTTTGAAGACGAAGGGTTGCTGGACAGACTCCCTCTGGAAACTGTTGGAGACCCCAGTGCGTGGCACGCATGGCGCGCACACCGTGGACGAGTGGAGCGGCCTGTCGAGCCCCCGACGCCTGCAACCGAAGGCAAAGATACCGCTCCATCATCGCCTAAAAATCCCGGAGAATGGAAGTGGGACGGTGTCTGGGAGTCACGAGTGAGGAACGGTATCGAAGCCAGCATAAGTGAAGCAACCCTGTTTGGTAGCACTGCTGGTACTCGAGCTGGGCCTGCGGCGATGGACACCGCAAGCACGGACCCCCACCAAAGAATCCTGGCTGCGGCTGATCGACAAATCCGTTTCTCCAAGTTGAGCGATGAGCTTTTGGATAAGGTCAAAGACGAAATATCAGCCTCTGCCTCTGTCACGCCGACCTAATGAGGAGATGCCGCAAACGTTGAAGGAGCCAATGAGAAAGTGATCCGGGTCGCCTGAATCCCTTGCCAGTCGAGCCTTGCGATCGCCGAGTTCCTGCACCAGCTATCATTGATAGCGCCTTCTCAAACTGCGACCGGAAGACACAAGAGCCTGCGGACGCTCTTACCGTTCCAACACAAGCATGAACCCAACATTTCACTCATCCGCGGCCTCATACCTTGCTTCTCTCCCATACTGGTTATCCTGCACTGATACTCCGTATGGTTGCTGCTTTGGTTTTGCATCACAGGCCACATGAAGTATAACGTGTATGGCTTCCTCATATGACTGATGCACTGAAGAACGACGAAATTGTCACCCCAAACGGCACGGTGTTCGGCATACTCATCCACGGAATTGTTACATTGCTCTTTGACCTCGAAACTTCCTCGCTCTTCGGCATATTGGCAGATCCGGAGCCTGCCAGGTGCTGAGTGTCACACACACCTGCACCGAACTGCGAAACTCCAGCTCCCTAACTTGTGTCGAGGCCAACGCTGGTTCCTCGTCCGTCTCCTTCGAATCACTCCGCCCAATACGTCAACTACTGCCTGAATATCTGGCAAATCGAGAAGACAAGGGCTCTGTGATTTCACAACGCTCCTCGCCCCGAGGAGAAACCTTAATGTATATAAAAATAGCAACTGGTTGATCAACGGATGTTGGGCTCCGCTGCACGGAGTGTTCGTGTGTTGTTTGTGAATGAGTGTGTGCGAGAAAGAGGACGGGTTTTGGCGACAGCGCTGCTTGTTGGTAGCACCAGAGCCAGTGAGCAAAGACAGGAGAAGGTGGCATCTTATTTAGCCATCGGCGGCCTTGAAGTTTTGGGACTCTGTGACCATCATGGACAGAGAAGATATCGACGCGACCCCAAGGGTTCTGAGAGTGAGAAATCCGGAGTCGCAGGAGAAAGCAGAGGATGTGGATGGCTTATCACAGTTTGACGATGAAAAGGCTGCGAAGTTCTCACTGAGGTCACTTTCGGCTTCACTGTCTTCGATATGGGCCAGGAGGAAAGCCAGTACCAGCAACTCCTGTCCTCAGTCCGAGTCCAGCCAAGACCAAAGTTGGTCTGTCGCACCCGATCTGAATTTGGACCTGGACGACAGTCTACCTTCACGCAGCTGCGTCTCCTTCTCAACCTTCACTACCCGCAAATCTTCCTCTCGAGCGCTCAAGAAGAAGAGGCTGAGCTCCCAAAAGGACATCAAGGTAAGCAAGCACTTTTCCTCAGGCGTTGTGACCTCTTCACAAAGGATTTCCTGGGCTAAACTACCATAGACTTCTTCACAGACTTGCTCTTCTGTCTCCAAGCCAACTTACCGTCATCTCATCCATCCACAAACAGTTCACAGGCGATTTCCCATAGACGTGGAAGACGAGGTATGTGGCCGACAGGAGTCTAAGTCTCGTCATCGTCTGAAACTCCAAACTGATCATATCTTAACAGTCCTCATTGTACAGCTTTGCATCTTTCTCCACCGATCATTCCTCAAGACACTCAAGAAAGGCCCATCACGATCCAGCGAAGAGGCAGCCATACGCCGTCGGACAGACAATCTCATCAACCATGGCGTCAAATCTTCCCAACGGGGTCTACATGAATGGCTTCGCAACTGACGCAGAGAGACAAGCTATGGCACTGAATAATCACGTCACCGCCCATGCTGTTCAAGCACCCGCCTTTCAAGACATCTTACGTCTCCGTGACGCTCTCGCAGACGAGGCTTTTGAAACACCGTCTTTCCGGACTCCTTCTTACCAACATGGGCCACTAGTCAACGGGGAGACAGTACCGTCCGCTCCACCTCCCACTCTTGCCAGCGCAATTCACACTCAAGAGTCTGTTGATACCCCCATCGATCATGATCATATCCTGCCTCAGTCAGATGTCGGTCATTTTCGCGATAACTACGGCAACTTTGGAGGGAGCTACCATCGCAATCCTCTACGGCATCCACCGCCTGCACGCAACATTCGAATTGCCCCATTGCCAGCCATCGCGGCACTAAAAGTCGAGACTTTTGCATTCAATGTCTTGGAAACAGGTGCAAAATCAACCATGGCCACATATGTCACATTCGACCTTACCGCCGTCAAACAGAACAACATCGAGACGCAAGGGCGTGGCCTCCAAACTCAAGACCGGTCTTATCTCCTCATGGAGAATAACGAAGGTTCCTTGATTGATCTTCGTATCCAGACCAATGTCAATGGTCCTGCCAGCAAGCTCTTTGAGGTCGGGGTTGAAAAGATTCACAAGCTGTGTCACAAAGACCGCTGGAGTGTTTTGCTCAAGCTCGGCGCAAAAGAGAACACCCTGAGGTCCAGACTCTCCAGCTCCCTGCGATCAGACACTCGAGCAACATCATCCCTTTCATTGATCGACCAATTCCTGGCAAGCCTTAAGATGGACGGCAAGAGAGGCGAATCAGTCTCTGTCGAGGCAGTGATCAAGTATCGCCATGCATTTCTGCCGGACGATACGACTTTGGAGACTCGTGCCGTCTGCCACGTTGGCTCGCTCGCTTCCGCCTCGTCCATGGACGCCATTGAAGCCGGAGTGCTCGCAAGCTCCATTGTTCATGCCCTGGATCCAGGGGTCAACACTGTCAAGCTGCTCTCGGTCGAGCGATCAGAGCAACAGCACCATCTGGAGTTGGGTGGCGCCGAGGCGCTGGCACTCATCTACGACTTCCGACATGCGTTGGGCCATGTCGTTTCCGAATCGGTGACCTGGGACCTTGCGGTCCTAGAGACCTATTACCGACAAGTCCAGGTGTTGGAGTTTGCGTCTCCGCAGACTTCAACACCCCGAGATACCCTTCGCCGCCGTGTGGCAACGGTGGCGAAGAGGTTCTCGCCGAGGAAGTCTGGTGGTGCTGGCCCTGGCGCCGAGGGGCGCGTGGAATAGGATGCCACGGGGTGTGGCGTTGGCGCGGGCGGCGGTGTTGGCGGTGATGGCGTTGATGGTGCAAAGGGCGAGGACGAGGAGAGTGTTCATAGCATGGACGAGGCTGCCCTCGTGTGGCAGCATATGAGGGAGGCCTCCGGGCTGAGTGACGAGGCCGAGAGCCTCTACGAGACGGGAGTTTGGGGGCCGCCCTGGCTATGAGGGCTAATCAATTCTACATTCAATATGTCCTGTTTCCATTTCTTTCTTGCGTGACATTGTAGCTGGTAACGATCGCCTGTAGGTCGTGTAGTTTTCGGGCAGCGTGGGACAGATGGATTGTTTTGCGAATGATGCACGCAATGCCTTGCTCAGCAATGCCAGTCAGCATCCACATACATAGAGTCGTCGCTCACCCCGAGTGCAAGTGAGGCGCCGGCGCCGCTAGTGACGCTCTGGAGATGGAGGGATAGATGGAGGGATATAGGAATGGAGGCAGGGAGGGACGTTTGTGTGTATATATGGATATGAGTAAAAATGCGAAACGTATACTTGAGTACACTACTCCAGGGGACTCGAATCGAGAAATAGAACCGGATTATGGGAAGGGGATATGCATATATCAGGGACAGAATATAACGGGGTCTCGGGAGGGATACAAAATCCAGTCGTATCGTATCTTTTGATTGTCTCATTTGTCTCATTCTCTCATCTCATTCTCTGGTCCCTTTTCTTGTTTTTGGGAAAAGCACTTCTCTCATCTCCTGCCTTTCTGGTGGGGTTGCTCGTGGTCAGTACGGGAGGCCAGATATCGCGGTGGTGTGGCGGCTTGTTCATGTATGTTTTTGTCTGGCGCAGATGTCTGCGGAGATCCATTTGCGGCCGGCATACTCAGTCCAGAATGGCATCCATCAAATGGATCTCTGATCGACGCCTGTGGCTCTTCTCCACGGTTCAGGTTTCAGTGACCTCTGTGCCAGCCTCATTGTCTTCCTTCCTTTGTGTCTCAACCCCCTCCGGTGGACTCTTTTCTTCTATCGTGCCGTCCTTCCAGCTCACGGGGACCCCGTCATCTGTAAATCTCGCCCATTCGAACCACCCGCATCCCTCGCCGCCACCTGGCCTATTCCCAACCTGACACATCCACATATACCTACCCCGGTTAGCCCGCTGTTTCTGCACCGTTTTCAATACACAAGGGGTTCCGCATCTACACTTTGGGGTGTGTTTGGGGCGAAATTCTTCTCGGTACCACCTATAGGTGATGTTGATGCGCTTGTTACCAGCGATGGGATGGGGAGTGACAGTAGGGGCGGGTGCGATGCTGTGTTTCCACTCCTCCTGCATCTCAGCATGCATCACAAGGAGAGAGTTGTGGGGGAGATGAATTGCGATTTGGCCTGACTTGTCTGCTGCAGTGGTAGAGGTGCCTTCAGATTTGTCGGTTTCGTCAGGATCGTCCTTGGGCACCATCCGTCGAACGCGGAACTCTCTCGCAACCCCGAGACTCAAGCTCCCGATGATGGCCCGAGGCCCAAGATAGGAGAGTTGATCAGAATGGTAGCCCACATGTTGTGCGCCACCATCATAACAATTGACAAAGGCGGCGTTGGGTTTCCATACTTGGGGTGATTGGTATTTCAATTTTTTCCCTTCCGGGTAAAAATCACGAATCCGAGTGGCAATCTCCCTGTTCACAGCGTCACAAACCAGACCGCTGACTTGCTTCATGACAGGTAGAATCTCCCTGATATCTCCGAGATCATTGCCATTGTAGTAATATTCGCTCCTTTGTCGCTCCACATCTGCCAGGCTGTCGACGTAGAAACAAGCTGTGTGCGGGGACTTGACCACATTGTCAAAGATTTTGAACTGAATAGAGTCATAGCTGGGGACTTCAGCAAGGAGCTCTTCTAGAAGGGCGTTTGCAAGGCGGGAGGGAAGGAAATTGTGGATTATGGAACAAGGTGTGTGGTTAGCGATATCGTGCGGCGTGTAAAGGTGAAGAGTTTTGCCCTTTCTGGTCAGCGGTTGCTGCGATGTTGATTTTGATGGGCTCTTGTTCTCTAACGCATACGGGAGACCAGTCTGCATACTGGCCCCAGTCATTCGACGCTTGGATGGCGGAGAGGCATGCTGCTTGACAGTCGAGAGCGCCTTGATGGCAGCATCTACCGAGCCGTCACAGCCGAGCAGGATTTCCAGTAAGTCATCCTGAGACCTGTGTGGGTGCAGGGATGACAGAATTGCCAGTTTGACGTCGGTTGACTCTTCGTCCTCGTCGATCGGAGGTCTGGCATCGGCTCTGGTGGGAGACTCGCTCCGCAGCGGCGACACACGACGTCGCTTTCGCAAAGTGAACGGGTCCATGTTCGATGTGTCCTCGACTGGGGGCCATCATATGAATTTGAGACACGAGGCGACTCTTGAAGTATGTGTTGCAAAGCGCAGCCTGCAGAAAGTAAGTCGCCAACGTCGCCCCAAGAAATGAAACTCTTAGTAAACTCCAATACGCGCTGGTCGCGTGGGCGTGAAATGACGAAGGCAATAGCAACGGGAATAATGGCGGGGAGAAACCTCGGCCCGCAGCCAAGGTTCACCATCACCACCGCAGAGAATCATGGCAAGCATTCACTTTCACAGACTTCGAGCCTCACATTTTTACTCGACCCGGTCATTCACAAGCCGCCCGTCAAACGTTACCTCAATCTCCCTCAACAGACCTGGGGCTAGATGCGAACCTGGTCTTGCGTTCGACACATGCAGTGACAAGCTGGGCATGATGAGTGACGGTTCACCTCCGACACCAGACATTCATTATCAGTCATGCTAGAATACCGCACACAAGGCTTCCAAGGCTACGCAGTCAAATATTCTCCCTTCTTTGATAATCGCATAGCTGTTGCAGCAGCAGCAAATTATGGTCTCGTCGGAAATGGACGGCTGTATGCGCTGGAGCTGACAACTCACGGCATCGTGCCTTTGAAAGTGTACTGAGTTCTGACTCGATGAAAGAGGAATATTTGTGCTAATCGGTTCATCAGCTACCCTACACAAGATGCCCTCTACGATGTAACGCACTCCGAAGCCCATAGCTCCCATCTTCTCACTGCATCTGGCGATGGCGCACTGCGACTCTATGATACCTCCCTCGCTCCGGAATTTCCCATTGCAAAATTCGAAGAACATTCGCGGGAAGCCTTTTCGTGCAGTTGGAATCTCACTTCCAAGGCAACCTTTGCCTCGTCATCCTGGGACGGAAGTGTCAAGATATGGAGCCCCGAACGGCAGCAGAGCCTGCTAACACTACCGACCCATTCCTGCACGTACAGCGTCCAATGGAGTCCTCATACTGATGGGATGTTGAGCGCGGTATGCTCCGACAGCCATCTACGGGTGTGGGATTTGAGAACCCCGGCCAGTGCTAGTAACCATCTCGTGTTACAAATCCCTATTCATGCGCCACCCTTGTCAGCGGACGCTGGAGTCGGGAAGATCCAACCGACCTTCCCACCTGCTGAAGCACTCACTCACGATTGGAATAAATACCGCAGCCCAGTCGTTGCCACGGCCGGGGTTGACCGCATCATTCGAACATTTGATATCCGGCAGCCCAAGGGCCCGCTTCACTTGTTACAGGGACACGGCTACGCGGTGCGGAAAGTTGCATGGAGTCCACACCTCCCGGATCTACTACTCAGTGCCAGCTATGATATGACCTGTCGTGTCTGGACGGACGGAGGGGAGCAGGGAGGTCCCGCCAGAGAGCTCGGTACGATGGGTCGTCATACCGAGTTCGTGACCGGGGTCGACTGGTGTTTATTCGGGAGTGAAGGATGGGCTGCCAGTTGTGGTTGGGACGAGCTTCTCTGTGTCTGGGATGTGCGAACAGTCATGCGTCCTTGATTAGAGACGCGTATTACGCTGCAAACTGTGTGCTCGAAAACGAGGGTCTCATTGGATTGGGTTTCACGACAGGCGCCACCTTCAGGAATGGCTAACAGAATATTCTTCCTACGAGTGAAACAGAACAAAGCATGACGCCTCTCCCTACAGTCATCAACATCAGTTCGAAGTGGATATGACAGATACCCAATCTGAAACTCTTATGCATCATGGCTGATCTGACCCGGAATCAAGGTTCATCGCCGACTCATGTTACATCTTGCAATTCGAACAAGGCCTTCAACCGAGTCTCGACCTGTCGTTCGGCAGACGCTGGACGGAATGAGAAGATGGAGAACAAAGGATTGCCTTTGCAGTTTAGTCCCGAGCATCTAATCTCTTTTCCTCGCTCTTCGCCAACGTCTCCAACCAATCGGAGTGCCAAGACCTTCCGAAGTCATGGATGTTTGTCGATCCTCGACGTCTCTTCAACTTTTCTTTTTGCTTTCGTGCTCAACATCTACGCCTTGATAGGTGCCGGCAGCAAAACCTTATCTCGGCCACCCTTGTCCCTAGGGCGATTCCTTCACTTTGCTTGTTTACACTCCGCGTCCCTGAGAGCCTCATCCCTGACTCCTGGCATCTTATGCAGCCGCCGGTCTGGGGAAAGGTCCCGGATTGACCACTGATGTTCTCCGTTTCGAGTGCAGCGGGTACCTGCTTCAAGCAGAGCAGGGCTACAGCCTCTCCGTGGTTGATCGTTCCCTGTTGGCATCCTGGTCGGCCGAGGTTGGACACCCACTCTTGTTAAGCATATCGCATGCTGGGACAAACATGTTTTCCATTTCAGCTTGAAGCGGTGGAAATGATTGTTGAAGGATCATGTGGACTCTTGTTTGTGTTACAAAATCTGCACGTCGAACTCTGGCGTCGGATCCCATGAAGGTTCGGTGCCGGTCTTGAATACTATTTAAGGGTACGCGCAATCGTCGTTGACGAGACATGATCGAGGACTACGAGAAGGACTATTGGAAGAAGACATAGAGCTACCTCATCGCCTCGCTATCCTATTGCTACTGCACATCACGGTCTCAGACATCTCTTGATCGTATCCCTCAAGCCCACACTCTGACAGCACGCAGACAGAACGATGCAGCTCCCCAAGGTTCGATAACAGATTGGTGTCTCGTCCCAGCTTCTAATATACTCCCAGGCGCTAGCCAGCCTTCTCCTCGTCGCTCTGACTCCCGTTGTCCTCGCTCTCCCACCTGGCCTCACGCCCAGCAAACAGCCCGTGACCCCGTCCTTCTGGCCGCGCGAATTCCACGCTGCCCCGACGAAACGCCAACAACAATCCTGCGCCGAGACCTGCGGCGGCGTGTGCTACTTCCAGTCGACCATCGACGCCGCCGTGGCCAAGGGCTTCTCGCTCCACCAGGCCGGCCAGACCGAGGGCTCCGACGACTACCCGCACCAGTACAACAACTTTGAAGGCTTCGACTTTTCTGTCAGCGCGCCGTACTTTGAGTTCCCCATCCTCGACACGTTCAAGGTGTACAATGGCGGGTCGCCGGGGCCGGATCGTGTCATTTTCAATGACGATGGTGACTACGCGGGTGTCATTACGCATACGGGCGCCAGTGGTGATGATTTTGTCGCGTGTGAGGGGGATTTACCCTAGATTTCCATCGTGTCGTGTCTTGTCTTCTCTCGTCTCGCAAGGCTGAAGGGTGAAGGGTGAAGATTGAAGGTTGGCATTCGGATAGATCGACGGCAAGGAGGGTTCTCGCGACGAGGCTTTCAGGTCTTGCCTTCGAAATGGATGCATTCAACGGAGTGGAGCGGAGTAGAGTAAAATTTAGAGGTTGTCAGTATGGGAGCGAACTCCCTGTTGGGCGTTGGACAAAGTGATGTGTGAGCGCAATAGGATGGTTCTGTTATGTACGAGGCTCCTGATGGGTCTCTCCTCTGACTCTTTGCTGTGGGTACATGGTATTAGACTGGTTAGTCCATACTAGGGAGCAGTATAGAATGATTTCGCTCTGTTCCTCTATCGCAACAAGTCTAATGTTCGTAAGGTATATCCCGCTATGCTTGGTTCCCCTATTCACCAAATACGCATATATCGTAAAAATGAGGAGGAGAAGAGAGTAACGACGAAGACGAAGACAAGGACAAGGAGGATCATGCAACCCACCCTCACAAAGTCTTCACTGATTCACGCTGCTTTGACCCGTATCCATGTTGCAGCCCACCAATGCCACATCAATTAATCGTGTTCTCGTAGTATGTCATGTAGCCAGCAACTGCTCCCCAGAGGCAACACACCACACACCGCACCGCACCGCCGGGAGAAATGACAGGGACTCGTCTTGCTTGTAGGGGTTTCCCACTTAAAAACGATAGCGGGCATAAATCTTGTTGATAGAAAGGAGTACCGTGCCTCGTTGTCCATGGTATGATGATGAACACAAACCCACACTGCCCGGTCTGGTCGCAGAGGGAGGCCGAGATGGGTTGTGTATTCCAGAGCCCATTCCCTGTCCCTCTCCCTCTCCGGTTGGGGGTGAACTTCTGGTCTTTTTTTGGAAGGGGTTGGATTTTTCACTTCTCGCCCAACCGATTCTCCACGCCCTCTCTGACCTTCTTCCTCACTTCGGCCAGTTCCTCCTTGCTGGCGTCGTACCGGATATTGCCGGACTGGTTGAAGGGGTTCTCGTCCGACTTTTCAAACTCCTTCTTGATGAGCTCGATCTTCTGGTTGCGGCGCAGGCCGGGGCGCTCCTTGTCGATCTCGGGCAGCCGCCGCTCCTCGTACGCCTTGTACGCGGCCGGGAACCGCCGCTCCGGGTGCCTGTCCAGCTTCATGTCGTGGGGGGAGCTCGTCGTCAGGGACAGGGCGTCGAGCGCGTTGTCGATGCCGGACGCGTTGAGCGCCCTCTCCTTCCCGCCGGCGCCGCTGTCGTCGTCGAGCTGCGCCAGGTCCAGCGTGCCGCGGCTCTTCTTCTCGGCCGTCTTCTTGTTCGCGCCCTTGGGTTTGTCTCTCATGCCCTTCTCTTCTTCTGCGAGCATTGCCTCCCGCTCCGCCTTCTTCGCCGCTTGTTCGGCTGCCTTTACCGCGGCGGCCTGCTTCTTCGACGTGTCCTTGGCTCCTTGTTGCCATTTCTCCTCTTCGCGGGCGGCCGCAGATGCGTTGGCGGCTGCTTGCTTCTGCGCTGCCGCTTCGGCCTTGCGCGCGTTCCCCGCGACTTTCTTGGTGTTTTCGCCTTTTCCTTTTGGCGCCATTGCTGCTTCTACTTCTGCTCTTGTTGTTTCTGTTGCTGCTGCTGCTGCTGCCTGTCCGAAAGGTTTCCGGGGGCTGGTGGGGTTAGCGGTGGTGTTGGTGTTGTAGTAGTCCCCCTCGCCGCGGGGTGGAGGGGTCGAAGACGCTCGGGAGTCGAGGTACGCTTTGGTGGTGATGTAGGTCGTGATGTTGACAATCACGAAAATGCGGATGAACTGCGTAGGGGAGAAGATGAATGGATTATGAGGCATACATACAACAAGCGAAAATGTGGGCGAATATTAAATATGCTAGACTCTCTTGTGACTCGACCGGATTGGAGAATCGGAACAGGCGCAACTGGTGCCAACGCAGGACAGTCACGGTTATGACTCCTCCGACTTACCTTGGTGGTCGCCTTGCGCATTTTCCATCATATACTCAAAGTCGCCTTTTGATCTCTATAAGCCGTCTTATGATGTAATAATAGAACACGGCTTGAAAGTTTGTTCGGACGCTGGACTCGGACCCTGAGAATTTGGAAGTGGTACAGTAGATGCTCCTACGGGATTGTGGCTGGTATCAATTGTTTCTTTGCAAAAGCCCTTCCCTTCACCCCCGCCATTGCCAGGCCTGGCCCAGCCCATAAGCACCAAGAGGGTATCATATCTAGGAAAGCTCCTGGACTCCCAACGGTCAACCTGCACACTCTCACGGGACTTGGAGGGACAATGTATGCATGACCTGAACGCTGTCGCTTAAGACCTCAAATCAACCTCAAGGGCGTCCTCATCCCAGCGAAGCCCTGTCTCATGAACTTGTACTTGTTCGGCACGGTCTGGAGGCGTCGAAACGCCTCTCTGACATGCTTGGGCTCGACAGGTGTCCTGCCTTCCTCAGGCATCTCGAACAAACTGCACCCTTCCCGCTTCCGTTTCTTCGACGCGTCTTGATCGCCTCTGCCACCATTCAACTTCTTGTTCGCCATATCTTCGGCAGCTTTGACCTTCAAGGCCTCCTCTGTGAGAGTCTGGACAATCTCAAATGTCAAGAAGCCGAGAATATCAACTGCATCGTCATTTGGTCTGTTGTCAATGATCGTACCAAAGCCTGCCCATTCGCGAAATCGTTTGCCCTTGCGGAATGTGAAGCTGGCTTGACGGCAGTCGGACCAGTAGACATATTCATCCTTGGTCATGTTCTTGGTGCGTTCGTCGGCGGAAGCGAGGCGGGCGAGCGTGGCTTCATTCTGCTCCTCTTCCTCCTCGTCTTCTTCGTCGTCTCTTTCCGGTACTTGCTCAACGTAGAACGACTGGATCTCCCAGGGCAAGACTAGTTTGGCTTTCTTGGTCGTCGTAGTCTTCTGTGGTGCAGATGGGTTGACACCTCCTGATGCCTAAAGGCGCATGCATTCAGTCGTCTTTCCATCGAGTGACATATATATAAGAAATACCTACCTCGTCGAAATCGCCAACTTCAGCAGCGTCACCTCCACCTTTGTCATCTGAATCTTTGACATTCTTGCGGACATCCTTCCAAGAAAGAAAGGTCTTGAGTCTGGACACTTTTGCTCTATCGTGGCGAATCTGAAAAATAAGGTCGGCGATTGAGATAGTCTTGGAACCTCGACGGTTTGCAAGAGCAGTTGCTTGTGTTAGCTGTTTGTAAATTAGTAAGGTTGTAGATAATCCTGCGAGTGTGCCTGACCATTTCGATGACTTGCTCTCTCACAATTTCCTCAATCATCCAGGTTGTCTCTGTGCTTGGTTCGGCGGTCTCACCACTCACGAACATCATCTGTCCAATCCAATATATCAGCCTCTGCTTGAAGTCTTCGGGGCTTTCGAAGTCATCATCATTTCCAGGAGTGTCAGAAGCGGATGGAGTAGTAGAGCGAGGGCTTCCTTCTGGGGACACACTGCCTTCTGCCGACGTGTCTAGGTCATTTGCGAGAATGAGAGGTCCGTAAGCGCCTCCTCCAGCATCCTCAAGTAGCTGATCCGCCATGATGTTGTCGGGCTCCGATTCTGCTCCAAGTTGGATGTGGCTATCAGACGAACAGATCGGGTGGTTGTTGATTCTTGAGGCTTTGTGCTGGCAGCTGCATGATATTTAAGGCAAGCATCATAAGTTGGGCTTCCCCGTCGCCAGGCAGTGAAATCAAGCAGAGGGTCCGGTCGATGTGACAGGCGTACTCGACACGTCTTCGTGGATACAAGTAAAGTGAATACTTCTAGTCCAAAGTTGATGGTCGAGATCACGGTACACAGTTCTTCCCAATACCACCGGAATAGAGGTGATAACTTCGTCTTCGGCCAGAGGTAGTACCCTAGTATGGATCCTGCTCCCAAGCTCCTTCTAGTTCTGATATCCAGGGAGTGATTTGTCGGTGTCTCCAACGGTCCGGTACTATCCTGGAAGGACATGATACAACAGAGAAAGACGCTTACCTGCTGGATTTCCTGCCGGTACTTAGCTGGTCTCTCACCCGCCATCTTGACTACCCTGACTCCTGAGCCCGCCCAGTCAAGTTTCTTCGTTCAGCAGTTTGTCTGATCTGGCTCTGTTTATTTTTGTTCGAATAGGCTGAGGATAGCGACTGTTGTGCCTGGGGCCTGGCTCTGATGCTATGAGGATGAAAGAAGCGCTGGTTGATGAAAAAACGATGACAGGGATGGCCAGCCTGAGAAGACTGAGAGGGTTGGAAGTGACAATCTGCCCGCCGACTTCCCCGAGGTTGTGCCGCGCCGTCACTGATATTTTGCCGTTTGTCTGCGCCCACCAGACTTATTGATGCTACTCTGGGTTACTTCTGTCAACTTACTTACTTGACCACATTTTTCGTGATAATAAGCCACTATGCTCTACCTTGTTGGTCTTGGTCTCGCCGATGAGACGGATATCACTGTCAAAGGACTGGAAGTTGTGAAGCGCGCTGCCAGAGTCTACCTTGAGGCATACACTAGCATTCTACACGTTGGAAAGGATAAGTTGGTATGTGCAGACACATTTTCCCGTTATCATTTTTTCTTTTGAATCGTTTGTCGCATATCTCGCTGACACGACTCTTGTCTGACAGTGAAGGTAGGAGTCATTCTATGGACGACCCGTAATTGTAGCGGACCGCGAAATGGTCGAGTCCTCCAGCGACGAGATCCTGGAAGGAGCAGACAAGGCAGACATTGCTTTCCTGGTTGTTGGTGATCCTTTTGGGTAGGATGGCACATCATGCAACTATTGGTCACTTTTCTAACGAGGCTTGCAGAGCTACAACTCACACAGATCTCGTCCTTCGAGCCCATGAGCTCTCTATCCCTGTCAAATCTATTCCCAATGCCTCTATTCTCAATGCCATTGGTGCAACTGGTCTCCAGCTCTATAATTTTGGCCAGACTGTCTCCATGGTTTTCTTTACCGAGAATTGGAGACCAGCCAGCTTCTACGATCGCATTCGAGAGAATGCCTCAATCGGCTTGCACACTTTATTGTTACTGGACATCAAGGTGAAAGAACAGTCACTTGAGAACATGGCAAGAGGAAGAAAGATCTACGAGCCTCCCCGGTACATGACTGTTATGCAGTGCGCCCAGCAGATGCTGGAAATAGAGGATGAGAAAAAACAACACGTCTATGCTGAAGACAGTTTGGCCATCGGCTGTGCGAGAGTCGGTGCAGATGACCAACAATTTGCTTGTGGAACACTAAGAGAGCTATGTGATGTTGATCTAGGCGCTCCGCTCCACAGCCTCGTGCTTCTTGGTAAAAGAGCGCATGAGTTGGAGAAGGACTATATCAAAAAGTTTGCTGTAAATGCAGAGACTTTTGAGCAGAGTTGGAAGAAGTACCATGACAGGAGCCAGTGAGGTTCGACTGTGCTCGTGTGGACGAGGTGGACAGACTCTGGTAAACGCGGTGAATATACGGCGAGCTCGGGGCTGTCCTGGGCAAACCCACCAGCCAAGCGTGAATAGTCACGCTCATTTAGGTCTGCTGCTAAGTTTGCAGTTCTCAACAACCACAAGGTTGACGGCGATGGGAAGATCAAGCCGTTCAGGCGCGAGTGCCTTTTCAAGGAGTGCATTAAGGCGCAACCTTCACCACTCTACTGACTGACTTCAAGCTGGGTTGTCTCTACCTCAATTGCCGGTTGTAGACGGGGCCATATGTACCCGGCAAGAGTGAATCACAAGGTCAGGCTGCGCGGGACCGATCCTTGACAAGAAACGATCTTTGACAACGAGATGAATGCAATTGGTCCGGTGATTAGATCCTAGGCCAGTGACTATGAGAGTCAGACATGTTGGTACGTGAAGATACGTAGGCAAAGCGAAGATTGTCCCTGCATTGGGTTAGCAGGGGGGTGGAATACTCTCTGTATTGGACCCTCACCCGTCTCGCTTGATAACAAGGCTGCAAATAAGGAGGAGGGGAACAAGTAGTCGACGGTCGACGAGCGGCAGTAGCACCGCTTAGCACGTGGTTTAGGCTCGATGGGACTCGTTTCCCCGATCCCTCCGGCCCTGGACGATCTCTTCTCGTAAGTTCCTTCCACACTCGGCCCAGCTTTTTGGCGGACTGCTGCAGCTCTTCTGTTGTACATTGCACCCACATTGTGCGACACAGATCTTGCGTTCTGCCCTAGTACTTGACGGGATCGGTGTGAGAGAACGGAGGAAGGAGGAGTCCCTGGCTTGTGCCCGTACAAGCAGCAGTCTTCAACTTGTTTCACCGACCGAAACAAAAAAAGACCCATTGAAACATGCCTGTACATCGACTACTACTCAACATGCTAGCTTATCCACATTTACGTGTATATGTCTAAGCTACGCATCGTTCGCTTTCAGCAAAAGCAAAACCAAAGTCATCTCCGCAGTGGCTTGGCCTTCTTTGTATCGCATTTCCCACGACCACCGCCGAACCCCACTCCTCTTGATCGTACCACCGTCCTGCTCATCCTGCCGACCAGAGTTCCCAAAGGCTGTCGTTTCGCAGCAAAGTGAAATTACCTGCAGGCAGGAAAAGAGAAAACAATGCCCGTCTACCTTGTCCATGGCTTCCGCTGGCCGCGCGAGGGCTTCACGGGCATTCGTGTACATGCCGTCCTGCACAACCTCGACGATTGCAGTGTCGAATACATTCAAAACTCCAACTCGCGCGAAGAGATCCTGCGTTCCTTTCGCGAGATATACCCCGAAATAATGAAAGAACTTGACCACACCGATGTGAACCCAGCAGCGACGAGGAGGCTGGAATTTATCGAGCAATACAATCCGGACGATCTGGAGGGACCCTACGCGGTGAGCCAACCATACGCTTTTGTGGGAGACAAAGTCGTGGTGATCGCGGCAGGACCGGGCATGGGTTTGGCTGGACCTGGTGTAGCGCAGGCAAAAGCATATCACCATGTTGCGACGGAAGTAGAACCTGCCCAGTCTCCGCAGAGGAAACAACGCGCCACAACGTTGCCCATGTCCAAACCGGCACCCTTCAACTCGCCAGCGGATACCACGGCGCTGAGTGTCAACCTGGATGAGGTTGTCGCCGATGGCCCTGGCCTAACGAATAAAGCGTGGGAAGCGCTAGCAGATCTGAGAGACAAGATCGCAGAGGGGGAGAAGATCGGATGGTGGGTCGTCTACAACGGTGACCCGGAACGGTCGTTTGATGATGCCGAAGATGAGGAGGACGAGCAAGAAGACGAAGAAATGGAAGACGTGGCCGAGGAAGACGAAGACAGAGAACAAAAGGAAACTCTCACTCCTATTGCTTCTCCTGTTGCTTCTCCTATTTCGCCTCCGCCTGTCGCTGCTGCTGCTGCTTCCGCTTTGACTTCATCGAAGAGAGGACATCGTCCCAGCCCCAGCGACTCACTTCCGATTCCCACATCCACCATGACGAACTATCCAACATCGAATCCGTCGGTGGCACCCATCCATGCCGCATCACAACATATAGCCTCCCAACAGAAGCAGCAACAGTCTCCGCAACAGCCGCAGCTTCAATATCAAGACGGAGGCTCACCGGGCCTGACGGCCTTACCTGTCCGACCCACACCCCCATCATCAACGGGACCCGGGACGCGGCCAAACACAGCATCCGCAGCCTCGGAGGCCAGCAAGGGCAAGCACAGGGAAAAGGAAAAGGACCTCCTGGAAGATCCAACCAGAGCCAAGGACGCATCCAGGCCACAGGGGTTGAGAAAGAAATTCTTTGGAAGAAGGACATGAACGAATCGTTGTCCATGAAAATTAATGACTTGACGATTCTGACGAATACTAACGCATGATGCAAGGAACCGCGAGATTGAAAATTTCAATAGACCAAAAGCTGGACGGATTCCCACGAACCGACATTCACCTTGAAGCAAAGCCGTTGTTTGTCTATATTATTACTTTGGATTTTTGACCAAAATGTCCTACCTCGCATCACCGTGCCGGAATCAGGCAAGATAATATTGGCAGGAGGACTGGCTGTGCTTGCCTCCAGGAAGCGCAGGTAACATTGCCCCCGTGGATCAGGCATGCAAGCTGCCTGACTACAATGATGACACTCGTCATTTATCATATTGAAGCGTTTGTATCAGGACGCAATCCTGCTACGCGTGTCTCGAACTGGTTGGCGGCCTTGGCTTAGGGCTGCCATTCAAGCACGGAATCAATGCCTTTGGGACTACAAAGTGGTCCACAACGCGGCATGGAGACACGCACTTTTCGGGTTGGAAGGGGGGAGATAGTACGAACTTACCCAGCTCCTATTTTCTAATCACTCGAGGGCCAAACTCTACCAGACAGGTCCAAAGTGGATTTACAGCAGACCAAGGGGATCTGTCCAGCTGCAAGAGACGCTAGTAGCATGCGATCTGGACGTGAACGGGGTTGGAAGCCTTGGAATGTCTCGGCCACGCGACTTCAGAGCCAGATAGAGCAGGTCAAACTCACCTACGGAAGCTGGAAGACGTTATGCGCAGGGAAAGTTGGTGGAAGCAGATCTGAGTCGGAGAACTCCTGAGACCATGAAGTGAGATGGTTTCCTCGTTGATGGCCAGCCTCAAATCAGTACTGTGAAAATAAAAGGTCGAGAGTCGGTGGTGTCCTTTGGTCCGATTCGGAGTAACACAGAAGACGTCCAGACTATGACCTTATGAAGTTCTCTCGGGTATCAAATGGCTTTCATGTCGTACCTCTGTCATGAAGGTCCGAAACAGTAGGGGGTTGTCCCATCCATTACAGAAGGAGTCCACGCAGAGAAAAGTTGAACCAATCCGGCTTTGAGATCCTTTCCCATAGTGCAAAGCACTGAAGTTGCAACCGAAATCACCGAAACAATTTTGTTGTGACAATCTTCCGCGCAGTGGTCACCCGGGTCCGACAAGTACAGAGTAAGTGACCTCCTGCGGCATACAAACTTTCCTTTGGCTCCTGCATCGTCATGGCCTCGTCTGTCTCTCAAACCAGGAAAACTGAGCTGCTTTTTCGGCCTTCCTTGAACCTGGAGTGGTTAGATGTTAAGAGATCCTTGTGATCCCCGCTAGTATCGTCGATCGTCGTAGCCACCACCATAGCCACCTGGATAGCCGTAGCGTGGGGGTGATCTGGGCCTGCCGTACGGATCACCACGCACGTATGGATCTCCATAGCCTCGGATCGGTGGCGGTGGCGGGCCACGAGGATCATAAGGATCCGGATCGTATCTCCTCGGTGGTGGTGGTCCATAGTCCCGTGGCGGCGGAGTGCGCCTCCCATAGCCTCGGTCATAGTAGTCGTCAATGGGTGGGCGACGTCCAGGCGAGCGTTCACGATAGCCTCGGGGACTCCAGCCTCGTGGAGGTCCGCGGCGATCGTAGTCATCTCCGGGTCCGTATCGGCCTCGAGCCGGAGATCTCTGTCGATAGGCGCGGTTGTCCGGTCTTTCCTCTTGAATCTGGGCGAACATGTTAGGTGACATTACAAAGGGCAATGGCAGGTGATACGTACGTCAGGTGTGCAGTGGACAGTCGCTCCCTTAAATGTCTGTCCATCTAGTTTCTCCACAGCAGTCTTGAGGTCGGACGAGGTTTCGAATTCCACAAACCTTGGGCGAATGGTGAGCAGATGCAGAGTGAGAAGGAAGGTCTAGATTACCCTTTGCCATCACGGTCACGGCCAGTCTCTGAGTAGACGACGTCCAGTTGGCCCGAGCTTCGTGCAAAGTCCTTGAGGTCCTGGAATATGGTGAGCAGGTTTCTGCGGAGGGTAGGTCGAATGAGGAAGCAGGATGTGGTGAGAGATAACGCCGAACAAGTTCTTCTCGACCAGCCAAATATAGAGTATCCCGAGCTCAACGCATTATCTCTTCGAGCAGGACCAGGCATCATGAAATCTCGGCCAGCTCCAAGGAATGGGTACCAAGAATCAAGGTGTACAGTAGTCCCATCGGTAATCTCTAATCCAAACGGAATTGTAAAAAAAAAAATGCAGCAGAATGGGAATTCTAACCTGCCAACTGGTGTCCGGCTGCAGTCCAGTAATCTGCATGCGAAAGACGGTGCGACGTGGTCGAGGGACGTTGCGATCAGAAGGACCAGCGAAGTCATCTTTCCGGCGCGGGCCTCTAGCAAACTGCACAGTGAGACGCTCGCCTTTGAACATGGTTCCATCTATTGTCTTGTCAGGAAGGGCCATGGGAGGAGAGGGAAGAAAGGGAGAGGGAGGCCATACGGAACGCTGTTAGAAAGTTAGCGCATTAACGTCGGTCTGTTGGTAAAGAGGGCTTACCTGGAACAACGTCTCGCGCATCCATAGCGTCCTCGTACTCAATAAAACCAAAACCATTCATGAGCTTGATCTCTTTAATAGAGCCAGTGCCATGAGTGCCAAAGTGCTCCTCGATGTCCTGTTTAGTGACTGGAAGGGAGAAACTGAGAGTCAGCGACTGGTGCAGTCCCGGGACAGGCGGTGAGCGGGTCCAGGATTCAATGTTCAGGGTTCAGCTATCCTCCAAGCATGTAAAAGTGTCCAGGAAGACCAAAAGAGGGAGAACGGATGGATGTGAGCATACTGTTGCGCGGAAGGTTGCCCAGATAGAGCCGGGTAGACGAAACGTCGGCCATGGTGGACTCGGGCCTGCAAAGAAGTCCGGACGACGATCCAAGCAGGTTGCGACTGTGATGCAGTGGTCAAGAGCCGCAGGATAGACCTAGTTGGCCGGCAGGACACAAGCCCAGGTGTAGAGTGAGGCGGAGACGACAGAGCCCAGCAGGGACAGGGGAACCAACAAACAGGCGGGTGTGACGGGGGCGGAAGGTGTGATAGTACTTAAATTGCCACAAGAAAGGGGCGACAAGATGGGAGAATTCAGAAAGTGATAGACATGCACCCAGCATGCGGTGGTGAAGAAGGCAGAAGGTGGGAAGACGAAAGGCGGAAACGTGGAAGTGGGAGTTGGAAGGTCAGTCGCGGTCTAGTTTGCAACCTCGCTGGGGAGCTTTGCCTCACTTCGAGGTGGTGGTGCCAAGCCCAACCGCCAACATGGCTGCACCAACTGCACCAAATATGGGGTTTGGGGGTTGAGTGGCTGCGTGGCAGCCCATTTTTCAGTCCCTTGCACCATCCACCATCCATCAGCCAATCACTTCAACTCTTCCAGCGTCCTTTCGTTCGTCTCTGCCTCCATCAAACACCGTCCAACACCCTCGAGTCTATCATTGCCTCTCGAGGTCTCTCCAGCTCTCATGTCCGAGAACGCAGACGGCACCTTCTGGCGTTCAGTAGTAGATCAGTTACAAAGTTGCGACCAAGATGATCCTATTCAGAAATGCTTCCAACACGGTGTGGGCAAGAATGTGATGGATCAGGTTGACGAGCTCTTCAGCTTAGCAGACCAAAAACTCCATACTTTTCCCTTCAAGGATGTCCAGCCCTGTTGGTTTCGTCTCTACACTGACACCAGTATCGCCAAAGTGCTGAAATTGCTTGGCCTAATCAACCCCCCGGCCCAGAAAGATTGGAGCCTATCCAAACCTCTGAAAACTCATGTCGATGAGATTGTGTCCATATTAGACATGTCGTTAATAATGGCCGGAGGGTTGGGAAGGGAACAGATGATTCACGACATCTTTGCTAGATTACAAACTGGAAGTGTAAGTGACGAAGAAGACAAGACACGCCCACGAAAGAGAAGGCGAATCGACGGTAACTCTGGGTTGGGCGGATCTCCCGACCATCTCCCTGCAGCGAACGTCTCCATGCCTACCATTGAATTTCCCATTGTACAAATGGATCGTCCGACCCTCACAAAGTTCTCTCAGCATATCCTGCAGATACGAGAACCTGTGGTCTTGACAAATACCATGAATCACTGGCCAGCTCTCGAGAAATGGCAGCGTACCTCCTTTTGGCTCGATGCCACGATTGGCGGTCGTCGTCTCGTCCCGATCGAAGTTGGGCGGAGCTACACTGACGACGACTGGAGCCAAAAGATTGTGCCCTTCGAAGAATTCTTACGTCTCTACATACTGCAGTCGGGGGATAATGAAGCTTGTGAAGTTATTGGAGATGAATTCCAAACAGGCTATCTAGCGCAGCACGATCTTTTTAAACAGATCCCAGCTCTTCGAAACGACATTGCAACCCCGGATTATTGCTATCTGGATGCTCCTCCTGCTGAACCTGACACGCCAGTGGCCTTGAGCAAGGCAAAGGAGCACAGGAAGAAGACAAGTCATCCCAAGACCACTCATACTGCCCAGGGTCCGTTCGACAATGGTTCTGATGAGCCAGAGCTTGAAAACGAGGTCCAGGCTAATATCTGGTTTGGCCCAGCATGGACGATCTCACCACTCCATCACGACCCATACCATAATATCCTGTGCCAGGTTGTGGGACGAAAGTACGTGAGACTGTATTCCCCACGTCACAGCAATGAATTACTGCCTAGACGCGAAGATGAGCCCGCTCCTCACGTACTCTCTGCTGGAAGAGCAGACGGGGTAAACGGTGCCGTAAAAGACGGAGAGCAGCAGGGTGAAACCATTGACATGTCAAACACGTCGCAAATTGACATCGCCGCAATGGAATTGTCCCCTCTCGAAGACTGGGACGAGGTTTATCCCGGAATTAGCAAAGTGCCCTACGTCGAATGTATTCTCGAAGCTGGCCAAGCGCTCTATATACCGATCGGATGGTGGCACTACGTGCGGAGCTGTTCCGTTGGGATATCTGTGAGCTTTTGGTGGTGATGAGCCAAGGACATACGGTGACATTGGTGACATGGCGAAATCAGTCAGACGATGATCGGCTTTACCTAGCTAGGTGGTCGGTGTGCCCCGATCGACTGGAGAGCACAGACCCGCCCATGCGAACAACGAAATGGAGGCATTCCTAGCCCATCTTTGACCCAGCCGCCACTCCTGGGCCTATCGAGGGATTTTACGCTGTGTTATTGTTGGTCGCTGGAACACAATACAGGCACCCAACAGGCGAAAGCACACGTGCTGAGCACGCAGGTCCAGACTCCGATATGCAGAAGTCAGAAAGTGCGTCTATTCTAACGATAACGTTCGATGACGAGGGTGTTTGAATGGAGCACCTCGCGTGCTCATCCCTCAAAAGGGAACGCCTAGCTGGAGCTTGACAGGGGTGCCAACTTTTGGCCCTCGATCGTGGGCTCTGGCTGGGTGGATTGTTATCAGTGAGCTAAGAACCCTCCGATCGTCTGCAACCCTGCTTGCAACTATCTTTTGAGCTGTGGGTTATAAAGATAATGATGTCTGCCAGTTGCTGGAGCTCTCGACACGACTGACCGACTTCACGGGCGACTTTTCCTGTGCAACGCTCTTGCAGACACAGGCCGAGTTCTTGTTCCCAGTCCCACCCCCGCATTCTCCAGGAATACAAGCTCGAAGACTATCGCTGGTTGGCCGCGATCCGCCCGAGCGCCCAGCATGACGGACACCGAGAACGCGGGCACTGCCGCCCGGACCATGTCCAAGGATGAAGGCCGTCTGCGCGAACTCGGATACAAGCAGGAACTAAAGCGTGACTGGTCGATGATTCACAACTTTGGTGTCTCGTTCTCTATTATTTCTGTCATTACTGGTATAACGACGCTGTTCAGCTATGGGTTGAATACTGGCGGGCCGGGTGTCATGTCCTGTGGCTGGCTGGTTGTTTCGTTCTTCACCATGTTCGTCGGACTCGGCATGGCTGAAATTGTTTCTGCGATACCAAGTGCTGGAGGGCCATACTTCTGGGCCGCAATTCTGGCACCCAAGGCATGGGCTCCGTTCGCGAGTTGGGTTACAGGATGGTTCAATCTGCTGGGCCAAGTCGCCGTCACCACAGGCATCACTTTTGGCTGTGCAGGCCTGATTTCCACCTTGGCAAGTATCAACGGTTACGAGCCAACGGCAGGCAGAACTCTGGGCATCTATGCGGCGCTTTTGACCTCGCATGGCATAGTCAATTCGTTTGGCGTACACATTCTGCGGTACTTGAACAACAGCTCCATCGTTCTGCATTCTCTGGGAGTTTTCAGTTTCGCCGTGGCGGTTGTGGCTAAGGCTCCTCATCATCAGTCTGCCAAATTTGTGTTTGCCACGTTCTACGATGGCACTGGTGATCCAGGCTGGTCCGTCCGGGCATCTTCAGCCTACGTTGCCTGCATTGGTATCCTGATGTCACAATATACCATTACCGGGTTTGATGCTAGGTAGGCCATCTCTAACGCAGCGACAAGGTCCAATACTAACCTGTGATAGTGCGCATCTGTCCGAGGAGACGCAAAATGCGTCCTGGTCGGCGCCCATCGGTGTTCTCATGTCGATTGGCTGCTCTGCTGTGTTCGGATGGTTTCTGATCCTATGCCTTTTATTCAGCATCCAGGATTTCCAAGCCACCATCGGCTCGGACTACGGTCAACCGGTTCTGCAGATCCTGGTCGATGTCTTTGGCAAGACAAGCGCCATCGTGCTCTTTGTCCTGATTATCGTGTGCGTTTGGCACTGTGGTCTGTTCAGCCTGACCTCCAACTCGCGAATGATGTTCAGCTTTGCTCGTGATGGCGGCATCCCTCACTTCTTTCATAAAGTGGATGCACGATTCCGCAGTCCCATCCGTGCTATCTGGCTGGCTGCGACCCTGGCATTCCTTCTGGCCATTCCCAGTCTTGGATCATCAGTCGCATTTGCGGCGGCCACTTCGATCGCCACCATTGGCCTCTATCTATCGTATGGGCTTCCTATCTTGATCGGCGTGATCAACCCCCAGGGCTTCATTCACGGGCCTTTCAATCTCAAATGGGCCTCACGACCCGTGGCCCTGATCGCCTGCTTGTGGATTGGTTTTATTACCATCGTCTTCTGCCTGCCAGAGCTCAATCCTGTTAATTCACAGACGCTCAATTACACTCCGGTCGCGGTGGGGATCATCGCGGTATGGTGTTTGGGCAGTTGGTTCTTGTGGGCTAGAAAGTGGTTCAAAGGACCCATTCGACAAGTGGAGGCTGAGGTTGCCGGAGTCAATGTTGATGATCCTGATGCTATGGACCGAGCTGAGCGAGAAGGGAGGATTCCTCAACTCGACGACTCTCAAGGTGGCAACGAGAAGAGCCTGCTGGCCACTATGAAGCAAAATTACAATTGAGCACGAAGATTGGGGATCATAATCCGAGTGGTTAGGTATGGTATGGTTGATATGTATTGAAGCTAGATATTCTGCAACGGAGCTTTTGGTTGAATCGTAATGAGACATGAACAAGAAATACCCAGTCGGTGCTTTTAACTTGCTCTCGAGGCTCTCCTTCTACTTTGGTCATCGTGGACCTGGCACCGACATTCGGGGTTCCACTGCCATGAATCCAAACTTTGACCTGGCAATCCACAGCGGGGTTAACGAGAAGGACACGAGGTGGGGGACCTGAAGCTGTCCTGGACGGTAATCTGTAAAATATAGTTACGTCGCTTCGTATACTGCTGCCTGATGGCTTGGACTGATGCTGCTGCTGCTGATGATGATCCCATTATTCTTACATGGAACCTTTCTATCTGGTGAGAAGTAAGATGGCTATCGTAAGATGGTGAGAAGCCGAAAACGACGTATTCGTAAACACGGTCGAACGGTCGAACTATGTTCAATGAGCATTTTCTTGGTAAATTCAACCCAAGCCCGTTCAATCCAAGACTATATATGCATGACCCAAGACCCGGGAGGAAAAGACCCAAGGCTCAAGACTCAAGACTCAGGGTACGATTGAATACGAAAAGAAATGATGAAGTAAGTAGTAAAGTGAATGAGGATAAGAGTTTCTTGGTCTGGGCGAGGCATCCCAAGGCATTCCAAGTTCTCAAGGCATCAGTCAGCGATGGATGGGATGGCCAACGGCTGGGTACAGATGGGTTCGTGTTGGTGTTTTGCGTTGGAGAACACTCCCATCTAGCCGAAGAACCACCACTATGGGGTCATTAGGATTGGCGTTTGCTTATGTACATAACTACTTGATGTATGATACCGAGTTATGTCCTAGGTGCCTTAGCCGCCTCTTGAGGGGGTCCCATTTCCGTTCTCGACAGCCCATGAGGAGGGGGAGTTGAGTATTTAATATGTAAGAACATTATTATGGGATGCCATGTACCTCGTACCGAATGGTGATATATATCCTGTCTGGCTGCTGCTGACTGCGGGCCGCTACCCACCCCTTTTTCGAGGTATCTATTGTATCAAGATCCTTGTAACCAGCATTATCCGGTGTTTAATATATCTCTGAACAAACTGGTCCTCAGAGATACCTTGGAGGGACCTGGTTTGTGTTCTGGTCGATAACCAAAGACCTATCCTTGCATTGAACACATCATATCACATCACATCACATAACATCGCATAAAACAGCGAGTTGGGCACGAGGTCACTTAGTTACTTGAGGTACATAGGCAGGTAGTTGGTCATTATGGGCTCGACCACCGCACAATCCTCCAAGCGGACCGTCACCGCCGACGACATCTCGAGTCTCAAGTCGCTGTTGACGTCGACCAAGGCCGCCGTCCTCACCCCCCAGGATGCATCCTACGCCGCGTCGATCAAGCGCTGGTCCAACGCGGCCGAGAAGCCCGCGGGCGTGGTCGTCGTCCCCACCACGGCGGACGAGGTCGCCGTCGCGGTCAAGTTCGCGGCCGACAAGGGCATCGACCTGGCCGTCAAGGGCGGCGGCCATTCGACAGCCGGCGTCAGCAGCACCCACGGCGGGTTGCTGATTGATCTGAATACCGGCATGAAGCGCGTCGAGGTCGATCTCGACAGGAAGGTCTTCCTCATCCAGGGCGGCGCTGCGTGGGGGGACGTCGACCAGGCTGGCGTGAAGCACGGGCTGGCCACCGTGGGCGGCACGGTCGCCGACACGGGCGTCGGCGGGCTGACTCTCGGTGGTGGCTACGGGTGGCTCTCGGGCCAGCGGGGCCTGGCCATCGACAACCTGGTCGAATGCACCGTCGTGCTCGCGACGGGGGAGATCAAGACGGCCAGCGCCCAGGAGAACCCGGACCTGTTCTGGGCGCTGCAGGGCGCGGGACAGAACTTTGGCGTCGTCACCGAGTTCGTCCTCAAGGCGTACGACCAGGGCGACGTCTTCGCCGGCATGCTCATGTACGCGCCCACGCCGGAGAACATCGAGAAGGTCGTCAAGGCCACCAACGACCTGTACACGCCCGACGAGCACGGCAAGACCAAGGTCGCCGGCCGGGGCGCCGGCGGAATCGCGTTCGCTCGACCACCCCCCGCGCAGGGCCAGGTCATGCTGATGGCCGTGGTCATCTATTTTGGCAGCGAGGCCGAGGCCAAGGCGCAGTACAAGGCGCTGTACGACATCGGCCCGGTGGTCGACACGACGGCCACGGTGGCGTACCCGGTCATCAACACGGTGCTGGCGCCGCCGATCGGCCTGCGCGCCAGCATGAAGGGCACGGCGTTCACGATGCCGCTGCGCGCCGGGTTTGTCGAGGAGATCCGCCGCGAGTACACGGCCTTCACCGACGGCAACGACGACACGGGCATCAGCCTCGTGCTCTTCGAGGTCTACGACCCCAGCCAGGTCGTCGCGCACGACGCCGGCAGCTTCGCCAACCGCGGCTGGCACCTCAACGGCATGGTCTGCCCCATCTGGACCAAGCCCGAGCACGACGCCTCCTGTCGCCAGTGGGCCAGGGACTTGACCGCGCTGTTCAAGCGCGAGCTGGAGGACCAGGCCAAGCAGGCTGGCAAAGGCGTGGACGGGGGCGTGGGACTCAAGGGGAACAAGGGCGCCACGATGCTCTATGGGAATTATGACCGTGAGTTTTTTGCCCCTCTTTCCTTTTACCCCCCTGTCTTGGGTTTTTTTGATACACTATTCATTCCCATAAATCTCCATCCTCCCAGCATTGTACCTATTTAAAACTAGTTACCTAACTAACCGATCCTCGCTTGGGTGTGTGCTAGAATATGACGAAAAATCCCGCGACATCTTCGGCGACAACTACCCGCGCCTGCAGCGGCTCAAGGCCCAGTACGACCCGGGGAACGTGTTCAACAAGCTCTTTGCGGTCACGCCGCAGGCTTAATCGATATATATATCATATATCATAAACTGGGAGAGGGATAGACAGAGGGGGAAGGGGGGAGTAGAGGAACGAGGAACGAAAGGGAGAGAGGAAAAGGAGAGAAGATCATATGCAGATATATATGCTCGTTATTCTATATTCAGTAGATTCTACCTCACCACATTCAGGATCTACCTGTCCAGTCCGTCTTGATAGTGCAATGTCCTTGTATCCATGCAGCTACCTCCAAGTAAGTGGATTGAGAGACAGAGAGGCAGGCTCATCATGCCACACACGTCTCGTGACTATGGGACTATGGAATTGTGGGACTGTACGAGTATATCTGATCTGTTGAATGTACCTTGTATGTATGGATTCATTCTATCAAGATAACTCATTATCCACGTTAGATATCTGTGCCATTTTTAGACATGAATATCATCTTGAAAATATCAGGTTTAATCTCATCGTCATTCTTAATGGCAATCTCACTCTGGACGACAATTTCAATGTAAATCTCAAATGACTATGACTATGACCATGACAATTCAATGCTTAATCACAATCTTGCCGCCCGCGTCATGGCTGTCCAGCAACGCATGCGCCTTCTGTATATCCCTGTATTCAAACACATGCGTCGGCCGTGCGTCCCACTCCCCCCTCTCGATTTTGTCCGCAATCTCTTGCAGGGGAATCTTCTCCATAGGAAAGTCATCCGTGCCTAGCACTTTGCTGTGGAACAGGCTAAAGTGTACGCCCGGCTCCATCTCGATCATAGGGTTAAAGTCCTTGACGGGCGTGAGACCACCCAGCCATCCGGCTTGAAGCATCCGGCCCCCCGCGCGGGTGAGGCGGAGGGAGTCGAGCAGGGCGACGTTGCCGATCAGGTTGAGCGTCTTGTCGAATTTGTGGTCGGGGAGGAAGCGCTGGCTGAGCGGGTTTTCTTCGAGGACCGCGTCTTCCACGCCCATCTTCGTCAACATGTCGAACCGCTCCTGTCGTCTCGTGGTTGCTGTCACTTTGGTCCCCGCGTTCACCGCCAGATGAACTGCCGCTTGACCGATGGTGCTTGTGGCGCCGCGGATCAGGACCCTCTCGCCCCTGCGCAGGTCGAGGATGGTGAAGAGGCACGAATACGCCGTGGAATACACCTCGGGCAACGCGGCCAGTTGCTCCCAAGAGAGGTTCGTCTTGATCTTGACCACGTTCGCGACGGGGACGTTGACGAACTCGCCATATCCACCTGGTCGATTCCGGCCCATGCCACCCATCACTCCGACCACCTTGTCGCCTTTCTGGAACTTCCCTAAAGGATCGGCCTCCACAATGCCCACGCATTCGAGGCCGGAGATGGGGTTCCATTCGTCCCATTCGCCCTTACGCATGTGCATCTCGGCATGGTTGAGGCCGAATGCTTTCACGTGGACGAGCACTTCGCCTGAAGTAGGAGCGGGTTTCAAAACGGTCTTGTGTTGCAGGACCTCTGGACCTCCAAAGGCGGTGATGACGATGGCCTGCATGGTTTCCGGGGCAGACATGGCTGTGAGTGGAATACGCTCGAACGGCTAGACTGTGCAATGTTTGATATTATACTAGAGGTAGTGATTCGATGTTGAGACTCGGTTTATTGTTCCACTAGATAGGTGATCCGGTAGTTGACTGCGTGGTCTTCCATCCTGCCCAAGGGGTGCTCACTCACGCATTTATACCTTGCGTTCGTGCTCACCAGGCGTATTCTACCAACACCCCCATTGACATACTGCTCCGCGCAGCACAAGCCCTGGAGTCATGAAAATGTAAACATCGACGCATGTGCAAGGATGAGACGTTGCCCATTTCGTAATAAGCGTCTCACAACGACAGCGAATGCAATTGAAGTCACCAGCATCTAACCCAGTGATAGGTCCGTCGAGCTGCGTGCGTTTCAGCCCAGGACGCGAGGGGAAGCCGTGAGTTGCTGGATTAAGAAAATGCTCCATCAGCAAGTAAGGCTGTCGCTCGCCAGACAGGGGGATTGACGCCATTATGCACTACAGCGTGATTGGGGAGGATGTCCGGGGAGATGCTCTGTTGAGTTGATTGAAAAGCTGACAAAGGCTGCACTTGGGAGAAACTCTGAGCAGAGGATGTGCTGCTTTTATGGTGACGTAGCAGTTGCACAGTAGGCTAACTTCATCTGGAAGGCTTCCCGGCTGTACTCCGTAGAAGCATGACACCGTCAAAAGCGGCATTCTGCGCGTATTGAGCTTCGACTAACAATATTGGTGCTGCCTGCGCCGCTTTTGCAGTGCACCACAATACTATGGCTAATGCTCATCTCTTCACCCTCATCTTACGGGGAGTACTGAATCGCCCCGATAGCTATCTGCCATCATGATCACTTCCCCACGGCCAAATCGAGCAGCTTTGGAAAGTCCGGCGTGCCCAGCCCCGTGGCAGCATCCCAGCCCTTGACCGCCTGCCAGCCAGCGTCAGGAACCCCCGGCGCGTCGTCGCCCGAGTTCGTCACGTTTTCGCATCCGCTGGACGACCCTTCCGTGATGTCCGTGAGCGCCTTGTTGGTGAAGGCCTTGCTGTAGAGCCAGGGGTTCAAAAACCCCAGCGGCTTCTGGCCTCGGGATAGGCGGGCCGAGTTGATGTTGGCGATGATGGCGGCCCAGGTCGGCGTGGCGGCGCTCGTGCCTCCGCTCAATTGCTCCCGGCCGAGATGGAAGATGGGGAACGTGGTCCACGCCTGCGCCGCCACGTCCGGGATGCCCCTCCCGGTCCGATTGTACAGTCCTTGAAACTTGTTCTTGACCGCGGTGCTGTTCAGATACGTCTCGACGTGCTCGTGCTGGTAGTCCGGGCGGGCGAACACGTCACTGAACCCCCCGCCAGACATTCGCTCAGCGATCTCCGGCTGCACTTGGCCCGTACCGCCCACGCTCGTGACCCATGGGCAGCTTGCGGGAAACTGGGGCATGAACCTCGTCTGGTTGCGCCCGTCGTTGGTCATGCAGCCATCCCCTGGACCGCCGTCGCCGCTGGACGTGATGATGCTCACACCGCGAGCACCCAGCTTGGCGAACAACTGGCACACGCTGAGCATGTAGGACACGGGGTGGGTCTGCTCGTCTTCCCCGTACGAAATGCTGATCACCTGCGGTAGTTTGTCGTTGGTCAGGTTGACCATGTACTGCAAATACTCCAAGAACGGCTCCTGCTCGTTCAGCACGCCGGGTTTGTCTGGCAATTGCAAATCGGGGATCCATGGGCCCCTGCCGCCGACCTTGTAGAAGTCCACCGGCGTCGGGTACGAGAGCGTCAGACCGTACTGGACGTCCATGTTGGCCTCCGAGGCCCAGTCCGCGTCGGTGGATTGGTTGTTGACGCCACCATTCACGGATGAGATGGAAAAGTTTGCGCCTCGCGCGTATGGTGCCCATTTGTCCACGAAGAGAGCCAGGTCGGATCGGAGCACGTTCTGGCTGGCAAACGCGGGAATCCCCAATCGTGAGCCGGAGCTGGCGTTGGCACGGAAGTTGCCTATGCCATAGAGCGCACGGATACAGTCTGGCGAGGTGGTGGTGTTGCAATACGTTGCGTTCAGTTTGGTTGCTGACCCGTAGACGGGGATCGAGCTCGCCGGTGGGCCGGGCTGTTGGGCCGCACGCGAACGGGCGAAATGGGTCGTCGGTTGGATTGTTTGGATGTAAGCATGAAGCCGGTCAGGGATGGAGTATTCGAGGGTGCGAATCCGCCAGCTTTTGTCTCCTGCGTGGTAGAACAAGTAGAAGGTCGTATCGAGGAGACTCTCTGCCTGCGTGACGGTGGTGTTGACGTTGATCCAATCTCCATTGTCTTGCACGTCTGTCGCCGAAATTCCTTGTTCCTCAAGCCAGTCAAGCACAGCGTTAGAAATTGTCGGCTCGGGACGCAAGAGTGCGTCGAGCTCGTGGGCCTCGTAATGTTGGCCGTACAGCTCGTTGTCGGGATCGGAGATCCTCAGCAATTGCTCTTGGAGGAAAACGTGCTTGTCATCCTGGCGAATCGCGATGTGGAGTTTGAGACGTGCGAGCGCTGGTGCTCGCGGCCCTTGGTACCAGCCGTCAGGAATGCCAGCGACTTGCTCAAACACCCCGAGGTGGCTGCTGCCTGGAGCGGCGCCAGCGATGCTGTACAGCAGCAGGGCACACAGCACAAATAGCCTTGTATAGCTCAACATTCCTGATGATAAACCGCAGATTCTGAACGAAGTATTCGAGGCTCGGAGACCCGTGATGCCATTTCTCAAGTCGAGAAAACGTGCTCAGGCGCATCCTATATGTCTTTCCCCCTCGGTTCCGTTGATCGTCACAAGGCTGTGCAATTGGCCCCGAATAGCGGCATTGTTCTGGGGATATTGTTCAGACCCGAAAGCCGATCTCCACAAATCAGGCGGCAGGGAAAATGCAAGGAGGCACTCAGAGGTCATTGTGTGAGATTATGGTGTAGCCCTGCCTGCCATACCCTGGCCTAGTGCCTGGTCTCGAGGGGTTGACGATCTCTCGCGAGTGCCGAGTTGAGTCGAGGTTTGCTATTCGTGAGGCCATGGTGCTAGGGAGGAGGTTGACAGTATTGCTTCTGCCTGGCAGTGAGTGGGTAGTGCTGATGGCCAGGATTGCCAGATTGAGAGTATCATCCATGTTGGAGAATGGGTGAGTGGCAGGGTTCGTGTGTATATTGTAGCACTGAGAAAGGATTCCAACAAAGGTTCCACGGTGCTCCACTGATGGACTGCCTGATGGAGAGATACCAGCGCGCATACAAGGACATTTTCGGTGTTATGGCATTTGGTGAGAAAGACCGAGGAGTTATGCTTAGCATTGTTCGGTATCCTCCCAACTATGGGTGAATATACCTGGTCAGCGCACCTCCACACCACCGTGCTGTATGGCCACATCCTCGTCCAGAATCAGTAAATGGTACACACAGTTCCGAGTTCT
The DNA here is from genome assembly GCF_001646965.1 of Fonsecaea nubica. Lineage (NCBI taxonomy): Eukaryota > Fungi > Ascomycota > Eurotiomycetes > Chaetothyriales > Herpotrichiellaceae > Fonsecaea > Fonsecaea nubica. The sequence goes on along the minus strand of NW_019173696.1, from coordinate 63,152 downwards.
GCTAGTCTGGCAATTTATCTAGTTTCTTCACACAGATGTACAAAACCGGGTTGATAGGAAAAGGGCCATCTTTCAGGTCATGTATCCCATCAAAAGTCAGCCAAAAGCCCTCATCAAAAGGTCGCCGTCGCTCATGATGCATAAAACCTCCGCATACCAAATGTAGCCCGTCAGTCAGCCCAGCATATCAAACGTCCACTCCCCATGCCGATTGCAGTCTTTGTAGCACCTTCTATGCACCCTCCATGCACCCCAAACCTAACCAGATCAGCGCTATCATCCAGCGAAAACGGTCAAAAGGACACTGTTTCTCCACTGTTTTCACCGGTTTGTGTTGAAAAACCAACTGCTCCGCTTGTTGCCTTCTGATCCGCTCAGATTCGAGATAATGGGTAAGCTGGGCGCACCATTGGCTCCATCAAGATTCGATGCTGCTCCGCCGCCGCCGCGAAGAGGTTTGGCTATCCGTGCACCAGCGTTCATTAGGCTGTTGAACCCACCAGTCGCTCCAGGCCCAGCGGTTGCCATGTTTCTCGAGGATACCTTGGCTGCTTCCAGACGCTCCTTGACTGCAGCAAGTTGTGCTTCAAACCTGTGAACCGCTGTTAGTTCCAAGTCTTGTGAAAGGACAATGACGGCGACATACCTGTGGTTCGCTGCGGTCAATTTGTCTTGACTGTCGGCCAGCAGACTCTCTAGACTCAGTATCCGTTCATTCCGGGCAATCAATTTGCGCTCCGCAATCGCGACCTCCTTCTTCAGGCTCGTATTCTGGTCGACAAGCTGTCTTTGTACCACCGTAAGTTGCTCCAGGTTGCGCTCTAAGAATGCCATCTTCTTCTGCTGTTGGCGGTTGTTGCTCGAGCGGAGCACGTTGTTGTATTGCTCCCGCGTCTCGTCGAGTGAAATCTCCAACTCCACCACCCGCTCGCACCGGTTCTGCAGATCACGCATCAGGTTCTTCTTCATCGATTCGAAGTCGGCGATTTGCTGTTGCAACGTCTTGCTCGTGCCGCCGTTGGCCGCACCAGCTCCATTGGCAGCACCCCTTGACTGGAGATCGGTAATGGTCTTCTGTAACCGTTCGACTTCTTGGGACTTGTGGGTAAGTTGATCTCGTAAGTCATGGACCAGCTCGCTCTGCGTTTCCTGGCGGTCCGAGAACAATTGCTCGAGCCGTCCTTTGACATCCTCCACATCTTCAGGGCCAAGATTCCGAGTCAACAAATCTTCATAATCCTGTTGCACCGCCGCTAATTTCTCTTCCAGTCCAAGTGTGCGGTCCTCGTGCTCGTCCTCGGCACGGTCGTTGAGGGATTTTTCTGCTTGTCGAACTAGCGTCTGTGATTCCAACAATTTCGAGCGCAGATCTTCCAGAAGATGGCTCGGTAGAGCTTCGCCACTGAGGCTGGCGGCATGCAAGGCGTCCACTTGATCGAGCATCTCTCGCATACGGTTCTCATTATCGGAGAACGCGCTATCACCGAGGTCAAAGCCCGCCATCATCTTGGCCATCTTCTCTTTCTTCTTGCGGTCCTTTTCGTCCAAAGCCGCTGTGGTCTCTTTGGCGCTCATCTTGAGGTCCAGCAACTGCTGTTTGACTGAAATCAGCTCCGCCTCCAATTCCGAGTTCGCGTCTTTCAAGCCCTCCATGGTGATTGCGTCTTCCTTGCTCTGGTACGACAGCTTCTGCAGCTCTAGTTGTGTCTTGTTCAGTTTATCTGCCATGCTCTCGTTCTCTTTGGCTGTCCGCAGAGCGCCTTCCTTGTATGATTTGAGCTCCTCTCGAGCCTCTTGAAGGCTTCGCTCTGCATTAGCGACCTGTGTTTCCTTCTCAGTAAGCTGATCTTGAAGTTCATTCTCTCGTCGTAGAAATTCCTCTCGCTCATCTTTCTCGAGGATAATACTGGGTGTACTTGATCTTTCGCCAGCCCGAGAATCGGGTCGACTGGGGGTGTCTGACCGGAGAAGTTCTGAAGGTGCCCTCGAGGGTGTGTCTGGTCTAGCTTTGGCTTCCGATTTCTGTCCTGAGCCACCCAACGGAGGGACCCACTTTTCTTTGGGGACAGTCTCGCCTTTTCGCCATTGCTGCAACTCGGAATCCAACGAGGCAATATACTTTTCAAACGTCATGGTCTGGTTCTGAGCGAGTTTGAGCTGGCGCTTGAGCTCCGCCGGACTCAACTCGGCGTTGATCTTGGCCTTGTTCTTGATCGTCTTTGCTCTCATACCAAATCGCAGGGTGCTGACAGTCTCGGCATCGTTGTAGCTGCTGGGGGAACAGTTTATGATCAGGGTTGTCCTTGAGTTACCACCCAAACTTTCTTGCAGGATCCTGGTCAATTTGGAGTCTCGATAGGGGACGTGTGTTGATTTGCCGTCAGTTAGAGCATTGATGACCATTCCCAGCGCGCTCAAACTCTTGTTGATTTTCTTCGCCTCTTCCAATGTTTGTCCACTCGCACCCGTCTTGCCGACCTTTTCTGAACCTGCCAAGTCCACAAGATATAGCATTCCACTCTTTTGCGACCCGGTGTTGACATCTTTTTGATTGATGGTGACCAAGAATATCGAGTGCGAGCGTGACGACTCCAGATTCATGTTGGTAGATGCGGTGACTCGTGATCTCTGTCCCAGATGCATAGCTGTATAGACTTCCTCCACCGTGTTGACATAGATTTCACGCAGTCCTTTCACGTATGGGCCCCTTGGTCCTTCGTTGATGGGAAGATTGTCCATGACAGGGTTCAGCAAGTCTCGTATACGTTCCATATAAATTTCCAGGTAGGAGATGCCCACGGTGTATTCGATTTGCGCCGACCCGTGAACGAGAATGGAATCGAATATCTGTTCGGTAATGCGAGGAATTATACCCTTCTTGTCCGCATCGTCCATATCTCCCATCATTGTATAAGACTTCCCAGCACCTGTTTGACCGTAGGCGAAGACGGTGCCATTGTAACCATTCATCACATCTTCCACTGTTGACCTTATGGAGAAATCGAATATATCAGCTTGTTGCGAGGACATGTCAAAGACTCGGTCGAAGGTAAAGGGGGCATTTGTTTCAGAGGACTGCGAGTGTGTGAGTTGAGCTGTTATGCGATGCGGTCGAGGTCGATGGGCAGCAGTTTACCTGAAGCTGGACCGTGTCTTCGCCCATAAACTGGACGACCGGTTGGCCGCCATTTGCGAGCTCGACTTTGTTCTGAGGACGGAAACGGGCAACAACTGGTAGAGGCAGTTAGCAAGGGACTGGACAGAAAACTGGCCCAAGGGCATCTCTATCTAACCTTTGATGTTGTTCCCGCCTCCGCTGCTCCCTGCACCAGAACTAAAATCCGTGGTCAGTGCCGACCTAATAAGGAGGGAAGGGTTGCTAGAGCATACGCCATGTTTTAGTCAGGACTTGACGTTGTCAATCTGGCCAGGCGGAAAGCATCAGTTCTGCGAAATGCTGGCCCGACTGCGCGGGTCAAGGTTGGGAAACAGGGCAAATTCAGGATCGCGGGAGTTTCAATGTTGGCGGACCAGACGCGATTGGAAGACTCGGGGTCAGAGGGGACAATGGTGAAGATTGGAATGGGAAGCGCAGTCAAAGTCCAGCGTTGACTCCCGAGTGATCCTAGGATACTTTTTCGAGGTCTCCGTTTTGGGAGTCGTCGAGGTGTCAGGCATACACGCGCAGTGCAGATGCAAAGTGCCAGGCGTGCCTGCGGCGACACCCTGTTTTCTCCCTGTTTCTCGGCTTTGTCTCGTTGACGCGCGCCCCCTTAGAGTTACGATCCTTTACCCCCGATGCGGCGGCTAGTGCGCCTACTCTTCCCCCCCTGTCGGCCTCTGAACTGACGTGACTGGCTCCCGTGCTCCCTTGTCTGAGGGTTTTCCCGAGTTAATCCTCCACCTTGCTCGTGCGTTGCCTTGTCAAGTACCGAGTAATTGAGTTTAGTAATTGTTATATAGCAGGAATCATACAGAATCTGCTAGGATCAAGTCATCCCAGCGGACAAGGTGAGATACATATAAGAAGTCTCCAAGCAGGAGGAGATTAAACTTTGAGTCTCTATCTCCCTTCCAGATCCTGTTTCATTGATTACAGACAGTCAGATCCTCATGGCCGCAGCAAAGACACAGTCGCTTTACTCCTCGCTCAAACTCACCCACAATGTCACCAAGACATCTTCGGGCTCAGAGGTCCATAGTTATACCTCTGACCTGGGTCCCGACTCTCCTATACTGACTCTAATCCATGGTTATCCTCAATCTGCTTATGAGTGAGGGATCCTTCCAACCATGACAATTCGTCGAGGCTGACCCGTTTGTAAACCAGATGGCGTCATGTCGGTTTTCCCCCACTTGTCCCAGCCTTGCGGACATGCAGTATGCAGTCTTCCTTTAGCAGGCAGGGTGTTACCCTCATAGTGCAACACCACGCTCGCTTTAACAGGCTAACCAATACCAATACAACAGGTCGTCCCTCTCCTCCAAGGCAAGTTCTCTTTGTTCGTTCCCGAACTTCCAGGCTATGGCACTTCGACGCCCATCCGGGATCCGGCGTCGAATACGAAGCGCGCTGTAGGCACCGCCTTGCTGGAGGCCCTCGCCGACGTCTTCAAGACCAGAACGGCATCTTCTCCAAGACGCGTCGTTCTAGGCGGTCACGATCGCGGCGCACGCATCAGTCACCGTCTTTCAGTCGACTTTTCCCACCCAGACCAATCCTCACCCGCCCTGTACAAGGACTTGAATCTGACGGTCCCCGGCACGATCCTGCTCGATATAATCCCGACCAAGGAACAGTGGACCGCCTTCTCTGACCCGGCCATATGCCAGGGGTACTTTCACTGGCCACTCCTGGCCAACGCCGACCTGGCGACAGAGATGATCTCTGCGTACGGCGGCGGCAGATGGGCAAGGGAAGCGCACACACGCATCTCCGGCCCCAACCCGAAAGCGCTGGAGAGAGTCTCGTCTCACGATGCCCTCGACGTATACGCTGGCCTGTTCAGTGACAGGGATGTCATCTACTACTCTTCTCTCGACTACGCGGCGGGTGCGGCTCCTGAGGCGACGGAGCAAGACGAGGACCAGAAGGCAGGAAGGAAAGTCGGCGTGCCGTTGCTCGTCATGTTCAGCAAAGCGAAGCTAGGGGCACGCATTGACGTCGAAAGCACATGGAGAAGCTGGATCGCAGATGGAATCGATTACGAAGGTTACGGCGTGGGAGACGGCTATGGTCACTATTTGCCCGAGGAGGCCTTCGAGATCGTCGCAGAGAAGATGTCGGCATTTGTCAAAAAAGTGACATGATCACGGTGATGGATCAACCGTGGATCGCACTGCCTGGGAGGACATCGCAGAGTAGGTAAGGCTGACAAGTGTCTTGAGTCAAACAAGGGTAAAACCCGTCATGATCACATTCCAAAACAAGTTCCTCACCGTTGTCTTGAGCGAGCGACGTGTCATTATCATATTACATTATCTGGTTCGCAGATATTCCAGGAGGGCCGGCCCAAGAGTCTACTACGTCTTATCCCACTCATGCTTCGTGAGCTGCCAATTTCAAGGGGATCTCTCAACTGCGGTCCACCGTCTCTTCCCAGGGCTTCTCTCTCTCCTGATCGAAGATTCACCACCCCAGAGTCCCGCCTGACTCGCACTACGAACAGGGAAGAGGGAGGAGTCTGATTTCTCGGTATCGCCTCTCGCTTCACTGTTCGTTCCGCTGCCGTTCCAGAGCGGGAACTCCTCTTGTATACTTTCTGAACGTCCGACACTCAGCGAGTTGGGTGTTGCGTAGGCATCACTCGACGACTCAGCAGTTTCATCGCGAGAATACCGACTTCCGCGTCGCCAGAGTCCTGTAGGAGGTTCAGAGGAGTCCATCGTGTCTGCGGCATGGGATCGTTGACTGATGCTTCTAGCAGGCATCATCGATACAGAGCCGCGCGTCGCCATTGACTCTCCTAGACTGAATCCTTCTGGAGAATCAGCTCCCACCGCCCGACGGCTGGCAAATGCAGGCGACTTTCCAAGTCGAGGCGAGTTCAACCCCAATGGATTTGATGCGCCACGGAGATGTTCGGTAGAGGCTATGATTTTCATGTCGTAGTCCTCCGATATGGTCAGATCGAGAGAACCCCTTCGGCGAGTCGGCGATGACGGCTCTGGGGGTGCTTGCTGGGTCTCTTTCCTCACCGCCATAGACAAGGAAGACAGGCCCACATCCCGCAATGCTGGTGCAGCTGTTAGCAATCTGATCAGAGCATTGCAGCCAGCCTGATGGGTGACCAGGATGATCACGAGATCTTCGTCGTCATCCTGATCATCACTATTCCCTGCTTCTGAGCCAGCTTGGTTCTCGTAGAATGCGATCATTTTCTGCAGACCATTGCGGAACCGCCGGTGCATTTTGCCCCAATCCTCATCAAAAGGCCCACCGTCACCCCAGTCAAGTGGCTCACTCTGGCTGTCCCACTGACCGTCAATTTCGACACACGAATCCCGCGCATGAGCCACAAATCCTGGCGGAATTTTGTCCGAGGGCCCAATTGCATAATTCGGTATGGGAGGGCCATAACCCATACTCGCCTGGAGAGCCCTGTTTAATATCCGAGCACCGTTTGCCAACTCGGTCCCAAATGAGATGTTACGTGGCCGTTTTGGGAGTGAATGGCCAACCGCTGCCATAGCTCGCAGGCCAGTCTTTTCATGGACCGGCACAGATATGGCATCAGGTTCCCCCTCTTCCGTGTCGCTCGGTGGCATATTGAAGGCTGGGGAGCCTGAGAGATCGGCACCTTTAATCTCCTCTTGTGGGACTTGTAATGTCATTTTGGCTTGCGAAACGAGAACCGCGGAGGGTGGAGGAGCAGAGTCCTCATCGAAGTAGCTGGCGGTTTGCCATTCCCCCAGAAATGCATCAATGCGCAGCTTGCAGGTATTGTACCCAAGACGGTTTGTCTGCCGTTTGTCTTTGCTAGCGGCGCGGTCGAAAAATGCTTGATCACCATCCCCCGAGTCCGGAACCGCAGCCTGCACCACCTCATCCATGGGCGAGAGACTAGAGCGAGTAGAGATTTGACGCGACTTCATGCGTGGTCGAGAGTGGTTTTGAGGATGTTGTATGCCCGCGGCGATCGCAATAGAAGACTGGACACATCGTAGATATGGCGAACTATGGATAATGATCTTCCGCCTCTTGCGAGGTTGGGTTTCGTTTGCTCCGTCTTCTTTGCCGTCACTTTGAGGTTTCGATTGCTTTTCGAGATTATGCAGTTCGTTGTTGATCCTCAAGCCGAGAGACTGGCACTGGATCCAACCGCCGTAGGATAGAGGAGGGTCATATGGTGCTGAGGCTGTGGCAGCCCAGTTCCTATCTGCCTGGTCTAGACGGGCTCCATGACTATTGAAACCGCGTTAGTAGGAGTACTTGAAAGCAGAAGAGCATACATGGAAGGTAATCGTACCGGACAACGAAGACTACGGCTGGCTGTCTCCCCATGGTGGAAGCCGGACGGTTTCAATGCAAATGGGTATTGTTTCTATATTGCAACCTGAAATAAGGAAAAAATACGTCAATGTTGAAAAATTGCGGGGGTAGAGCTGGCAGAACAAAAAGATCGGCTCCCGACAGCCTAGAAAACAGGACTGGAAAGTAAGAGGAAATGGTGTGTCACCGCAGGCGTAGGCGTGTCATCTTGAAGGATGGTGCCGATGTACCAAGTTGCTGGTACAATGCAGATGTGTAGTCTGCGACGATCAAAATTCAGTTCTTATGATGTTTCGTCTTGCGCCGCTGAGGCGACGGTGAAGGGTCATAGTGGGAACTATTTAGGGTGCGGTGTGAATCCTCGGTGAATCAGGTTTGTGAGAACAACTCCCCATTCATTCATCGGTCCGCTTTCTTCTTTTGCCATGACAGGCGCCCGACAGATTCAACTCGACAGGCGGAATTTGTTCCAGGTACTGAGGACTTTGTACGCACTTGATAATCGAGAAGAACATCGTACAAGTCGACTCTGAGGTGCTGGTGAGTACCGAGTAGAAGTCAAGGATACAGTCTCACTCTTGGAAGCCCAAGCAGCAGACTTATCCCGACTCCATTCGACTTGGTACCGGTATATGTGCTTGTCTGTCACACAAGGACTTGGTACCGGTATATGTGCTTGTCTGTCACACAAGGACTTTGTACATCGTTATCGCCGTACTACCATTTGAAGATTCTCGCTGGCTCGTCACCATTGTCTCACGTGTCTTCATTATGTTCCCGTTCACCTCGCGAACCAAACACCCAAGGCATGCTACCAGCCTCGGCAGGCCTCCGCGTATCTTCTCACAGTGATCTTCCGTTTCAAGACGGGTGGCATATTGCTATCAGCGGAACACTTCGTGTCGGACCGGCACCCCGCGTATCTCTTGATCAATCTCGTTTCAAAATTGAACACCAAAAAGCTGTCCACGAACACGAGCACAGTCAGGCTTATTCTCCGGGGCGCCTTAGCCGGGAGACACTAACTATGGCCACGAGCACGAGTACCTATATTTCATCTCGCCCCCAAACACGATCGTCTCCCGTATCGTATCAGACCGACTATTTCCTACAAACAAGGACCTTAGACATGTGCGGTGAGCTGCAGTTGACTGAGGAGAAAACACTTAAGAGAAGGACAATGGAGGAACAAGTGCCGGCGGACTTTCCTGAATGACGAGTACCTATCCCCAGACAAGAAATCAATCTTGTCTACTCCGATACCCAGACGCGGCTAGTATTGCCAGCCTCTGGGTCTTGCCAGCTCATGCACCTGGAGTCGTTTCAAGTTTGTGGAGCAGCAATTGCCCATGCAAGCACGGCGCTCGGTGTCACCTGAATGGATGAAGTCCATCTAGCCTGCCACCCGCAATGCTCTCGAGGACATACCCCTGGCAACTTTTAGCGACGAGGGATCTGCCGCGCCCGTGCTCACGGTCGACGCCTCAAGCGCAGCTTATTAAGAAGGCATCAGGCCAGCATTGTGGTCACAAAGGTGCACCAATCATGTCTTGCAAATGCTGTCCTTTCGACTTCTTGGAGATGGCTGCCCAAGATACGAAGTAAGGGGAAGGCGGCGGCATCTTCGTACGTACAGAACACAGAGCCCGGTTGCCAATTCGTCGGCATCGACCTGCCACCCTTCCCTTGGTTTTCCTGCCCGCTGAGGTGTCTGTTTCGAAGTGCCGGTGGCTATCCACCGACTCTCCACATTGGTCGCTCTTTAGGCATCCGACCATGCCGATGGTGTCGTCTTGTTCCTGACGATCTCGAGCCAGGATGAGGGGTGGCTCTCCCAGGAGTTCGTGGCTGGATCCAATCCCGTCACCAGCTTCCGTTGAGCCCCTGGCATGGCGCAGGCATCCTGCCTTGTTCCTGTTGGCTTTGGCTGGGGCCCCCTAGTGGCCCTTTCGCAAAGGTCAGTCGATCCCTATCGCTTCTCGCTCGTTCGTGTGTTTCAAAGTTCTTGATTCATCGTTTTGCTTTCTTTGCGTTCATCGACGATACCTAAGACATGCCTGACATGTTCTTTCTTTGACCGGCTATCTGCATTGTCATCATCCGCACTTCAACCCACTTTGTCGCAAAGGCGGGATTGTGTGCGTGGTAATCGAGATTTCTCGTCCCGCTCTCGCTCTCGCTTTCTTTCGCTTCTTCTCCGGCCCTGCATCATGTGGCTCATTCTCAAATTGACCTGTCTAGATTGGCAAAATCCGCCTTCGACAATGACGCTATGTTCCTTTCATTTACATGAGGACCCTGGCCCCCATGGCTCATGGCATGGTCAAAGCATTAGGGCTGGCAGTCGTGAGCTAGACTCCCCATCAGAGGTAAGGATGTCAATCCATTCAAGGCCGTTAGAAGCTCCCTCGTACTTCCACCATCCTGTCAGAAGCGGGAAGCCTGGTAAGAGGCCAAAGGCAAACTTCTGGATCCCATTATCCACCTGCTTCTCGCTCCCATTGAGCGATCTCCCATGCGAGTCGAGTGGTCATTATCGTCATTGGTCTAGGCGTCTTCCCTGCAGCACTGCATACACTTTTTTGCTGCCTCTGTTCATTCATCACCCGGAACCTTACTATCTACTTCTTCAATCCTGCACTCCATACCTCTCGTTACTTTCACCTACTGGTTCTTGTTCTTGTTCTCGTTCTTGCCCCCCGCTGCAGCCGGAATTCTTTTCTCCAACCCCCGATATTTGAATTCTTGTCCCTCTTTGACTACCCAGTTCTCCCCTGTTGAAGGAGAGGTTTCAATTCTATAACTCTCCAGTCACATTCCAAGTTCTCTTCACCTCTGACAGGCGTATCCTTGATCATCACGGCGACAGTCCGCAAATAGTCTCGAAGACTGTTTTACACCGATACCGGCAGGTTTTTTTCTTCGCTTGTCTACGTCCAAGCGTCTCGAAGATCCAGGCTGTGCCTCATCAAGTCTCTTACCAGCTACACCTCGGACATCTCGACGTCCTTCTAAGCTGTTCACCTTACCAGGTGTCGATGAATTAGTCACCAAGTACATCACTCTATTCCTAACATTGTCGCTGGGAACGCGCTCTCTGCAGCGAGCGGTTTACCACACCCTCGAGGTGACCCGATGTTCCCTGTCCTTGTTGCGGCACGCCATTCTTCTTCATGAAGACTCTTCTCGATGACACTGGTTTACCTGTCTGGGTCTACATCGTCATAATCGTTCTCGGTTCGACACTTTTGTTGGTCATCATTGGCGTTGCGTTCCGATGGTGGCTCTTGCGTCGACGGGCGAAGCAACGGAGGGAGGTGGACAACCTCACCGGGCCTCTTCGCCGCGTCACCTTGAGACGGGGGCGCCTTGTCCCTACATCTCAGCATCTGTCCTTGACAGGCTCCAAGTTCGGTATGAGGCATTTTGGGATGCTGGCAGATAATGAGTCGGCCATGACGGGTAGAAAAAGTCCCTTCGAGTGGTGGAACACTATCATGGACAGATCACAGTCCCGGCAAGACCACATGTCTCAGGTGGAGACTGCTTCGATAATCACTCGACCTACATCTAGAGCCACCATTACCGGCAGAAGGGAACTCCTCAATGCTACCCCCGTTCAGACACCCGAAAGGTGCAAAGACAAAGAGGGACCTACCACAAGAACGTGGGAGGTAACAATTCCCTCTCCATCGCCGTCGCCATCACCGTTGGGACCAAACAGGCACACAAACTTTTCCCGATCGTTCAGCAACCGTGCTCCAATCTCACCTGTCACGCAAAGATCTCAAGCGACTCTATCAAGAATATCGGAACGCTCGCCCCATCAGTCTATGATTTGTGTAGCGAACGGGCCGATGATATCCGCACACTCTTCTTTCCATTCGGCTTTGAATACTCTCGATAACGAAACCCCCGAGGGACAGAAACCACAGCCTAGTCCTGCCATTCCACAAGAGACAACGTCCCTTACTGTCCCAGTTCCACGCCCTCAGCCTGCGAGGACATCTCTTGCTTCACAACACGACCGTCCCCTTTCCTCTCACCCAGTGGCGCCGCCTCAGACACAGCACAGGCAGAGCAGCTCGCCAACAACGGCATCTCGTCCTTTTGAACCGAAGCAGTCACAGTATTCGATGCCGCCTTCGTCTTACCGCGCGAGCCGTAACAGCATCCACTCTCCACGCTCCAGTTCCTTCTACCGACAGGGGAACCAATCCCAATTTAATGTCTCCCGTCCTGGCCCAGATAGCAACACAAACTCCCCAGCAGCATCGAGTACGCACCTATCTCGGGGTTCTGTCTCTAGCATTGGCCCTAGTGGAATCGTCTACGATACCCAGGTTCCCCGGTCGCACTACCCAACGGAATATTGGTCGACGAGAACGGACTTGCACGACATTCCTTCCCATGGAGCCACTGGTTCCACACCGCGTTCGAGTACAGATCAGACCTTGCGAAAACCAAGCCCTTCAGATCATCGCAGAGGCCAAGAGACGGAAAACGTGATGGGGATCATAACTGTACCGGGAAAGAATAATACGAAAGTCCTTCGAAAGAAATCCTTGAAGAGAATGCAGGTCGTCAGCTCGGTTGCAACATGAACTGGTGGTGGGCATTGCGACATGGATTCAACGGTTTATGGGCGGTAATATGCGAGCAAATCCTTTTCTGACACTTTTTTTTTTCGAGATTCCAGAGCGGCGATGATTTTTTGACGAAACAATATGACACCCAACCCCTTGAGGATATATGGCGGTCTTTTCTCAAGGGTTTATTTCTCCACCACTCAACATCACACCACATACCAACCGAGATGACTTGTTTTTGATCTTGACTTATACCCGGCTCACGAAGTTGTTGTTTTTGGTTTCAGATCCCCCGGGTCTGGAATTCGGGGAATATCTGAGACAGTCAGTTCCGTTTGTTTTATTTTGGGCTTGTCTTGCCCCCGTCGAGGTTCACCTCTCTATCAACTCTCCCACAGCCCTGCTCTCTCCTGGTATTTTCAGCTACATGGGTGGAGGGGAGGGGGAGAAACCAGCCACAACAAAAATCCTCCGCCGCTCAGCAGCAGGCGCTTATCTGCTTCTTTATGTTACACCACGGCCAGAGTTTCGGTTGGTCGGTTGGTCGGTGGGTCGAGTTCGTCAGCGGCAGCAGGAGAATCTTCGATCCAGCGCACGCCTGTATACACAGGGGCAGCATGGTGATGAGGAGCATGGACTTTCAAGAGAGCGAGGCGAACAAACCAACCAACCAACCACCCACCCAACCAATCCAAATCATCCACCACTCCAAAAGTAAGAGAGAAACCTGGCCTATGTAAAAGGTTACATACATATATACATAGCAAAAAGAGAATTGCTAAATACTTTTGCGCTGAACTGAAACAATCCATCTACCCGTCTTGTCTGTCTTTGCCTCAACCTCTGCCCCGTCCTTCTCCTGTCATTTGAGAGTACCTCAGTAGGTAGTATATATCCTATTCTATTCAGTTCAGTAGGGGGTCTTTTATTCAGATCAACTCCCGACTAGCAACCTGGACAAGATCTCTCCAGTCATGATTTTTTTTTTTGGCCCAGATAGATGCGACAGTCGCTAGAGCGACAACGTTTTGAATGTTTCATGGTAATGGTACTATACAACGCCGGCGCTATGCCTGCAACAGCTGGATACCTCTTTCCACCAGATAAACCCCCAGTCTGAGGCGAGATAGCTTCACTTCCACCTGCCACCTATTCTCGTAGGAATCGGCTCCTTGTTCTGTCTTATATTTTTGCGCAATCCGCATCCAAAATTCATGCCATATAGCGCCCAATCTAGTCCACATTCTCGATTCGTTGCACAATTATGGCGGTTGCTGCACCTCCTCCGTTGCAAATGGCAGCACATCCGTACTCGCCAGGCTTCAGCTGATGCAGCAATGTTGTCAAGATACGCGCGCCCGAACTGCCTAGAGCGTGGCCGATCGAGATGGCACCGCCCAACAAATTCACCTTGGCATTCTGCAGTCCCAGGATCTGTGAAGAGGTTAGTCAGAGACCGTGACGAGACGTAGTTTCGAAATATAGACGACTTACCTGTTCGTTTGCCTTGATGACTGCTGCAAAGGCCTCGTTAAATTCCCAGATGGCAATGTCATCCTTGGTTAACCCAGCCCTTTCCAGCGCGATAGGTACAGCTTTTGAAGGCGCGATAGGGAAGTCCACTGGATCGATGGCTGCATCGGCCGAACTGACAATTCGCGCGAGGACACGGCTTCCTTTGCCATATTCTCGGGCAATTTCCTTATTGCCCAGGACCAACGCACTCGCACCATCATTGAATGTTGACGAGTTCGCTGCCGTCACCGTCCCCTTCGTAGGATCCTTTACAAATGCCGGTTTCAAAGTGGGAACTTTGTCCTTCTTCAAGTTGTTGTAACCCTCATCTTCGGAGACAATAGTGTCTCCCTTCTTCCCCTTGACCGTGACGGGGACAACTTCGTCTTTGAACTTGCCCTCCGCCCAGGCCTTTTGTGCCCGTTCAAAGCTCTGGATGGCATATTCATCCTGCATTTCGCGAGTGATATTGAACTTTTGGGCCGTATTCTCGGCGCAATTCCCCATGTGAAACTGGTTGTACACATCCCAGAGCCCATCTTCGATAAGCCCGTCCTTCAATTGCATGTTTCCAAACGCCGGGTTTTGCGCTGCTCTCGGCAGATAGTAGGGCACTCGAGACATGCTTTCCATACCGCCTGCAACTTGTGCCTCCGCCAAGCCAAGCTGGATGTTCTGCGCCGCAATAACAACTGCTTTCATCCCCGAAGCGCAGACCTTGTTGATGGTTACAGCTTCAACTGTGGATGGTAGGCCGGCGAACATGGAGGCCTGTCTGGCAGGTGCTTGACCTATGCCCGCTGCAAGTACATTGCCCATATAAACATCTGTAATCTTGGAAATAGGAACTTTTGACTTTTCAATGGCAGACTTGATGGCTACGGCGCCGAGTTGCGGCGCGGACATGCTCATAAAGCTTCCGTTAAACTTGGCCGTCGGCGTGCGCGAGGCAGAGAGAATGTATGCTTCGCCGATCTCTTTGTTGCGAGCCATTGGGGAGGTCGCCTTGGAGCTCATATGGCTGCGCATTTGGGAGAGGCGGGCGCCAGCGCTGGCGGGGGATGCGCGAGAAGCCACGCGGGCAGCGGAGGTGAAGGAGGGCATCACGGCGGTGTCGGGGCGCTGAGAATCCAGGTTTGATGTAAGTTCGAACACAGTGACACGAGGAGAAATTTGGCAATCAGCTGCACATGTCAAGGCTTGCTCGAGCGGGGGATGAGGAGGAGCAACAGGAGTGAGAGAGATGTAGCGGGCCGACCGAGTATTTGACAAAATCACTCAAGCCTGAGGTAGAGACACTCTACTAATCAGTTAAGATATCAAGGGAGTGCGAGGAGCTTCTTTCATAAAAGACTGGCATTAACTGGAAGGCAAACTTGGGCTTCGGTCTTTCCCCCAGTTCGCTGAAGTGCGGAATCCGACCTTTGAGCGGAAGAATATCCTCGGCATGATGGAGGAATTTCGGAACAATTTGGGAGGTTCCAGGCAGATAGTCACGTGACTGAGATGGAGAAACTACTCCGGAGTATAGCCACTGCTTGCCGCTTCCCCCTTTCGCTAGGGTGGAGTGTTCATCGTCCCTTCTGGAAAAGTGAACCAGATGATGGGCAATCCACTGCCTCGTACTCGGCCGCCACTCCGCCTTCGCTGCTCTTCTATCTTTCGACCTCGCGTGCGTTCCTTCTGATCTCCCTATCTTCTCTGCAAAGCGAGTTGTACACTCATCTACATCGAGGATCAAGTCTCTATCGACTCTCTCTTCGTCTACCAAACCTCAACATCAAAGGAATCCACCATGTCCACCTCCGCACGACGCCGTCTGATGCGGGACTTCAAGGTACGCCGCCTATATTGGATTACCAGGTTTGACTTGACGCTGGCTTTACCATGAGTGCTAACCCACGACTCTTGTAGCGAATGCAAACAGATCCTCCTGCTGGTGTCTCTGCCTCCCCTATCGCCGATAACGTCATGACTTGGTAAATCATACCCCTCCCTATTCAACCCATCTCAGAACGACTTCTGACCGAAGTTCAGGAATGCCGTGATCATCGGTCCTGCAGACACTCCCTTCGAAGACGGCACATTCAGACTAGTCATGCAATTCGAAGAAGCCTACCCAAATAAGCCGCCGGGGGTCAAGTTTGTTTCACAGATGTTCCATCCCAACGTGTATGGCACCGGCGAATTGTGCTTGGATATCCTACAGAATCGATGGTCTCCAACATACGACGTGGCTGCAATCCTGACATCGATTCAGAGTCTGTTGAACGACCCCAACACAAGCTCCCCCGCCAACGTGGAAGCGAGCAATCTCTACAAAGATAACCGAAAGGAATATACCAAGAGAGTGAGAGAGACGGTAGAAAAGAGCTGGGAGGATTGAGGTCGGTGAAAGCGACTTCAAGAGATTTTCGAACGACCTGTGTTTTCAGCGACTGCATCTACAAACGGGTGGGCTGGCGTCAAGTCATTATCGAGCATTTTCTATTGTTCCAAAGGGGATTTTTCTCGGGATAAGCGATTCCTTGGATATGGAACATCACATTGCCACTTGAACATTTGCATGCCTGGAGATTAGCGAAGGAGTTTCTGCGACAGATATCCCCCTCAGAGTCTCCGGCTGAGCGTTCAGACAAGAGCAGCTCCTCTGCTCTTCGTTCCGGAGGCTTTTGCCGACAGTGAGCCACAGTTTTGTCACAAATGCGTTGACCTTGATCAAATAGCTCCAAGATACCAATCATAATGGTTTCACCTCCTGATCATCTCAATCGGTTCGGGATTGGCATCAAAGAATTCGACCGCACGAATATGTGAACACGCTTCATGATACATTCGTTGATACTCGTGTCTATCATTTGGAAGACGTGTCAGCCACGTCTTCCATATACTCCATCAACTCTATTCCTCCTCCTTATCTGTAAATTATTCACGCCAACGCTCCCATAGGATCCCACAAGGGCAGCACGGTCGGCTCGGCTTTCAACACGTCGCGAACCTCCTTGGCGACGAATCCCGGTTCGACCACGACCTGGTACACGAACTCGTCCATCCATTTGTCGGTCATGACAAAGTATCCTTTGTCGCCGGCGCTTTCGCCCCAGGAATTCATGACGCGCCATCTCACGCTCTTCTCGCGCCCCTTGCCGTCATCTTCCATCTGGACGCCCGTCAAGACCATGGCGTGCGTCATGGCGGACTCGCGGACCTTGAGGCGCTGAGACTTGGACAGGTTGAGCGAGATGTTGAAGGCCAGGCCGTAGTCGTACAGTTCTGGGTCCATGATGCCGCTCTGAGAATTGGAGAACTTGCCCACGTCGCTGCCAAAGAAGACGGGGATGCCGGCGCGGAGCATGGCGACCGCGGCTCTCTTCATCGTGGCCATGTCAACGTTGACGTAGGTGATCGGGCGTCCTCCAACGACGTTGCCTAGGCGGGAAACGGTGAGATGGGACATGTACTTGTTTCGAGGGTCGTTGACCAGGCTGAACATGCGAGAGACGTCGGCGCCACCCAAGCTTCGGACCACGCTCGGAGTGGACAGAGACTTGGCCAGTTCGAGCGGCGTCATGGCGAATTTATGGTACTTTTCGTCCTTGTCGTAGAACTCCCAGGTGAATTTCTCATCGGGTTTGGGAGGTGGCCCGAGCATGAGCGTCAGGATGCAGTGGATTTCACGCATCATCTTTGCTTTTGCTAGCAACAACGAGGATGACCGTCGGGTATTGGACGAGACTCCATTGTGGACAAGAGCACGGAGAGCAAGGCCGTCTTCGCGCAGTTTCGTCGTCAGAATCGACCCCATGGCCGAGGAGTTCATGGCGTTGTAGCTGTCGGGGTACAGCTTCTGCGGAACCTGAATGTCACAACAAGTGTCAGTAATCGAAGTTCCAGTACGAACATGGCCGCAGGTATCGCCTTACCAGTCCATACTTCTCCACCAAGTTACTCGCCATATCCCACTGGCCACCATCATTAACAGGCGCCCCCAACAACTCCTGCACCTCTCGATCTCCCAGGTCCTTGTCAGCTGTATCTATCATCTGTTCCAGGAACCAATTGGCCTTCTCCATCTTGTCCCAGAAGAACAAATACGACTGGCTCAATTCAAACTCTTTCAAGTTGTGTTTCTTCATGATGGGTACTCGCAACACGTTTGTCGTGGCGAACAGCCAACATCGTCCCGAGGATCGCTGGTTTGTCACGGGCGACCCCTCGAAAGGGATCTTGACATTGAACGTTTGTGTGTCAGAAAGAGTTGCGACTTTGTTGCTGATCACGGAGCGGATGTCGTTGGAGAGCAGGGCGTTCAATGCGAGGCGGTTCTTCGGCGAGGAGAGCAGTTCCCTCTCCCATTCTAACGTGGCTTTGACGTCGAGGGAAGGATCGGTCGTGTACGAGTGCGGGATGCCCTTCTCGGCCGTGATTTGAATATAGTCGTGATCGGCTTCGACCTGAGAGAGCTTATCGCGTGTGCGGAGTGATTGGAGTTGTTGCACGAGGATCTTCTCGACCGCGGGCTCATTGACATTAGACGAGCTCTGGGAGTTGCCCATTTTGACAATAGTAGATCTAATAGATGTGATAGGAGAGAGCGCGAGTTTCTGATCTCGTGCCTGAAGAAATGAGGACCTTGAAGGGAGGGAATGAAGGACGGCAGGTCTGGAGGCGGGGGGAGGTTGGATGATCAATAATGGAGCCTGACACCTGGGCAGATAAGCGATAACGGAGAGAGACAAGACACGGATTCACGTGAAAGTGGGGGGCAGCACGGGCAGCTACGGGGGAGCCACGAAGCCTGGGCGGAGGCACCGCGAGGCTGAAGCCGAGCCCAACTTTCTCCGTGCCCAGGCTCTGCTAGTTGGCTAGGCAAGCTTAACACAACAATACTTTATGATACATGACATTGTTCTCTCTCTAATCATGACAAGATATCAGATACATATACTGCCTGAGATGTTTATTACTGGAAGTCCAACAAGGTAGGTGGCTGATATCTCTTTACGCAAACAAATACCCCAAGTAACCTAGGAGACCAACCAGAAGTCCACTAGTCAGCTGCGCACTGCATTTATGGTCCAGTCTCGCTGCAGGGTTGGAATTGGGATTGGCACTTGGGGTCGCCCCGCCGACAGTGACCACAGAATAAGACACTGAAGGGCCAGGGGTTGTCGAGGGTGTCTCTGTGGCAGGAGTTGCAGTCGTGCCAGCCTCGGTGGAGAGACCAGAATCGGTGAGCTGAAGAGTTGCGATTTGTTAACTGGCTGTACAGAGAAGAGAGCAGCGGGGTGTAGGCGGAAGAACTCACTGGATTTCCTTGAATACTGCTCCCTGGCGTTGCCGAAGTCGTCGCCGATGCTGCGGACAATGAAGAAGTGATTTGGGCATCGGCTCCAAACAAGGTGCAGAACCCTTCCAGCGCACTGGCGTCGCTTGCTATTTCAGTGTCGATGGTGGCATACTGCGATGCACATGAGGATGCCAGGCCGTCGAACTCCTCGGGACCCCATGTCAGCGTTGAGAGCTGGGTGGTGCAGAGACAAGAGGCCTGCGAAGTCGCGGGGAGCAGTGAGAAGTTGCTGGTTTCAGCCTCGCACAGTGAGAGCACGTCGACCAGAGCTTGACAATAGTCGACGGATGTGTCTTGAGCAAGTACGGCTGACAGGCCATAGGCAAGGAGGAGGAGAAGATGCTTGGCCATTGCTCACAACTTGCTGTTGGTTGGGTGTTTCCTGGTAAGGCTGCAGCGGACAAACTGACTATTTCTCTGCAGGTCGGCCCAAAGAAGGTTCGTGTAGGAGCGGCTACAAACCAAGCGTAGGAGGGACATGCTGCCAGCCTTTTATGTTCCTGGTATAGTGCAGCGCTGAACGGCAAAAATAGCTGGCGTGCCTCTAAGGTCACACGAGCCCTCAATTTGTGTCGATGGTGGCTGAGATACGAGGCTATTTGTTTCTGGACCTTGCGTGATGTGATGGCCTGGAAGGACCCGAGATGGCGGAGATTCTGATGGCGTCCTACCTCGTCCCCTGCACAGTCGTTTTCTGCGGCCCTATTTGAGACAATGTGACAGCTTCGGTCACATTATTGGACCTTGAAGGGGAACATGGTTGAGGAATACGAACGTCGAGCAGGTGGCGTTGCTCTAGGCACATCGAGACACTTTCAGGGGTAAGGCTGGGCTTGGTCTCTAACTGCCACAATTTCAATTTTTGGCGAGCTGTGGCGTTTTGAGTCTGTCTCTCAGCCTCACCGGGGAGATTTGCGTCGCGTTTTCAAAAAGATCAATGCAAATAAAGCTGAGCTGGCGCATAGCGCTCAGGCAATTGATGGCTAAGTGGTAAGTACAGTGTGAGTACTGGCATCCTGAATACCTACAAGTCCAAACTACCAATTGCTGCAATCAATGTCTTCTGATCCCGGGCGCATTTATACTGGATCATGGGTCAACTACTCCAAAGGCCCCATCTCTGGAGGGACATTGACGCTGTCTAGCTCACACGGAGCTTTCTTGGTCGCATTCCTCGGTGTGTTCATCACCTTGGTTGGATCGCAATTCTGGGTTCTTGTCAGTTTCACTCTTCACCAGCTGAGTTGCACCAAGACATATGATGGGCTCAAGAAGCAGCACCAGGTGATCCTACGGAATAGCGGGACCTCCGCTGGCGCTGCCTACGAATTGCTCCTCCTTCCATTCAGTTGGAAGCCAAAAAAAGATCAATTAGAAACCCTCGATGGTTCCCGCCTGTGGCCCTTCTTGAAACGCTCCTGGCTTCTGTCCCTCGTCCCCCTCCTCTCGTTCGGGTTGTTCTCTGGCGCGGGGGTGCTCTCATCCCAAGTGACCAAAGCGGCCGGCGACGAGTTGCTGGTCGTGGGCTCTAGCTGCGGACAATGGAACTTCAATGCGCAAGCGCCGATGAGCTCGTATCTGGAGAAGTCCCAGAACGAGAGTCAGATTGCATCCAACTACGCCCGCGAATGCTACGGAGCCTCGACACGGTCGACCACCTGTAGTACTTATGTGCATCAACAAATCAAATGGTCCGAGGATCAGAATGCCACTTGTCCATTCAACGGCGGAATGTGCCTACTAGGCGACACGGCTACCTTAAAGCTCGACACGGGCTATATCGACTCCCATTCGGTGCTGGGGATCAATAGTCGGGAAAAGGATCGCATCAACTATCGACGAGTCACCACTTGCGCGCCTTTGAATGCTTCCGACAGGATACTTCCGAACAAAATCCCGGGCACAAGTATCATCTACTACAATTACGATTTTGGACCTCTGAGTAGTGGCAATTACACGTGGACATACTATGAAGTTTTCTCTACTCTAGGTGGACTTTTATACTCACTCTTGTAAGTTTACGCAGCTGGATAGTGCGCAGCTCGAGGAAAGCTGACTGTATGTAACAAAGACAACAGGTGAACGAGGCCGGGGCGCCCAACCAGTCTTGGTTTCCAGATCCTGATCTGGCTCAGACAGACGCAGACATCACTCTCTTCATGTTGTCAGCTAATAATGTCGCATACACCAAGCCTGTGACTGATCCCTTCTTTCAAGCAACGAAGCAAATCAAGGTTGAAACATCATCAGGAACGGAAGAGTACTACAAAGCGAATGGTCAGTACCTGCTTCCTCCCAGCTCATGCTCAAGCGCTTCAGCAGCTGATTCTTGTTGCTTCGAGTAGACTACGACGAATTTGTCCACTTTGCGGCATGCGTGGACCAGCATCAGCTTTGCGACCCGAATACTAAACCTCCAAACTGCACGGCTTTTCACGGATGGACGACTCTTCAAGCGGGAGTATTGGATCTAGCGTGGACTACGTCGCGTCAGTTGGCCACAGCGCTACGTGTCCAGCAAGTGTTGCAGTACTCGTCCATGTTCTACACCACTTCTGGTCGGGGCGGTCTGGCTCTTCGTGCGTCAGAAAAAGTGTCAGACATCATTAGCGCAGGCCTCCCAAATAATCAGTGGATGCTCGAGATGTCGAATCTATTTGCAATGGCGCTGGCTCGGCTCCAGCACAGCATCGTGGAATATGCCACTGGGCCTTCGGACGTTACAGATGGGATGATCGTGCAGGGGCCCTCGGACTCGGAAGGTCAAGCTCTCTGCTCTGCACAGATGATACGAAACACGGGCTTGTACGCGAACTTTTCGGTGCTCGGCTTAAGTCTCATCGTGGGGTTAGGGACACTCATCATTATTGCCAGCATTGTTCTGGAGTCGGTGGTCGAATTCTTCCGTCGTCGCCGCCAATACAAGTCGGTCAACGATGCTGTTGACAAGAGTCTACAGTGGGTTTTAGATGGCAAATTCCAACTCATGCGCCTGGCATATGAAGGTATCGGTGTCGGGACGTGGGTTCGGACAGGGCAGCATATTCCAGTGGTCAAAGAAGGAGAACAAAAGATCTTTGGCGCATTCAAGGAATCCAAGATGGATCGTGGGGGATCCTGACGGAACAGACTCGACTGTTCAGTTGATATCAGTGTATACCTCTGTCTACCTCGAGACAGGCTGATGCATGACCTCACACATCATTCGACGCGATGAATAACCCGAGGTACGGAGAAGAGGGTGTCATGTCGTGCTTCTTCCGTCATTCAACCCGCAAATGTCGACCACGAGATCTTCCTTTGCCGTTCGATTCCAGCGGAAACCCGTGGCAGCCACTCAGATGGGCGAATACGAGCTCCTCCCCGACCTTGGCACAGATGATTCCACATTCAACGGCTTCCAATAATGCTCGAGACAGAATGCGGGGTTCCGTATGTGATGAAAAGCCAAGATGATCGTCGACAAGTAGCTTTATCAAAACCCCTGCTTGTGTTGCATTTGTACCTCCAAGCCCTTGTTTGCTGCCTCTCACAACTCATACCGGTGACCTTTAGCAGCTTGGCAATTGTCATTCTACCATGCTTCGATAGGAAGGAGCCACGGGAGCACGATCTGAGGGATGGAGTTGTGTTGCGGTCCTTGCGGAAAAGGTCGACGATGATCCACTGCGCTCGAGTGATAAAGAGCAGGATTCTCCCTGCTCATACAGCAGATGTGTATTCACTCGTCGGACCGGAATCTAGACATCCGAAATGCTGCTCAACAGGCTTCTCGCTCTACTCGCTCTGCGTTCGATCGCCGTGCTTGCTTGCGGGCGAGAACACCTCCGTTCTCAGGTGTTTGACCCGCATGTTGCTCTTTCAAAGAGGCAGGAGACCGTGTTTCCTCCCGCCCTAGACCAGAATGAAGCCATCTTGCTCAATTCATTTGACAACACCACCATTGAGAGTTGGAGCTACTATTATACTCACGGTCTCCATGTGGCAGGTACCAATCAATCAATGGCCCAGTGGACGGCCGATCGCTGGAATGAGTACGGCTTCACGGCGGGCTTGGTATCATACTGTACGTCCTCGGGCTCTTTGGCGAGACAGCAAGACTGAGTGAAAGTAGATGTCTACCTGAACTACCCGGTGTCACATTCATTGACCGTATCCTTCGCCAACGGTTCGACTTTCTCACCATTACTCGAGGAGGAGGTATTGGCAGAGGACGAGACGACGTCTTATCCCAACAGAGTGCCTACTTTCCATGGCTACTCCTTCACTGGCGACGCTGAGGCCGAGTACGTCTACGTCGGACGCGGCCAAAAAGTTGACTTTGAACGCCTAAAGGCATTGGGCGTGCAGCTCGAAGGCAGAATTGCACTCGCGCGCTATGGCGGTCCATTCCGCGGACTCAAGGTGAAGAACGCGCAGGATAATGGCATGATCGGGTGCATTATCGTAAGTTACATGGCCCCTTGACCCTTTGCAGCGAATGGAAAACTTCTCCTCGGCGGGATTGTTGCAATGCCATTCGACATAACAAAGCGAGGAATTGACAAGTTTACAGTTCACAGACACCGCAGATGATGGGAACATTACGGAGGCGAATGGCTATGCAGCATATCCAGATGGACCGGCGAGAAACCCTACCTCAGTACAACGTGGCAGTGTCGAATTTCTCTCCACGTACCCAGGTGATCCCGAAACACCAGGCTACCCGTCGAAATTTGACTCGCCAAGGTCGGACAGGTCTGTGGTGACACCTCAGATACCGTCTCTGCCGATCTCGTGGAAAGATGCACAGCCCCTCATCCAAGCCCTCGATGGACACGGTCCTGACGGCCAGACAATCAACCGCACCAACTGGATCGGCAAGCTCAATGCGACCTATTCGAGCGGACCGGCTCCAGGGACTACTATCTCCATGTCCAACGTCATGCGCGACGAGATCACCTGGATCTGGGACAGTATCGGAATCATCAACGGCACTAATGAGGACGAGGTCATCATCCTCGGAAACCACCGTGATGCCTGGATCGTGGGCGGCGCGTCCGACCCCAACTCCGGCTCTGCCGTCTTGATAGAGATGGCCAAAGCGTTCGGGGCGCTCTTGAAGACCGGCTGGAAACCCAAGCGCACAATCGTCTTTGCCTCCTGGGACGCAGAGGAGTACGGCCTGCTCGGGTCCACCGAATGGGTCGAGGAGTACATCCCCTGGCTCAAGGACTCGGCGGTGGCGTATCTCAACCTCGATGGGGCCACTTCCGGTCCCAACCCGGAACTGTCCGCCACTCCCGAACTGCACAAGATCGCGACCGAGACCATGAAGAAGGTCGTCTACCCCTACCACGGCTTCAACAACCTGACATACTACGACGTCTGGTACGGCTTGAGCGAAGGCGAAGTGGGCGTGCTCGGTTCGGGCAGCGACTATACGGCGTTCGTGCACAATGGCATTGCTTCGCTGGATACGGGATGCGGCGGTGGGGCCAATGATCCCATCTACCATTACCACTCCAACTACGACAGCTTTCACTGGATGACCACGTTTGGTGATCCGGAATTCCTCACGCACAAGGCTGTCGGGCAACACCTGTCCCTGCTGGTCTACCATCTCGCCAACGAGGACATCATCCCCTTCGACGTCGAGAACTACGGCGTGCAAATGACTCTGTACCTGGACGACCTCGCCGACCTCGTCGAGTCGGAAAACGCCACTTCCAGCGTTGATCTCTCGCCCCTCGAAGCCGCCATCTCAGCCTTCAACGCGTCAGCTCAGGCATTCACCTCTTTCGTCCAAACCGCCTCCACCGACGCCGACGTCAAACTCGCCAACGCCAAATTGAGGGACTTTAGCCGCGGATTCGTCTCCCAGGGCGGCTTGCCCACCAGAGAGTTCTACAAGCATGTCGTCTTCGCGCCGGGTCTGGATACGGGCTATGCCCCGGTCGAATGGCCCGGGGTTACAGAGGCGGTTGACGGCGGTAACCTGACACTGGCGCAGCAGTGGGTCGAGAAGTCGGCGAGGGCTGTGGAGGTTGCGGCGAATATCCTGGCGCCGTGACTTGGTAGTTGTCTGACGATGAAATTGGAGTCCGCAGTCGTGCATCACTAGGTCCTTTGCGTACTCCAACACTCACGAAAAGCTTGGGCCTGGTTCGACCGACCACGGAAAGTCGCTGGCATGCTTATATATTGTGCATGTCCAGGGCATGTACAGACAGACTCCACCGAAGAGGTCTCTTTGTTGCATGCTCAGTGGAGTTACTAAACTATGTGACAAGGCAGCAGATGGAGGAGACTTTAGTTCATATATCATATCAATCAATCAGTAATGAATATCTCGTCAAAATATCGGGCGTGTTGACAAGGAGGAGTAAATGTATACATTGCAGTGTTCAATTCACCCCCCCCCCCCCCCCTTAGCGCAACAGGGAGGATGTAGGTGTGATAGTGCCAGCACTAGAGATGAGTTGTTGCAGATCATATCATGTTAACCTGAAAATTCAGTCATGGTCCAATATACCCAGCAGCCATGCCAGCAAGCTACGTTGGGCCAGGACTCTGCGTAACCATTGATCCATCTTCGCGACTAGCTTCGTCGCCGGTTGTGTTTAGACGGTGCGAAATCCTGTAGAGAGGTAGTATGTTACACGCAGCTATACAGTTCGAGCTTGGTATATGTGTCTCGATGATGAGTGAGGCCCTTCACTTTGATTTACTGGCGCCTTCCAAAGAAATGGGTGACTGGTCCCCAATTGAATGGTGTCAAACCGGCCGAGGTCGATACCTTTGAGCTGAGCAGTCTGGGTACGGACGAGTATAATGCCAGTAGACGGATACGCCACAGTGTCTCTGAAGGCACCAGGCCGATATATCCCCCTCCCGCCATTCATGACCGGGTCACGCCTAACAAGGCGGTCGGAATGGGGTACCCACGCTTTACCCAAAGAGGTCGCTGCACTAGTCCCAAGATGGAAATATTGGCAACACTTGGCACTGATGATTGTTCCATGATTGGTTCGGGGATCCCATGTGGCATGGAGTGACTGCTCTGCAAGACACAGTTCGCATGGCGCAAACAACACGCGCCCCTTAGAACGACTGGAAATGAAGCGATGAAGCAGCCACAAACGAGGTCAGAACTTCTTAGTAATGACAGCCAGCCTGTCGATCTCTTCCGATCTTGTGGAGCCCCAGAACTTCCTGGTGCTCGTTCCTGAGATGAATCTGCTAATCAGGCGAAACCCGTGAGCTCCTCGCGCGCCCCCTCGAACATGTTTAATAGTCGTGCCGTCTCTCCAGAGCTCGGCCGTCCTGTGCTCCTCTCTGCCGGACCTGGTGACTTGGAAAAGGCTCAGAGACATGGACAGTCCACCCGAGTTCGACTCGCACGCGTTTGTTTTTCTCGTGGATTTCAGCTCACTCCGTCCATCATCTCACTTCGAGCGAAAGTCGGCGATCAATAGCCATGCTGCCAGGAGAATGCACTTGAAGCGGAGAGAGTCGACAAAAGATCGACTTCGCATCAGTGGCATGTCGATCTGGACTTGGCAAGGCAAGCTGTCGAGTGGACGAATCTTGACAACAGACGAGCCTTCTTCTCTTGATGTGGCGTGCAAGAACCAAGTGAGTTACACGTTGAATAGCTCGAGCCTTTTGCTCTCTGCCTGGTGGACGATGATCCTTTACCATGTTCTGGTACCTCGAGAGTTACCCTGACGCAAGTCTCACTCCGCGCAGGAACGCAGCAGAAAGCCACCGCCACTCAGTCTTAGGGGTTGTCGACATGATCTAGAACTGGCTAGACAATGCTGTCTCAACAGCCTCACCTGTCGCCGGTCTCGAAGACGGGTTCACCGTGATGCATATACACTAGACCAGTCGACTCACGATAGTTGCTGTGAAAGCTTGGAGGATTCCAACGAGGATGACAGTCGTGGCTTGAAATCAGAGCCGCTGTCTCCAGATTCGGAAGGCGCAATCCAAAGCCCAAAGGCGGCAGCGAAGTCGGTAGCTGTCGTCGATCCAGCAGAAGGGGCTTGTTTCGCCTTGCAGTCTTTCATCTGCACAAGCGCCGAGCGCGAGCTTTTCCATTGTCGTAAGCATTCCACCCTTCCACATACTCGCTAGGGGCAAGTCATAACATACTCCGCACATTCAGTTTACAATACGACGACAAAAGTGGGCCATACTTGTGTCCCGATAGCCACTCTATGCTACTTACGACAAGTGGCGCATCAATTCGTCCATGACGAGGCCGTTATGGAGCTGAGCCGGTCATTCTCCAGTTATGTTTGGTCGACTTTCCTGGAAGGAGATGTCCACCATGAGAAACGGGCGTTGACGCATAAGATCAAGGGGATGGCGCTCGTCATCGAGCAACTGGGGCAGCCGCAATCCTCGGCCTTGGAGAGTTCCATTCAAGCGGCTTTGATCTTGTCGGCAATAGAGGTGAGTAACCCCCTCCCGCAAGTGTGGCGTACTAATATATGCCTTACAGGCCTGTGCAGGGAATATCGAGGGTTTCAGAATTCATATATCGGCTGCGAGGCAGATGGTCAAAATACGTGGCGGCCTGGACAATCTCAGCCCGCTTCTAATAGGGCAAATATGCTCGTAAGGGGCTCTTCTCTCCTGCAGTTTGATCATGGCATCTTGCTGACACGGTTTTGCTTTCCTGATGGAAGATTCGAGCCAGGTATTCACCGGGCGATTGGTACTGAGACATTTCCGTGTACGGATCGCCACTTCGGCACCTTCCTTCTCAATTGCCGGCGAGACGTTGCTACAAAGCATCCCGCATTCAACAGAATATCGCCAACTGCCAGACTACCTATTGAAGAGGTGCAGGAGTTTTGTGATCCTCTTGATCTGCCCCCAAGTCTCTACTTCTCAGCATGCATTACGGAATTTCTGTCAGTTACGAAAGAGTTTCGAGAGCTTAGTATTGCGAGGAGTCAGTTCTTGGCCGATCCATCAACCGAGTCGCGGTCCGCATACGCTTCAGCAAGGTGTCGATCAGTATCGGACGCTTTTAGCTCGGCACTCCAGTGGATCCTCAACCCAGACTACACTCCAACAGAATCAGACCGTACCAAGCAAAAGTCGACATCTGCGGCTGTGGAACAGCAGAATGCAACGGGATTAGTTTGTTTGTTCTACATACACGCCACACTTTGGAGGTATAGGTATGAGCCAGTTGAGACAGATAGATACATGAAGAGCGTGGCGGAGAAGGTGCAGCGCAATGGTCTGGAGTTGAGTAAAAGCCTGGATGCTCTGTCTGCACTGCTTGTTTGGATTTGTGTGAGCGACGAGAATTTGAAAATTGAGGACAAGCGAGTTGGCTGGAGAGGACTGACGAGGCTGGTCTCCCGTTTAAGTCGTGTTGCGTTGAGGTTGAGCAGACGCAGCCGAACGAATCTGGAGCTGGCCTTATCTGAAGGCCTGCGAGGGAGTACGCAGTCATCTATGATTGAGGAAGTTGAATGTGTCGAGAGTCCTGAAGCGACAACTGAAGATTGCATTTGGCCCGATCCCGAGAGTATCTGGAAGGAACTCATTGAGTAGCATTACCATTGGCACATATCTCAAAGATAGCAGGGGAGGAAAGTTCAGAAGTATACGGACTGAACGAGCCTCGGGCGGCGACACGGTCAAACTCTCCAGTCCATCTGCAGCCTGGCACTCAACCCGCATATTTCGCCTACTTTACCAGGTGCTATACTGTCCGTGCCATGAACCGCACGGCAGGTATCCTTATCTGCTCTGCCGAGATTGGCGACATGTTCAACCAAATCATGACTATTTTTGGCCTTCACCAGAGTGACTTGAGCGCTAGAGAGTAGTGAGTATGTATACCCTCCGCCTACGACGAAGACCAGCATGATTGGATGTGCCTACTTGACACCTGGACCGACCCCTCCGCTAAGGACGAGGGATATCTCTAGACACCGGCTACCGAAGTAAGGCAAAACTATCCTTATGGACTAACCCATTACTGTGAAAAGGAGGCGTTCTCGTCCCGCGGCTTGCAGGATAACGATAGCAAGCTGCTCTGTGGACCAACCTATGAGACATGCCCTCCCCAACTTTGGCCTTGTTTGAACAAGCAGAAGACATTGGACGGGGCCGACATATCCGTGGTCTGATAGAGGCCTTCTTTGCAGACCCAGAGTCTCAACCACTCTTGGGCATCATCGCTAAAAGCCACCTCGCTTCATGATTGATAATACCGCCACTTCAGCGATCTCCTCGTCGGGATTGGGCGCTCTTGGACTGCCCAAGGGCGTGTCAAGCGTGTCTCGCTAGTTATTGAACAAGCCTCTCCTTGGACAGTTTGGGAAATGCTTATTAAGGCCTTGGGATGTCAAAGCACCACACAAATGCTGTATAGGCACAATCTGGCTTCCGAGGCGTGAACTGGCGCAAAAGCTGACCTCTGAATGATTCAGCAAGCGGACTGGGACTTCCACACGCGCTCGTCGTGCTCGGTTTGGTCACTAAGGAGGTTCCGACGGAAAGTTCCCCAGCAGCAGCCAATGCGGGATGGTTCTAGGACTGCAGCCCTACATCAACGTCTCGGGCACCTGGTGCCAAGGTGTCTAGAGCATCTCGGCTGGGGCTGGGGAAGCTTCAAGCAATCAGCAGCAGAGCGACAACCACCTAACCCTGCCGTTGTGCGGAAACCTATTTGGTCGACACGGCCTCTCAATCGGCCTTGTAAAAAACCGCGACACACAAAAGGGGAGGGGGAGAGAGAGAGATAGACCAACGTCTTCTCTCCCGTGCTGCGCTTTGCCACCTCCCACCTTCTACCGTGGGTATGCGAGACATCATGGTGATTGTCTTTCTTCTGCCTAGAAGGATATGTCGCTGCATCAATAGGTTGAGTGCCTAGGATTTTACCAGATATTCGTGGCAAGGGGTTAGTCAACCTCTGATTTGTGGGATCCAACAACTCCATGGAGCCCATTGAACTATGCTTTGTCGAGGGCCGTCCCAGCAATCAAACCCAACGGGCCAAAGAACTGGTCAACTCGGCCATCCGCGCGCACAATGCCAAAGTCACTCACGCGAAACGCAGCAAGAATGTCGCGGCACATGTCGCCGGGCGCCAGTCAGCCTCGATTGAGCCGCTGGTCACTCGCTTTCGCGTTGTGCCGTCGGCGCGTGAGCGAGACCGCCTGCGAGCCGACGAGGAAGAGGTCTCGAAGCGGGCACAAGATATTGCCCGTGCAGAACAGATGGGCCACTTTAAAGGCAAGCAGTGGCTATACGCCATGCTGCACCGCCAATGGATGGATGCTATATGGACTCCCTTTTCGGGAAATGTTCCAAAGCACATTGCAATATGTATGCAAGCCTCGTTCATTCAATATCGCAGAATCTATCGCTACGTTTCCCTTCGGAGCTGACACGTTTTCATTTAGACCAGCAAATGATTGTACCAAACATCCAACTCGCTTTTGAAGTCTTTCACGTGCGCAACACCCACAACTACGAGTTCCTTCTCTGGATGACGCGACCCACGACGTCGGGCTATCACGCTGGGGCCGCTGGGTTGCAGCTCCTCTACGACCAGCAAGTGTCGCCTGGCTGTGGACAGACCCGCCAATGTCTCTCCCACAAAGTGCAAGCGTCTATAATCTTGAGAGAGACCTTGTCCCGGTCAATCACCAGGGTGCCTGACGACGAGTTGCTGGTCATCTTGTCCTTGGCTACGGTAGAGGTAAGGCCGACTTCATTCTAGCACGGTTACGCTGTCCGCATCTAACATTTTAAGTAGAGGACAGTGGACTTGTCGGTTCACCAGTATCATCTCGAGACATTGTCAAAGATTGTCAAGGCTCAGGGTGGTCTACATCTGGTAGCTGATCACCCCCAGTGCACGATTCTCCAGTAAGCACTATCTTTCTTAACCTCGTGGTTTCGACGGAAGCTGCGTACTTGCCAGCACCTGACCTCTCTTGTGGTAGGTTCGACGCATGGTGGAGCCTGTCAACAGGACTCCGATACTTTTCTTCACCACTGTCTCTTCCCCAACCTGAAGCCGAGCCGGAAACGCTATCGAGTCGCTTTCGGGACCAGATCCACGAGGTTCCTGTGGGCTTCCACCGCTTTATTCTCGACGGGAAATGGTCCTCCAGCACCGTCGAGATCCTGATCCGTCTCGCGTATGTCTACCAGCGAGGAGGCAAAGTGGAAAGAAATGAGGCGGGACGGATCATTGGCCTTCCCAATACGGCCCAGCCAGTATGGCGAACTTTTCAAGAGGCGTGTCCAGCGTTGGACGCTCCGGGGGCAGACCAGGAGAAGCTGCTGGCGCTGGCCCTTGTCTTGTACTGTGGCATTGGCTTCGACTCGGCGCCCGTGTCGAGCAATGGCGGTCTCGCGTCCCGGGGGGCTCTAACCAAACTACTCACTCTCGACGAGTCGTCGTCGTCGTCATCATCATCGTCCTTGCCAACGCGCTCGCCCCCGCCTCAACAATCATCATCACCAGCCAAGTCGCCGGACGATAAGCCCTTCCTCTTTTGGATATGGATGGTCGCAATCTGTGCGTGGCACAACGCCTCGAACAGCGGCTTCTTGCCCCCGGGCATCGACCTGCTGCAGAGGCTGCGCCGGAAATTTGTCAAGGTCGGCGATTGGAAGACGGCCCAGGACCTCTTGGAGCCGTTCTTCTGGAATGACAAGCTTAGCGAGTTATGCAGGCCCAGGTTTGATGGGGAGGCGTCAGCGTCTTGATATGATGCCTCTCAGTACGTTCAATTTAATACCTAGGTAGTAATCAAACTGTGAGATTTGGTCCATATCTAGGCATTATAGGTAGTCGAGTAAATTCCATCAGCACCTGGCGGCGCGGACTCGCTACAAGTACGTCAGAGTCCTGATGCCCTGTTAAGGTCTTGTCCTCTAATAGCACGTGCATGGCGTTAGGAGCTTCAACCCCCAGAATCGTGGTCGTGGCGAACGAGAGGTGATCAGAGCTTATATACCACATATCTTGGTTATTACTACAATAAAAGTTTCACCCCCTTATCAACTGCTCCATAAAACCCGAGGTCTGAACAAGGAAACGCCTGATGCTATCTGCCTTCCAAAATATGCCATCATCACTTCCCATATCGATTGTCCACCCAGCATTCAGCAGCGAGCGAGATGACTGTCCATTCCCCGACCTCCATGACAGTCCCAGTTCAGACCAGATCATGTCAGGTCGATTTCCGACTTGACGGAACTGACGTGAAAGCCGACGATCCACGAGTACGGCAGGACCTTCAGCACCAGGTTGCGGAAGTAGTAGGCCAGGGAGCTCTTGGGGATGAACATGTCGGCCATGCGCTTCGAGCGGGCCTGGAGGCGCTCGATGGCCGGACGGAGCTTGGCCTCGTGGTTGCGCAGCGCGGCGAGCACGTCGTCGGGGTCCTTTTGGAGTTCTTTCGCCAGGATCTCGGCCGACACCAGGGCCATGCCCGCGCCCTGCCCGGACAGGAGCGTCAGGCAGTGCGCGGCGTCGCCGAGCAGGAGGACCCGCCCCTCGGACCACCGCGGCAGCGTCACCAGCGTGAGGCTGTCGAGCGTGACCAGCGCGTCGGCCTGCTCGGCCTGCTCGACCGCGTCGCGCACCTGCGGCACGCTCTGCGCCGTGACTTGGCGGAGGATGTCGAATTTGGCCTCCTTGGACGTCCCTGTCGTCGACAGATCCCGCTCCTCGCGCCAGATGTTCATGCACGTCAGGCCCTTGTCGCGCAGCGAGAACAGCATGTCCAGCTGGCCGGGACGGTTGAACGAGTAGCAGTCGTGATCCTGCTGGGATTCGGTCTGCTGGTTGCTGAAGTTGTACGCCGCGTAGTAGTAGCCCAGGTGCTCGAGGAAGTCGTCCTCGCGGCCTTTCCAGAGGCTGCGGCGGATCTGGGACCGGAACCCGTCGGCCCCGATCAGCAGGTCCGCCTCGATCGTGTCGCCGCCCGCGAGGACCACGCGCACCTTGTCGCCTTGGTCGGCGAACTCGCGCACCGTCTCGCGGAACCGGATCGACGCGCCGGAAGGGAGGTGCTTCGCCAGGAGGCGCGCCAACTCGTCGCGTCGCACGGGCAGCGCTTCCAAACCCCCGCCGTGCACGTCGACGTATCTGATCCGGCACAGTTCCCTGCCGTAGCCGTCGCTGATGATGTTGTACTCGAAATGCTGCGACACGGACTGCAGCTCGGCCAGGAGGTCCATGTGTTGGACCGTCTCGTGCCCGAGCCCCGAGATGGTCATCGAGTACCCGCTGGCGCGGAGGGCGTCGTCTCGCTCAACCACGACGGACGTCCAGCCGGCCTTGTCGAGCCACCATGCGGCGGACAGGCCGGCGATGCCAGCTCCCACGATCACCGCGACTGGCTTGGTCATCCTCGATCAGAGAGCGAGTCTTGTCTCTAGAGAATAAATTGATCAGAGTACTCAGCAGAAATGGTCGATGCATACATATATGCTAGGTATATAGACCATATCAGATCAGATTAGATACTGCAAGAACATGACATGGCATGGCTGCAATAGCTCCATGGCTGCCCAGTGTCCACAGATGCGAATACGAGCTCTGGCAGTGCAGTGCAGTGCAGTGCAGTGGAGTGATTGACATCCCGATATCGGACTCCAAGACCGTCGACACATGTGTGCGTCCAAGGCTTGTCTTGTCTTGTCGCCTCGTCTCGTCTCGCTACCTACCTACCTACCTACTCGGTCCTTGTGCTGGTACCGTACCAGTGTCTTGGAACCAGCGACGCGCAGGCTCCCGGTTACGAGTGGTGCGAGGAGGCGAGCGCCACGGAGAAAATGAATGGTTGGCCTGAAGCATGAGAATAAGAATGAGGACCTTGACATGTCAGCATGTAGACAGGGATTGGGGTCTCGGGTTGACCCCATTCTCGCTTGTTGAGAAGTACGTGAAGGAGGAGGGAGGAGGGACTGTATGTGTCCCGAGAGCTGTACGAGGTATTGAGGACTGGGTATTATCCAGGGACAATCGAGCAGTGGCGCAGTCACGCAGTGTTGAGAACCAATCACCATGTCAAATCACCGGGGTGTTATTGTAACTGCCCGACGCGCAGATGACGAGTATATCAGTCCTTCTGTGAGGTCCTTGTGTCTATTTTGTATCTCATGCATGCTGAGTACCTAGCACCTACCTCCCTACCTACCTAGCTATCCAGACATCTAGGTAGCATGTACCAGACGAGGTGAAAGCCATCTCTGTCACGCCGTGTGGAGTCTGTCACTCCCATGACACACTCCCATCAATCAATGAATGATGCTGCTTAGAACATCACACAGTGTATTCCAGAGATGTGTGAAGACATGGATGCCGAGTTGGGACGTCAGCATAAACCCAGTATTTCGGCGCGCTAGGTTGTCGTCGCATGGACAAGTTGCGCATCTGGTTTCCGTTGCTGGGTTCACAGTGGGAGAGTCAGACATGACAAGTCCAAGTCCTGGAAACATCTCTATCCGATTCCGTGAAGATGACGAACCAGCAGACGTGACGTGGACTTTTACCATCTCGGACGGAGAGGATTTGATAAGTACTTTGCAGAGTTACGCTGAGGCGAAGAGGCGCGACGACACAGACAACGAGGATGAGTATATCGACGCATTCCTGCGGTTTATGACCGAATTGGATATCCATAGGCTACTCCCAAACAGAGGCGACAAGAATCTGGAAAATAACAAAATCGGCAAAGACCAATATTGACATACCTATCAAGCATCCAGTGCAAAGTCCGAAGACCACCGTATGCACCAAGACACTCCTGCAAGCTGCCACCAATCGATGACAATTGTGGCTCTTTTGTCGAATCTAGGCCGTGCTGCATGAATGAGGGGTGAGGTTGAGAAGAGAGAAGGGGGGAGAAAGGACATGCCGCTGCTTTTGGAGGTTTCTTTCGAGCATGCCAAGAACGGACTCCCTTCACACCGCAGGTACCTGGTATCCCTAGTACTAATACCTAAGCAGCCTGGCAGCCTGGCAGCGAGGGTATGTAACCTTTGTCTCAGTGAGTTCTGTCGTTGCAGCAAGCAGGCATTGCACCTTTTATATTCGCCGACCACTTGACCGATCTCGACAAGCTGGATGTAATCCCATATTCATGATTTAAAGATATGTCCAGCAATACAAGTCCCGAACGAGCGACTCCTGAGACACCGAAGCTGCGACCACTCTCGATAGATCGGCCCGACCCTGAAACACTGCGCGACATCATCGCCAATGACCACTTTGGTGGCGAAATGCCACCTTCCATTGTCGAAGCGTGGGTGATGGCACTACAGCCTGGCAGCCGTGTGCCGTTGCCTCCCAACGTGAAAGGATTCTATGGTGGAGACCTTAGGGCTTCCATGCCTATTGAAATCGCCCGCGGCTCGTACAAGTTCATTACACACGAGACTGCAGACAAGGAGAAGATCGAGAAGTACTCGAGGCGCATGTTGACGGCTTTATCGATTGTTGATATCGACGAGGTGTCTCGGCATGAGCCGACTACAGGCTTGCTCACATTGTGGCATACGACTCTCGCGCTTGTGAGACTGCCCGACGCAGCTGGTGACCTGTTGCAAACATTCAGACAGTACAAAGAGCTTCGGCCTAAATCCTCGCTGCCGGACAGCAAATTACCACTGCCAGACCGCCTAAAGGGTCGTCTTCTGAACATTGCTGAGGAACTTGGAAATACAGCTGCCGCGCAGCTCCTCTCGACACAATAGTAGCAGTGGAAACACCAGTCAAGACGTCCCTTGATGTTCTAATCTGGACCTGCGAAAGAGGTAGATGGAAGGCATCGAAATGAGTCCCCCAGGCACCAACCAAAGGATGCCTAATGGAGCAGGCTGCATGCTGACCATCGATAAGTATGTAGCGACATTAAAAGCGGCGCTACGCTAAACCTACGGCCATCTCGCAACGTGGCAGCCGCCTAAACCACCCCCAGATTTCCCAGCAACCTTTACAAAAGTTAGAAATCCAACTCAAGGCTTCACAACTTGCTTGGCACGATATCCGGCACATCAAACATGCTAGAGATTGGGATCCCCACGCCTGTATCGAACATTTTGCTCAACTCTATCCCAGGATGATGTCTCCAATGAGCGTCAGCTTTGCCGCACTTGAGTGAGTGATGAGACCAGGGCGCAGTATTGCCCAACTCAGCCTCACCCCACAAGCGCTTCTTCTACCTGTAAAAGGTTGAGTCAAGTCTAGTTTACACTATGGTCATGTCCATCTTTCTGCACAGACCGTTGTCTATGGGAACTCACCGACGACTGTGTTCGATGGGTGCAGACCCTTGGGGCCAGTTCACTTCTTGAAGCACTGACAGATTGCTTCCCTGACGACAGCAATCACAGAGTGACCTAGCCACGAAGGCGTACGAGGCCTGTCAACCACCAATCTGCCCATCCCGCCGATGTGTTGCATCTAGCCTCCGCCCCCACATCGCTCTCGTCCCTCTACAATGGCGACCCCAAAACCTTTGTCGCATGACGATTATACTGTTGGGTGGATATGTGCTTTACCTGTCGAGGCCGCGGCAGGCAAGGCTATGCTCGACGATGAGCACCAATCACTGCGTCAGGAGAAACATGACTACAACAAATACACGCTTGGACGCGTTGGGTGCCACAATGTCGTCGTCACCTGTCTTCCTGCCGGAGTTCCTGGAACGAATGCGGCTGCCATTGTGGCCACGCAGATGTTCCGAACCTTTACCCAGATCAGATTTTGTTTGATGGTGGGAACCGGAGGTGGTGTTCCCAGTCACGAACACGACATTAGACTTGGCGATGTAGCTGTTGGTCTCAGCGTTGTTCAATATGACTTCGGAAAAACTGTACAAGGTGGAAAATTTCACCACACAGGGCCGTCGAATAGACCGCCCAATTTTCTTCTCGCTGTCGTATCGGAGCTGAGAGCGAAGCACATGTTGGAGGGAACTGATTTATCGGGCCACTTATCCAAGGCCTTTGAAAAGTACACCAAGATGGCGGCGACTTTTACCTTTCCTGGGCAGGAGCACGATTTTATCTACGAGTCCGATTTTGATCACCCAGAAGGCCTCGACGACTGCTCGCAATGCGATAAACAGCGGCTGGTGCCTCGCTCAACTCGCTCTGTGCAGGAGCCGGTCATCCACTATGGTCCCATTGCCTCAGGCAATCAGGTGATGCGGCACGGCGCAACAAGAGAGAAGCTGAGGAAGCAGGAAGGGGTGGTATGTTTCGAAATGGAAGCTGCTGGACTCGTCGATGTTTTCCCATGCCTTGTGGTCAGAGGTATTTGCAACTATTCTGACTCGCACAAGAACAACAAATGGCAACCGTATGCGGCGGTCACAGCGGCTTGCTTTGCTAAGGAGTTTCTGTCAGAAATTGAGGCAGTTCATGCTCAAGAGGTGCGCACAGCGGCTGACACCACGGAAACCTTCCACGCCATTAACAGGATTCAGTCGCAAAATACTTTATTTCAGACGTCGTCGCCAATGCCGCTTGCAGAGACTCGGCAAATGCATACTGGGGCCTATCAACTTGATGATAGCTCAAATTCTGTTCTCGCCGGCTTATCCAGACTCGACAGTCAAAAGATCACATCTTTCAAAATTTGGAAGGGATGAAAGAATTGGTTGAAAAACGGGCAGCCGCGTCAGCTTTTGTCGAACATGAGCAGAACCGAGGTCCAGCCCTTACAGTTTCGGATCGTGATAAAGTGCGCTTAAGAGAGCAGGTCCTGGTGGCTTTCAGCGCTGTCAGCGCTTTCGGCGACTTTACCTGCCAAGGCAGAAATTCAGACACTTTCCCTTTCCAGTCACTCTCAGCCTCAAACTCCCAATGTGGAAACTGTTTGGTTATGACTTAATATCGTAACGCCTACCTGTCTGTGGCTACCCAATACATGGACCCAATGGGCCATTCCAGAGTCGATAAGCGTGTCTAGCTGACCACTGACCCTGAATCGCGAGGCTGGCTTGCTAGGCGATAGCTCCTCATACCAGATGTTATCAAGGAAACCGTGCAGCCCCCCTGACATGGGTCTCAGCCAGCCCTGTCCTTCTACAGTAGGTGTTGAGATCCATCACCTTCGGCTTCAGTGCTGTCAAGGTCAAGCGCCTTAGTATGAGCTCATCTATAAAGAAGAGCCACGAGCGGGTGGGTGACAGGATGGTTGACCAGTTCTGCAATCAATACTGCTTCCCGTACATTGATTGACGTTGGCAATGGCCGGTTTCATCAAAGAGACGCCCGCAGGGCAGTTCCTTCGACTGCTTGGCTTCCAGTCAGGTCTCTTGTACTCTGAAGAGAAACCCGGCTTTGAGCCTGCTGGCCTCCCTGTCGTCTGCGAACCTGCACTGTCTCCCACTGAAAGTGACCTGGAGAAAACCCTGTCCAAGCTCTCCACCACCATCCGCGCAGCTGAGAAGGACGTCACACTGCCTCCCTCGAACAGAGACGCAATCATTGTATCCTGGACCGAGAACGATCCCGAGAACCCTCGCAATTGGCCGCAGGGTAAGAAGACGTGGACCCTCGTGGTGGTCAACCTGTATACCTTCTGCGTCTACTGCACGGCCTCCATCATCACGCCCACCGCGGGAGCCATCCAGCAGCGATATGGTGTATCGATTGTGGTCGCAAGTCTGGGGCTGTCCCTGTACGTTGTTGGTTGTAAGTCTGCACCTGTTTTCCGTCAACACTATACCTGGCTGATCCTCACTGTCTACAGACGGCCTGGGTCCCATGTTTTTCTCTCCCACCAGCGAGATCCCTAGCATCGGACGGAACCCGCCTTATCTCTATTCCTTTGTGGCATTCTTCGTCGTGTCCATTGCGCTCGCTTTCGTCGACAACTTCCCTGCCATCATCGTCCTCCGATGGCTGCAGGGTCTTTTTGGAAGCCCGGCTTTGGCCAGTGGCGCGGCGTCCATCGAAGACATATACGACATTTACAGCGCGCCGTATGGCTATGTGTGGTGGGTTGCAGCCATGTATTGTGGTCCTGCGGTTGGGCCGCTGATGGCTGGATACGCTGTTCCTCACGATTGGAGGTGGCCGGTGAGTTGCCTTGACTCTTACAAAATATTGTGACCCCTGTCTTGATACCCTCGCGACTGTCTTCCCAATACTGACAGATTTTACAGCTCTACGAAGTCATCATCATGTCGGGCATCATTCTCTTCCTCCTACCCTTCCTGCCGGAGACCTACCCCGGCACCATCCTCCTTAACCGAGCAAGACGACTCCGCAAAGTGACGGGAGACGACCGATACCGTGCCGAGAGTGAACTGCACCCCATCCCGTTCCGGGCGCTCCTCTGGGAAGCTCTCGTCCGGCCATTGGAGATCACCATCAAGGACCCTGCGGTACTCTACGCGGCACTCTACGGCGGCCTTGTCTACGCCACATACTACTCCTTCTTCGAGGCCTTCCCGCTCGTCTACCTAGGCACCTACGAAATGTCTCTCGGCCAGCTCGGACTGATATTCCTCGGCTTGATGACGGGCTGCATCGTCGGTCTGGCCTGCTACTACATCTACCTACGCCGGTGGTTCATCCCGCGGGCTCGAAAATACCACGCCGACAAGGGCAAGGCTGTCGAACAGGAAGAATGGCTCCGGCCAGGCCTGGCGGGCGTGTGGGGCCCCCCGATCGGTCTGCTGTTGTTTGCCTGGACGGCGCGCGCGGACGTGCACTGGATCGCGCCCACGATCGGCATCAACATCTGGGCCGCCGGCAGCTTCTGCATGTTCCAGAGCATCATCTGCTACATCGCGCTGGCGTACCCGAAATACGTGGCCTCGCTGTTCGCCGCCAACGACTTTGCCCGCTCTATGCTGGCCGCGGGCTTCGTGCAGTTCTCCCGCTCCATGTACCTCGATCTCGGCATCGGGAAGGGTGTCACCGTCATTGCGGGCCTGTCGGGCGTCGGCGTCGCGGGTATGTACGGGTTGTATTACTTTGGGGGGTTTCTTAGGGCGAAGAGTAAGTTTACGGGGTGAGGTGATGTCCAGAGGGGTTTCTCAGAGGCGGTTGGGGCAGCTTCGGGGGGATGGTGGATGGGTGGGTGGGCTGGTCTCGAGATGGTGAATGGGTGGCGGGTCGATGGATGAATAGATGGATGAATAGATGGATGAATAGATGGAAGGATATATCGACAGATGGATTGATCAATGGACGCATGGAAGGATGGTTTGGATGAGTGGGTGGGATTTAATGTGCCATCACAGCCACAGGATGGGTTCGAAAGTCCTCGCAAGGTGTCGGCACAAGGCATACTATATGGTGATCAACTTGCCTGCTTCTTTCTGTCCCCGACTCCGTCCCTTTTTAGGGAGGAGGGTAAATCTACTTTTTCGTCTTTACATACCTAGGGGAAACCGGGAAACCGGCAAACTCGACAAATCTTAAGTGAAGCATGTCAACGTGTCAAACATTTTCTCTATTTCCTATTTCCCCCTTTTCATATCTCCCTCGACTCGATCGTATGCCATCTCACAGACTCCCGTGAGGTCAAGTTACAGCCCTCGAGACGCTTTGGTCCTGTGCGAGGATATAACGCTGATTAAACGTCGCTGGTGTTGATGTGAGTATTCGTACGCGGATAGTTAGTCCTACTTCCTACTTCCAACCTCCAACCTCCAACTTTCAATCTGGGTTTGAAGCCTTGCCTTGCCTTGTCTGGTTGGCTTGGGTCATCAGGACGTATGTATAGCTTGAGCTCCGCCGTTGGGAGTCTCCCTCGGAGAGTGCTGGACGAGGGAGCCGTAGGAGAGAATAGGATGGAATGTTGTGCAATTTCTTGCGAAGGCCGCCTGGAGCTGGCTGATGGGTGTGTGCGTGCGTGATTGCTTTGCAGACAGGATGGCTTCGTTGGTGACTCTGCAATTTCTTGGTCTTGTTCTTTCTTGAATGTGATTGGCATGTGGGTTGCCAGATCAGGTCGCGAGGTGGGCGGAGCGCAAGTGGCTATACCTCGTAGTGACCACCGCAGGGATCTGCCCAGTCTTATCCCGAATATACTTAACTAGGACCCCTTGCGACTTTTGAAATGCATCTTCCTCAGAACCTGGTACGACAGCCTCTCGTTCCAGAAGAACCTCTCACAAATCCTGATCCGCTCCATCCAGCTGCGCTTCTCCTCCTGCTTGCCCAAAATCCTCGTGCCGAGCGACCAGGTGAGGTCGTTGGTGTGCGAGCTCGCGAGCATCGTCATGCCGACCCACGTCAGCCACTCGGCCTGGTGTCTCCGCGGGGAGGAGGTGTCGAGGAAGCAGGGGCTCGAGGGGAGGAGGCCCGCGTGGACCTGGAGATAGGCCATGTTGAGGAAGCGGCCGCGCTCGCTCCAGTCCATCACCGAGCAGTGGGCTTGCAGGGCCATGAGGACGAATTGGTCGTGCAGTGGCAAGTGCGGGTGCTGAAGCAGTTCCATGCATCGAGTGGCGTTGGTGAGGTTCGCTTCGACAAGTCCCCGGCTCGCGAGGAGGTAGCTCTCTTCGCCTCGTGAAATGGCTGCTCTGACGGAGTCCATCCATGTGGTGATGGCGAGAAAGATGTCGATCACTGCGGCCACAGGGCGTTCGCTGATGCAAAAGTCCTCGAAGCCTTGAGGGAGCCTCGATATCTTCGCACACAGAGCCGGTGGGAATGGGTGGACTGGACGGCGTAGGTGTTTGGCCGTGTAAGCTTTGCCACCGAGTTGACGGAACACGGCCCGCTGACACTCTGCGTGTGATATGAAGCTGGAGAGAAATGGTCCTGTAAGCCTGGGCTCTTCCTACGATACAAATGGGGCCACCCACCTGTCCGTCACGGTCGCAAGCCAGCCATCAAACGCCATCTGCTCGGGGCCACCTCTGCGGTCGATCGCTTCCCTGATGGCTTGTAAATGGATCCAGGCACTGTCGTGGTTCGACGTCAATTTCTGCACCGTGGTCAGCTCGTCAGGTCGCGTCCTCGAACACAAGAGCGCTTTTTACGTCAAAGGTCGCCAAAAACATCATGGTACATATGACCAAGTCCGACACCTTATCCGCAGTCGACTGCAGGTACTGACGAAGCAGTCGAATGCTGGTATCGTACAGTCCCTTTGCCTGTGGAGAAGGCCCATCACGTTCTCGGTCCATCAAGTCGAACTGCAGCGTCGAGTTTGCTAGCATAGCGACAAACGAGACGTGGTGGCTGAGGATCAGGGGGATGTAGTGACGCAGAAGGGGTCCGTCCTCTGCCTCGCCCTGGATTTGAAGTCGACGGAACGTGGTCGGCGCATAGATGTCAGTGTCTGCGACAGCAAGTGAGCATTCTCGTTGAACCATGTCCGACAGAGAGAATTCTCGACGCACAGTACCTGCAGGCAGCCTTTGCCATCCCTTCAACTCGAATGGGAAAGATATCAAGCTCCAAGTGCGTGAGTTTTAACAGTCCATGTTGAGTACCTTGCTGGTCCGCATCACGACCACGTTCAGACTCGTACCAGACTGTCTTGGCCTCGTCCTTGAACAGCACCATTCCAACCTCATGCCTGCTCTCCATTCTCCCAGACTTCTCACAGAGGATGTTCTGGTGGGGAGTGCGCCTGGGCCATTTCAACGTTGGTCGTGTTTGAGACTGATGGCTCCGCCTCCAGGATATATCTCTATGGCAGTTCGTCAAGTTGATGGATGCCCTATTCACCAAGACGTTGATAATTTGGAAAAGCTCCTTTGCGACGGGTGATGGCGAAGAAATGTCCGGCGTCGAGCCCCAGGCAAGATAATGTGCTCCCCGTCAATCTGATATAGTCTCGTTCGCACTGAGCATCAACAAGACAAATAGTAAAAGTAAATTCCCAGTCCATCTAGAGCATAGACAGAGGTAATATCGTCAAAGATGATTATCTCAGCGCACCCTGTTTAGTCCTAGCGGTTCTCTCACCCTCGTATTCTGAACGACGGAAAGTGGCCGGGAATGCACTGGTAGGGTAAGTATACGAGCAGAAGTAACATAACCAGCTACTTGGAATGGCATTTTTGGGAGCGATTCGTCCGTCTCGTGGGCTATTGGCCCAAAAGAGCTGGAGGCTACATCATTCGTTATTCGCTCGGCTGCTGGTGCGTCCAGCCCTGGTGTTTCGATCCGGATCCAAGATCAAGCGGTAGGTCGTGAGCGGACCGCTCCTCCGACGGTTGAGGAATTGTTGCTATCAATCAGTGACCATTCTCATATGAGGCGCATGGCTTACAGTCTGTGAAGAGCCGGTAGGGACACAATCAGACCTGTTTGGTGCGCCCTCGGCGTTTCAACGACAACAAGACATGGAGTTCTCTGGAAAAAGGCGATATACTTTCGATAGGGGTCCCGAGTGGGGGAATACCACCCACTCGCCTAATTATGTGGGAAGCCGCTTGATTCCGGGGCAGCTCCAGGGGGGATCGTCTGTCGTTAGTCATGTGCCTGCATATGCCGACCCAACGACGGGCACCGAGAGTGCGGCCCTCAGCCCTGTAGCATTACCGCCAGCATACGATCAAGCATAGTGCAGGTAGAGCGTGCTGGTCAGTGAAAGGTGCGTGGAAGCGGAATGAGGCACTCACAAGAGGAGTGAGGGGGATGAGGCGTCATTTTTTAGGGAGAGGAAGAGACGAGAACAAGAACAAGAAAGTGTAGCACAAGTAGCAAGGAATTGCATTTCCATTCCCGATAGTGTTGGTCCAGTCCTTGAGGGTGTGCAACTGTTGATTTTCAACCTTGTGGATCAGTATCTCCGGCCCAAGATGCTCTTTGCCTCTGTCCTTTGTCTTGAACGTTCCCAATCAACCATATCCACCCATTCTCAGTAGTGTCTCCCAACGTTTCGTATGTCTTCAGCTGTTGTCAACTAGTCGCCCTGGAGCCGAGCTCCTATCTTCGCCGCCGTATGAAGCAATAATCCTGCTTCAACATCCTCGACCTCTCAGTTCTT
Organism: Fonsecaea nubica; assembly: GCF_001646965.1. Classification (NCBI taxonomy): domain Eukaryota; kingdom Fungi; phylum Ascomycota; class Eurotiomycetes; order Chaetothyriales; family Herpotrichiellaceae; genus Fonsecaea; species Fonsecaea nubica. The sequence goes on along the minus strand of NW_019173696.1, from coordinate 19,248 downwards.
TCAAGATGCAGAGTTCTGGGAGACAGAGCCTCGTCTCTCCTTGACAATGGATCGCAGAATGTCGTCGACCACCCAACTGATTCGCCGTGGCAACATAGCTGTCAACACGCTGAGTGCCCGCTTACCATCGCTTTGGTCGCCTAGCTCTCCTCCTTCTTGTCGCTGCTGCACCGGACGTGTCGACGATACTCGGAGGATTCCGTGGCACGTAGACCCCATAGCATGCGTGGGCACAGGTTTTGTCAATCGCAGCTACGCCTAAATTCTCGTCAGTCATCGAGGCCACTCCCCTATCCCTAGATGGACGGCACTTACGCAGAGTCTGCATCGCCATTCCCCAAGTGTCTGGTCTCTTCTTCTTATCCTCATCCGAAAGGCCGTGTCCATTTTTCTCCGCAAAGCCTGCATCGGCACCGGGGTGGGCGAACACTGGATGCTCGGGAGCCTGGTCAGCGATGGTCGCGCCTGTGATTGCGGCAAGGCGATCGCTCTGCTGCAAAAGTGGCAGCCAGTCGCGCTTCCTGGCAGCTTTCGGCATCCAATATGTGATGTGTCCGGCGACGTAGGTGTGGAGAGCCTCTGCGTCACGGTGCTGGTAGAGTGCGTCGATGAAGGTGGGATTGGGGATGGTGGATTCTGTCGCGGTGAACATGCTTGTGATTTCGTCAAAAGCAATCGTCTTCACACCGCGCATCATGAATTTGTCCGCGGCGATGTAAACCTTGAGCCAGAACGTATCTGGTTCCCATGGGGCTGGAGGGGACCATTCTTTCTCGGGAACGGACTTGATGTAGAGCCAGTCGCACAAGAACTTGATGATATCTGGTTCGTCCTCTGGTAGTTTGAGCTCTTGGGTCGCTGCCTCGAGGAAGATTCCGTTGAAGGTCGCCTCGAAGAATTTGGAAGCTGCGCAGAGTGAAGTTTTGTGGACGACATACTTGACCTGATCAGCCCCAACCATGATGTTCACCTCTGCATCGTCTGGAGGAAGTCGTGTTCCAGAAGACGCAGACTATGACTGGAGCCCGTCTGGAGCCATTGCCGCAGAAAGGAAAAGAAAATAAGCAAAGGACTGAACCCAGGAGGAAGGATGTGCTGGGAAAGAAACGAGGAAGAGAAAGAACAATGATAATCACGCAAGCTCGGGCAGTGAAAATTGCGGAGAAGCTTTGAAAAGCAATCGAGGTGAATGAATACACTGTGGTGCGCATGAGGACCCTGCCTTGATGTTTGTGTCGAGAAACATGAGGTCCAGTTCTGTGAAAGGGTTGTTGCGCTCTTCGCACTCCCAATATGCCACCGCGCCATGTGCCGATGTGCTCCTCCCAGGTATCTTCTGCTGCTTGCAGACCTCCATTCTCCACGGCCAGTTCACACTAAAGGTCTCGCATTGATGTTTGCTCTGTCTCCGGCCGAGAGCCACAAAACAGCTCCGAATTGTGAAATGCTCAGGATATCGTCAATGTAGGATCGTTGAGGGAAACCGTGTGGCAGGGTATTGCCTATTTGATCATGTCGTTTGCTGGGATTCCGGAGCTGGTGCGTGTTGTTGTTGGTGTGTCTTGTTGTTTGTCTGTTGGCTAATGTGACTACCATGCATTTTATTCATATGCAGATCTCTCGCCCCCTGCAGCTGTCAGCCAGGTTATTTTGGGTCTATGACCTATATCGTGATGCAAACTCTGAAAAGAGGGACATCTACTTACTTAGTCTTGCATCATGTAGCTCCTTTCCGGAAGGGGTGAAAGGATCTCGTCTGCTCTTCTGGCCTCTACGTACATCTCACAAAGATCCAGACCATGCTTTTCATCAAACTGATATTGGTCATCTGGATGAGGCGTAGAATCCCTCTCGGTTTCAGCGCGTATCATGGCGGAGGCTATCGCCATGCCAAACCGTTCAGTGACGTTGAAGAGTCGAGCCCAATCTTGCTTCTCTTGTGGTTGTGTTCTGTAAAACCAGAATACCACATGTTCGACCACGTATATTTCCATGGCACCGAGATCGCCGCCAGCGAATAGTGAGTGGATGAACTCGCGCGACGGGAGCGTCGGCTTATAGGAGAAGACACCTTTGAGTTCGAGATACGCAGACAGTTGTAGTCCAGGACTCAGAAGACGATCAGCCATGCGATATACCTTGAGCCAGAAGACATCGGTATACCATAGATTATTGGCTGTCATGAACGCCTTGCCGCAGACTGCCTCATCCCCAACATAGAGCCAGTCAACGAAGAAGGCGAAGATTTCGGCCTCTTCTTCGGGTAATTTCATCTCTTGAGTTCTCCCTTCAATGAATTCTCCAGCGAAGGCTCGTGCGAAGAATTTGGAGGATGCGCACAGAGGGTCTCGATGAAGGACAAATTCGCGTTGATCATCTTCGGGTCCGACAACCAGCTTGACAATGCGTGTTCCGCGGTCGACCCTAGGTGGGGGTACCATCGCGCGACAACAAGTAGAGATCCGACGATGAAACGTGGGGGAGAAATCCGGGTAAGTGAACAGACGAGGAGAGCGCGACAAGGACGTGAGTAGTAGAATGAGAATTGCTGAGGTTGGTGACTTACAAGGCACCTAGTGAGGACAGAGTGAAACGAAAGTGACAACAGATTTGAACAGAATCATCGATGGGATGTGAAGAGAGACACACAATTACCGGGCGGCCGCACCCAGTTGCAAACAGTGCAAAATTCAACGTTGACCACCAACGTCCGCCAGTTTATGAAAATCTGGCAAGGAAAAGAATTTCCCTCTCAATGCCCTTTCATTCCACCCAGACACCACAAAGAGAAATCCCGATCATGGATACGTCATCTGTCCTGGACTCACATAGGGCTGCTTGGTCTTTGGATTCATGCCCGTCGTCCTCACAACGGCTTCCTTGTCTTCCTGAATCAAGGTGCAACATCCGCACCAGCAAGATGTGCAGAAGTCACCCACGCTCCCCCCCTCGATACCATATCTGTCACGTGTGGAGCCCCGATTGATGCACTGGAGAATGCAATGTCCTCCAAGGTGCATCAAACAGTAGAATGCGCAGCACTGGATGAGTGTCAGTCAGAGAAACCGGGGTCATAAAGAGATTGGGAACACAATGCTGATTGAGAGAGCAATTGGAACATAAACACATACCTGTCCGTTGATGCCACTGGAGTCATTATCGCCCTTGTACCGATCTTGTGTCTTCCCGTAGAGAATGCAGGGACACCAACATGCCAAACAACCTATTCAGCAGGGTCAAGATCAGCAGATATTCCCCGGCGACGTTGAGCAAGTGGAGCACACAGGTACTAAATGGAGAGAAACAGTCAAAAAGTCCGAACGACCATTTTCCCGGAGCTCCGCCGGGGTACGCTCCAGCAGTTCCGTTAATGGGTTTGTCATTGGACATTCCCATGGGTTGTTGTGCCATTGTCGCTTTGAATAAAGAATGTCTTGGGTGAGAGAGTATGTGAATGAGGCGAGCGGGCTCGGTATCAACAACGACCGTAGGGAAAGAACAAGAGTTGAAAACCTCAGGTGTCAAAAAGACAATTCAGTCAAAGGAGGCGAAATATCAGCATATTTCAGTCATCCACGAGTCATGATTCCGGGCAGCCGTTTGATTGAACATTCCAGGAGACGCGCGGACGGCCCAGACATCTGATCATTGCGGAAGTCTCCGTTAGAGTCTACACCAGTGAAAACGCTGGGGGCTTCAGCTCAAGAAAGAGTTCAGCCCCCTCGTGGACACGAATATCGTTCTCGCAGGAGTGAAGGCTGCATGATTGTCAGCCTCCTGACCCTTTGCTTGATCACGGCATATCAACTTCTTGGAAGCTATCATTGGACCAAAAGATGTCAGGGCGCCGCATAGGGCTGGATTGGGGAAGGTCAGAGCTGGTGGAAGGGGTCCTGATGTCGGAAGTTTGGTCGCCTTAAAGTTTCAGCAGAGACAGAACGAGATGGTAACATACGAACTGGCAAAGTTTTGGGATACAGCTTCTGCCATAGAGAACTTGAAGGCATTGATAGTGGTCCAGAGCGTTCCACAAATTTGTGGGCCAGCAATACAGATGTTCACCATTGCAACTTGTGGAGATTTGACTCAGCGACCAGCCTAGTCGATCTTAGAACTTGCCGGGTCTGGCTGCTTCACGGCTTTGAGATGCTGCTATTGCTTCTTGCACTTGATGTCAACGAGTTAGGAGAGTCTAAAGGCTTGAGACTCGGTCCCGGGAGATGAATGCGCAGATTTCTAAGTCTTTTGGAGGATGACTTTGCGGCTTCTTTCACGAGTACGAGTTGGGAAATCCGAGGGCTGCTCAGCTCCAAACTGGCCCCCTGGGACAAGGCCACCTCCAGCTGCTCCGTGCATTCAAAAAGCACATGATTCTGCTAGGGTGTGGTTCGTCGATGAGGCCCGAGCTTGGGTTCCAACATCGTACGAGGCAATTTTCAATAGTTTCGGGTTTGAGAAAGGGATCTTTCTTCTCATTAGCGAAACCCCACAGTTGGGGGCTGAAAAACTTTGAGGCTGAAAATAGGAGGTGGAGATCAGAAGTACGAATAGGTACATCCAACTGTCGAATCAATGAGAAGGGCCTCTTGGACGCACGACGCACAAACGGGCGAGTCTCGTACCTCCTCGAGAGTACGAGTACTTCTGCAGCTCGAGCATAGGATAGATAGCACGGTATCCGCTGTCGTGTTAGGCTGACTGACTGCAGTATGACTGTCCAGGATTGTTGAAACAGCTGGTCTTGACCCAACGTGCGTCGGCGTGGTTTCTGGTCAATCGCATGATTGGAGGCTCCGATCTTCGCCCTCATGGGTGTGTTCGAGCCTGAAGTTTGTCCGGTTTGGCCTCAAAAGATATGTTCGCCGAGCCATCCTGTTGAAACCATCACCGATTGACATACAGGACGCGATCCGTTGCAGGGTGCGCAGAGTGATTGTTTTGTCTTTAGTCGAAGACAAGCTCGGATAGGCAACTTGCAGGCACTCGAGATGGTAAGGGTTTCAACAGTTGAGGACTGTCTCAATATTCTCCAAGTCGAAGTCCTTGGCTCTGAAGACAACAATGGGCTGCCAGGTAGCTCGCTTCCGCAATTTCGTCGACCTTTGTCGCCGGTCGTTATATATTCCTCTCGCCTTCATGAACTTTCGTGTCTCCGTTTGTTGAAGCGTTCGTTGCGTGGGCTCGATTGTATTCTTCCCGCATAGTCTCCAATATCTGCTGAATCCTCGCTTCGCCTTCTTCACCGGGAAATCGTTCCTCTAGCTCTTCTATCACGAGAGAAAGAAATTGGCGATCGTCGGGTTCCTGTGGCTCTTCGTCCCCCTCTGCAGTTCCATCGACGCCGTCAACGTCGGCATCGCCGCCACCGTCATCTTCATCACCATCACCCTCGCCATTGACTCTCTCTGGTTGTGCGTCGCCATCCGTAGTTTGCCGTAGATGCTGCCCCCTCGGCAATCCTAATCCTAAATTGATCAAGACGAACGCTTCGGTTTTCGTCAACCCAAATGCTCGCAGTCTAGGCACGACATTTTTAATAAAGATCTCTGGCGGTGGGTATCGGGCGATGAAAGGGACCGTATTCGTGACATAATGTTGGAACTAGACACAGACACAGGTCGTCAGCGATAATTCGTCTCTTAGGGGGATATTTCAGTCCCAAGGACATATCCCCTGCGCCGTAGACATACGTCGTCTCGCACGCGCTCATAATCCTTCAAATTGACCTGTTTGTAGGAGCCTATCTTCCGAGGCGGAGGGCGAGGCGGATTTTGGGACAGGAATTGATGCACTTCAGAAGTTGTCAGGAGGGCGGATTGGGGATCGAGGACCTATGGACTTGTCAGTCATTTTTCTCTCTACCTGGTGGTAAAGTGGTGGGGGTCCAAGGTCATCAGAAGACACGTACCCGCATTCTGCCTAGCCCTGCTGCTGAATGGCAATCTGAAGTCAGATCAAGCTTGGAAATACATGCTCTTCGACTTGTCCTGAGGAAAGCAAGATGTCTGGAACTGGAGACTCTTCTGAGCGAGCCCAAAAGCGCAGGTGAAATGCGGAGAAATTTTTCCAGGACCAGAATCTGCTGCGGGGAATCTTCAGCCTGACGGTGTCAACGAGGCTGCGCAATTGATGCATCCACTAGCAACGCTTTACCACCCATCCGGTCCCTTACACAGAGAGAGCTAACAGTGCATTTGTATTGGAACACCAACACTAAACTGGCTATCTAAAAGTAGGCTCATCCAGTAGTACGGCCTTGTCCTTGTAGATTGTACATTTTTCTCGTCGACAGCATTACTCCGGCCAGCTAGAACACCCCATCCCTCCGACGCCATGCAGTAACCTGAGATGCAGAAAGACACAAGACAGCGAAGATAGCAGTCAGCACATTATGCCTTCTCTTTCCGCTTCTTTTTCTTCTCTGACTTCGACGTGTCGGCATCTTCTTCAACTCGTTTTCGCTTTTTGGTCCCCTCAACTTCGCCATTTGCCTCCTTCGCCGAAGCCTTTTCGGCAGCTTTCTTAGCCTTCTTGACCTCTTTCTTTGAGACCGCTACAGGTGTGCCGTCCTCTTGAAACTGGATCTCGCCTCGTGCTAGCTTCCGCTTGTATCTTTCCACGCTCAATCCACACTGGGCAGCTAATGTTTCAATCTTATCCTCCTGACCGGCTGTTGCCGACTTCTCTGCTCCGGCCTTCTTTTCTTTTTTCGCAGCCTTGCGAGCAGCTTTCTCTGCATGTTTTCTCTCCTTCTCAGCCTTTTTGGCTTCCTTTTTGGACAATCCGTTAACACCGTTGACAGAGGATGGCACTATCGCTTCAACCTCGTCCGCAGTTATTGGCTCATCGGGTTGAGACTCAGCTTCATCGTTATCCAATTCGCCGTCCTCTTTCATATCGACATCCTCGGAAACCTCCTCGATGAGCTTCTTTTCCTTCTTGGACTTCTTTGGTGCTTTGGCTGGAGCCTCATCACCAGCCAACCCATCAGCATCAGGGTTGTATTTCCGCGCTTCTTTGATCTCCCATTTCTTGGGTTGTGGTGTAGTGGAAGTGCCATTGGGCGCAATGGCGACACCTCGAGGTTTCAGTGGCTTGCCCTCCATAGCAGCTAGCTTGCGCTCAAGGTTCGCTCGTGCGGATAATCCAAGAGCGGCCTTCTCGTCCTCGGGAATGTTGACTTCATCATCCCCCCATTCTTGCAGAGCGTCTACTCTCAATCCCAGTGCGGCCTTTGCGGCAAGCACTCTTGCCATCTTGCCCTTGTTTTTGCCACTCGCTTGGCCAATCAAGGACGCATGGTAAATAAGACCGTATTTGGGGGTATCATGCTTCGTCTTCAGTGCACGGAAGAGTGCCTTCTCAGCTCCGAGAATTTGTATCGTACTCGCGGGGCTTTTGGACAAATTCATCAGACTTCCAGCGTGGGCGATCAGCCGAGCACCCACAAGATCACCGACAAGGGTTGTTAAATTGGGGGCGATAGCTGTCATTCTTGCTGACAGATAGCTGGCAAGCTGTGTGCGGTATTCTGTGAATTGCACCACCTGCTCGGCTAAGCTCTGTATATTCTCCAAATCTTCGTCAGTGATCTCGGTGCCCATCGATCTGTCGGCAGCGGCCTTTACTGCGGCTTCAATCTCTTCTGGTAGAATTTCCGCAAGATCACAGGTTTCCCAATTTGTCCGCATGCCCATCTTCAACACCACTTTCGCATATGCGAGGTTGTCGTTCAGAATCTTTGCCATCTCGGGGAAATGCCAACCGTACCATTCCTTTACTCTCATGGCATATGTGTTCAGCTCTTTATCCAGATCATCCAGTAGGCCGATCGCCTGTACGATCATGACATCGATTTTGTCCGGAGAGAATTTAAGCTTGTGTCTCGCAAGGGAGTGTGAAAGACCCAGGGACATGGTCTTAACATCGTCCGGCAACAGACCAGGAATGAGAGAGGGCAGATATTCTCGGATGGCTCGATACAGGTCGGCGGTGGTGGAATCAGCGACGGCTTTGATCTCCAGGCCAGGAATTTTTCCAATTGCGTTTCCCAGCTTTGGGTCTGCGACGGCAAGAGATATCTTTTTCTCGTCTTTCAAGGTATTCAGTAGAGAGGAAAGTTTCGGGGTGACTTTGCCTTCCACAATTGCGGCCGCTTCTTCCAGTGCCGCAGCCGCGCTATCGAATTTCTGGAACTCCTTCAATTTGAGCATAGACGTGACATTTTCGACATTGCTCAATTCAGAAGCAAGGTCGTCGTGCTTGAGCAGTTTCTTGTCTTTGGCCTTGAGCAAGGCATAACCCGCAGAGGTTTCGGTGAGGATGAGGAGAGTCATGGTGAGGATATGCGCAACACGCGCCTCTAATGAATGTGGGAGATATTAGGATATCGGATGTGCCTCGAAAGAAATATCAAAAAGCTCTCCAAAATTTCGCGAACCTCAAACTGCACAATTTTGCGGAGCGGACCCACCTGTGCCAAGCCTTTCTGTAAAGAGCAAGTGCGGCGAGGAAATCAATGCCGACGAGGTCTTCTACGAGGACGCTCCCTGATGATGTGGCACGCGACATCTATCCCTTTGCTATCGAACTTCAGCGACCCCATCACTATAATTCCATGTGTGCAGCAGCCCATAGTCGGTCTATTTCCGCCTCCGGATCATGTCCATACGCCCACTCGGTCAACACTGGGTCACTCCACTGGTTGGGACTTTCCTTGATCTCTGCCTGCTGAAGCTCCGCCTTCATAGCTTCATCACGGGCTCGCTGCACTGGTCCGTCCGGAAGATGTAAGATCAGGCCATGACCAAAACTGGCTTCATAGACTCTCTTGACCCGAGGTTTCCGCGCTTCTTCCCACCTGGATATCGCTACTGGCAGGCCTTCTATTGATCCGACATGCTTCAACGTGGCAGCGAGTGCAGCAGCATCTTCCACTGCCATTGCAGCCCCCAATGCCATGTACGGTACCATTGCATGAGCTGCGTCGCCTGTGATCAGAAATTTACCTGATGGAGATGACCAGATTTCAGGAATATCGATGCAGTTGATAGGCCAGTCTAGTGTTGAAGTCACCATCTCCAGGAGTCGCCTCAGACTTTATTTGATGGACAGTGGCCTCCCAGTCAGCACAATTCGGTTCCAGAACCAAAGGTTATGCTCTAAAGGGGAGACTTACCATGGATCCCATCCAGCATATTGTGCCCTCATCTTCTCTAGCACTTGAGGCATGGTTTGCTCAGGACCCTCATGGTGATTTTGCGGATGAGTGACAACCAAATTAAAACGTTCTCCTCCAGCAATGGCATAGCTCATTACATGTAGGTTATGTCCGACCCTTGGTTAAAGTCAGCTAAGTCGTGCGTTGCACATTCTGAATACTCCCTCAAATGTCTCGTACCACAAATGGAGATTGGGCTGCTCGGCAATCCACCTGGTCAACGAGTCTGCCCTTATATCAGCAATGGAGATTGTTCCTCGATATGCAGAAAGCCCATGGCTCCAAGGCCCTTTGTCTTTGTCGCCATTGAGCTCCCGGCGAGCCAACGACTTCAATCCTGCGGGAGTATGTTTCAGTTCACATGCAGTAGAAATCTGATCTTGGGTTGCTTCTTACCGTCAGCAGCGACAATGAGATCCGCGTGGATCATCTGGCCATCGACAAATGTCACTTCGCCATTTTGCGTGTCGTACTTCTGCACTCTTTTCGACAAATACACAGAAACACCCAGTTCAACTGTGCGTTCATGCAAGACTTCATGCAAGTGCGCCCTATGGGTAACATAATACGGCGAGCCAAACCGTTCCTTGATGTCAGGATTGAGCCTCGCTTTGCCAATGACAGAGCCATCCTCCCAGCGTCGCCAAATCAGAGCCGCTGGCTTGACAGACCGCCGTTCAAGTGCAGAACATAAGCCCCAGGAATGGAGAATCCGGGCTGAATTCGGGGGAATCTGGATACCAGCTCCTACCTGCATCAATCCATGAGTTGAGAGATCGCATCAACACCTTCGCACAGCGGAACAAAGCCACCAAGACAGATCAGCGCCATGGAGAGCTTACCTCACTCAAAGCAGAAGCCTGTTCATACACCGACACATCATGGCCTATTTGAGCCAAAGCAATCGCATTCGAGAGTCCCCCAACGCCGGCGCCGATGATGGCCACTTTCAGTTTCACCCATCGATGCTCACGTGTCCCGCTTGTTCCATTCGTTACAACGGAGTCCGTTCGTCCGTGTGCGATTGCAGCTGCTCCATTCGATAGACTGCTTTTGACCAGTGTCGGCCCTGTCCATTCCTTCTCTTTGCGAAGACGTCGGATAAAATTGTACGATCCTGATGGATAATCAGGTATCTAAAAGATATTTTTCACCTGTCAGTGTTCCTCGACCTGGAATCAGTGTGCTTGGCCAACAAGACCATGCTCACTTACCTCGATCTTATCCAACTCCACATTCATCTTCGTTCTTCAGTTTCCCTACGTGTGTGTTGACGGTGGAGAAAGTGATAGCCACTTTCTTCGGCACTGCTTCTGCACTCCTCCTTTTCGACTCAGAAATATTGCGTGCGTATCATCAGGCCCTGCAGGCGATTCTGCCCTTCTGCTGATCATGATGCTTTTATACCGACACTCGGATTTCCCGCGATCAAGGCAGAGAGAGGACCCTTTCGTGGCTGCGAACAAAAACGCCAAGTGCAATGACACGAGTTCCCGTGTCAGCAACCGTTCTGGAGCATCCAGTAGGAGCGTTACATGGGCAGATCGTGGACATATACTATGTACCTGCCAAGGTCTGATAGCCCGTAAGATTTCTGGGAGCCACCTGAAGCGTTGATTACATACGCAAACTCTATGCAATTGGTATGCATTCACTTTCTTATGAAGCCAGCCAGCTTTTCCCTGAACAATGCACCAGAGCGCACGAATGCCGCCGGTTTTATCTTCCATTTTGGGCAGAGAGGTTAATCTTATCAGCGTCGTCACTCCGGAGCTAATTTTGGTGTTGAGCGGATTCAGAGGACGAAAGGTATTATTATTACTACAGGCGACTTACCTCTGTGGGATAATGTTTCATCTTGCTGAGATGAGAAGGCTTGCCACTCTTCGAATCAGATCAGAGCAAATACTGGCTAACAGCTTCTTGGTTGCAATGAGGCTGTACATACTCGCCCTCGCTGCCTGGCGTCTCTGGTACAGTACACCGCCGGCATTTGTTGCTCGTCTCGCAAGAAAAGATTTTTTACGGCCCGGTCAGAGGTCTAAGGCTAAGCAACAAGCCCTGCTGACAACATGAACAGATGACAATCTTAGCAACACAAGGAGTATATGTACTGACTCTCCTCCTGCTGCCAGCTCGCGGCCGCTCTCCCGCTTCCGCTTGCACCAGGTATTCCTCATATGCGGGAAGCCCCGTGTCACGCTGTGGCGTCTGACAAGTGTCTTCACAGGAGAAGAAGAGAGTACTGCTTATTGAGAGCCTGTGTGGGAAGGAGGTGCTCTAAGTGGTTTGTCTCTCATTATTCTTGCTGCTCTATCGTTGAGGATGGAAAATGCCGCTGTTCAACAGGGGGACTACTCGCTCACCTGTATATTTCCTTTCTCCACCGCACATTCTTTGCCAAAACAAGTCGAGTGTTCGTGGTATAGAGGCGGGTCCAGGCAAGCAGGGCAGTAGTTACCTCTTATCCATGGCCATGCCATTGCCGTTCAGACCACAGCCCCAGCTTGCCCTCTGACCTCAGACATTCGGACAGCATTGATGGTTTGCGATGATCTTCAGTATCACCATCTAGTCAGAGCCTCATTTCGAAGACCCGGCTGGCAGTCAATGAGTAGCTCTTCAGCGCCCCTCGATTCATACTATCCCCACGATTCATCTCTTCGGCCTCAGGAGAACAGGACGTCAGATCCGCAGAAAGACAGGAAGACTGCTTTCTGTCGTGACTCTGACACCACTTTCTTCCCTTTATACTTAACCAAGCCTTGTTCTCGGGGCTTACCACACCACCATTCGTACTTCAACCTCATTGTCAGTGGTCAAGTCTCTTGATATATTCCTCGGCAGAGCTCAGGGTTCAGTCGTATCCTTTCAGCAACATTGTCCCTGTCCTCGATTCCCGTTGGTTGAAGAACACCATGCATATACAAACTAGCAAAAACCCCAGATCAGAAAACCCCACATTGTGGTCATTCCTGGGGATCTATCGGACGATTGTATTGTCTGAATTCGATATTGTATGGACTCACTGCGATGTCGGAGGGAATCTGGCATCAATAGGCTTTCCTTTCAGTCACGGACCTATTGGCTCTGCCCATTTGCAACTAACATACGAGGAGTTGCCGGCTCTCTTCCGAACCTTTCTCGCTGCCCATCATTATTCCCCAAGGCGGGTTCCCCAATTTCTAGGCGCATCCTCGGTATATCATCAAAGGTTAATTATCAAGCCTGCCCAAGAATCCACGTTAGGAGTATATTGTGCTGGTCAAAGAAACATATCGCTGGATCTCTAAACATCTGGCCGTCTCAAAGAGTATCCAATCCAAGATGACCACGGGGAACGAGAAGGGATCGGTGAGATTTCCCCTTTCAATTATATCACGGTATATTTGGCTAACTCTTCTGTTATATACCAGACTCGCACGGAGACGGATGCGATTGGCTCCATCGAGGTAGCCCTGTCCTTTGAAAGCTATGCGTTGACGAGGACACTCCTGACTTGTTACACTGTGGTTAGGTCCCTTCTGACAAATACTGGGGTGCTCAAACGCAACGGTTAGTATCAGCACCCCCTGTTCTTTGTGCTTGTCCTGATGTCAGAGCGGGTACATAGCTCATTTCAGAATTTTCGGATCAACCAGGAACGCGATCGCATGCCAACCTCGGTGATCCGTGCCTTTGGTATCATCAAGGGTTCTGCAGCAAAGGTCAATGTGGAGCATAACGCACTGGGTAAGTTTGTATATACTTCTTTCGTACCAAGGCTTTGCAGACGGTGATGACCAGGGATGACTGAAGGATGACGATAACAGACGCGAAACTTGGGCAAGCCATTCAGCAGGCAGCCGGGGAAGTGGCTTCGCTGGCACTGATAGACCACTTCCCTTTGGTGGTATGGCAGACTGGGTCAGGCACGCAGACCAACATGAACTCCAACGAAGTCATCTCGAATAGAGCCAACGAGATTCTTGGCCATCCGCTCGGCCAGAAGAAGCCGGTCCATCCCAATGACCATGTCAACATGTCCGGCTCTTCAAACGACGGGTTTGCAACTGCCATGCATATCGCTGCTGTACTGGACCTGGAGGACCTGTTACTCCCAGCATTGACTAGCCTCCGCGACATCATGAAGAAGAAGAGCGAGCAATTCGCTCATATCATCAAGATCGGCCGGACTCACCTCCAAGATGCCGTGCCACTCTCACTGGGACAGGAATTCTCTGGCTTCGAGAAACAACTCGAGCTAGGGATCCAGCGGGTCGAACAGGGGCTCGAAGGTCTCCGCTTTTTGGCCATGGGTGGCACGGCCGTGGGGACGGGTTTGAATACATACAAGGGATTCGACGAGGCTTTTGCGGCTGAAGTCAGTCGGGTCACAGGCAAACGCTTCTTCACGGCACCCAACAAATTCGAAGCCATTTCCGCCAACGATGCCATTGTCTATGCCTCTGGCGCACTCAACACGGTGGCCTGCTCCCTGTTCAAGATCGCCCAGGATATCCGCTTCGAAGGCAGCGGGCCGCGGTGTGGCTTGGGGGAATTGCTCTTACCCGAGAACGAACCAGGCTCGTCCTTCATGCCGGGTAAAGTGAATCCGACGCAATGCGAAGCCATGACCATGGTCTGTGCGAAGGTCGTAGCGAACCACGCCGCCATCACTCTGGGAGGTCTGAGCGGACAGTTTCAGCTGAACGCGTTCAAGCCCCTCTTGATCTCTGATTTCCTTCACTCGGTGCGAATCTTGAGCGACGCCATGCGCAGTTTCGAGAAGAACCTTTTAGAAGGCCTCCGCGCGGACGAGAGACGCATCAACTACCTGTTGGGACAGAGGTGAGTTCACATCCATCTCCCGGTTATCCGGCCTTCACAAAGGTGCCGTTTCTCTAACATACACACAGCCTGATGCTCGTGACGTGCCTTAGCGGTAGACTGGGGTATGACTTGGCCTCAAAGGTCGCGAAGCATGCTTATAAGCACGATCTCACCCTCAAGGCCAGCGCGGTCGAGCTCAACGCTCTGAGCGAAGAAGAATTCGACCTTCTCGTACGGCCTGAGAATATGATTGCTCCGTCATAGTCATCCCGGAAGAAGTGCCAAGGCGGGTAGACGTCGAGATTGGTGATGGTGATAGCGCGTCTAGAGGAATCGCGGAGTTCATTTCGAAGTATCTTTTCTGGTTTGGGTTTGATCAACTGGTTTGCTGGTTGGTAGGAACTCGACTATACGAGGTGCATGCGATCTCACAACAACCCACCTGCCTGATTATCTTAGATCTAGGGCGGCGAATGCGGCCAACGAGCTGGGTAAGATCTCGGCGCATGTCCGAGTTTCTAGCCGCCTTACGTCTCAATAAACAAATAGAATTCAATGGGCGATTGGGACAGAACTCTCCACAACAGCTGTTTCAGGTCCTTATATAGTCATTACCCGAGGTAATACCAGGTCCCCTTCCATCATTCTGGGGATACAAGGCCCAAGACGCAATACATCGAACAAAGACACCCTTTCTTGAAATCGAAAGCGAAGGCGATAAGATAGACGTGTCGTTGGGCTGACTCCAGCAAGCTAAGCTGCCACTTACACTTCACTTGGTATTTTGGGGTTTCTTAAGCTGTGATTATCAAAACCATCACAGCCTTGCTACCGAGGATTTCCCCTCTTTCTCATTTCCAAGATATAGGAGGCCATGAGCCGCAAGACTCAACGACCATCACCCTCTCCTCTTCGGGACATAATTGTTGTAGCCGAACAACCTCGGGTCTACATTCCAGACACGGAACATCTCTCGTCATCTTCGACCTACGCTTTACGATTGACGATCGACAGGGACATGAGATAGGGAGCCATTTATTGCAAAAAGTCATCATTAAGGGGTCCGTTATCACCCATTACCTACCGGAGGCAGTCAAACATGGCGACTCCCACCGCGGATAGTCTAGCGTCGCGGCATGGCCTTGACGATGCTGCTCTCGGCCAGTACCTCGTGGGAACACCCTCGATGCCGCCGCTGAAGCTGCCCGTGGTGTCGACAAAGATTGGCTACGGTCAGAGTAATCCGACGTACTATGTCGACGATGCTGCGTAGGTGGTCTCTACGCAAAAGCTATGGCTCTGTTCGACACAACTAATACGGTGCTTTGTCAGAGGTACCCGATTGATTCTCAGAAAAAAGCCAGCCGGCCAAATCATCAGCAAGGTCGCACATCAGGTTGACCGCGAGTATCGCGTGTTGAAAGCCCTGGGCACCGTGGAAGGGTTTCCCGTGCCCAAGGTGTACGCGCTATGTATGGACGATTCTGTCATCGGCACAGCGTTTTACGTACGTTATGCCTCCTTAATGATCCGACAATCTTTCGTGAAAGCTTTGGCTCGGGCTAACTGAGAATGAAATGCTGGGACAGGTCATGGAGTTTGTCAAAGGGAGGATATTCACCGATTATAGCCTCCCAGAGCTATCGCCTTCGGATCGGCGCAAGGCGTGAGTTTTGTGAAAAGCAATGTGTGCTTGTCTCGAGAGTCAGGGCTAACACCGCGTCTTGTTCGCTAGCTGGTTCTCGCTGGTCGAGACCCTCGCGTGGCTGCATTCCATTGACCCGTTTTCCATCGGCTTGGAAGGATTCGGCAAGACCACGGGGTTTTACGCGCGGCATTGCAACACCTTTGCGAGGATCGAGGCCGAACAGGCCAAGATCACAGATAGCGAGGGAAAGCCGCTGGGCCGGGCGCACGAGCACTACGATGAAATTCTCGACTACGTGAGGAGGAATCTACCTGGTGACCGCTACGCGATTGTCCACGGGGACTATAAATTTGACAATGTTGTGAGTGACTGCCTCGCTCGAAGCCCGTCGACAGACTTGTATATCCTTGCTTAATGTCTCGTCACTCACTTACTTATACAGATCCTGCACCCTACCGAGCCACGAGTCATCGCGATCCTGGACTGGGAACTTTCCACCATTGGACACCCGCTAATGGACGCCGTCTTTATCGTCTCATCTTTCTGGAACGAAAAATACAAGAACGCCACCGGCGGCTCTGGTGTCGTTGGCGCCGCACGCTCCTCGACACCTCTCTCCACCGTCAGTGGTGTCCCCAGCGCCGACGAGCTGATAGACCGGTACAGCGAGATCGTCGGGTTCGATCCGCGCAAGGAAGGGGGGGGCAAGGACTGGGAAGTCGCCAAGATCTTTCACCATGTCCGTGGGAGCACGATCACGCATGGGATCCAGGCGAGGACGATCCGCGGCCAGGCAAGTAGCGAGTTCAGCCATTTGTATTTCGAGTACACCAAGTCAGGTCTGGACATTGCGTGGAGAATTGTGCAGGAGTTGAAGGCAAGCGAGACGCCGTTGGCGAAGATCTGATGGCATGGCTTGATGTGATGGTCCTTCGTGGGTATCTATATAAAACTTGAAATGCTTGGTTTCAAACTGCGGAATGGTGGTTGGGTGGGTGGCCTTCAACTCGGCCTCTCTCAGCAGAGGGAAACTTGTGCTCAAGCGGTTTTGTGATAGTTATTATTCGAGAAGGGTTCAGTGCAATGCCTGATAAATAATGCATCGCAACGCCTTCTTGATCACCATCGAAAGCAGAGTGGGTTCCGTCAACCCCACAAACTGGGACCCTCCGTCCCAATTCAGCCTCGTTCCGAAAGCGGATTTGTCATTTCCCAGCAAAAATCGTTAAACTTTTGGCCCGGCAGCATCTTCAAACCTCTGTTTGAGGATAAGAAGAACAACTTTCTAATCCTCGAGAATATAACTATGTCTCGTCTTTTCGGGATATATTCCCTTGGCCGTGCCGTATCGCTAAGCCTCCGGGTTTCCCGAGGTCGCGGCTTGTTCAAACATGGGGAACCCTTGGCGATGGTCACAACCAATCCTTTCATTCTGGACCTGCTTGACTCCCACACGTCGTCGCATTCGCTAAACGATCTTGGAGATTGGTAGACACATGTATACATCTCCTTGCACGCACAGACTCTCCATCGGTACCACCATTTACAGTTAACCGACAAGCAGAGGTGGGCATCGGACACCGTAGCTCTCCCGTCCTGCTTAATCTGACCCCATTCGTACGGTGTATGTCTCAAAGCACGCAACATTGACCACTCACTCGGCCTGAATGATGGCCACATTCGTCAGGACCCTGGGTGTTCTTCCCCATTGGGTACCGTCGACTTCGGGTATGTATACAATCGGCATGGCCGAGGCTATCTACACAGAGATTCTCATCTTCAAGACCAACATCAAGGGGTTCAACCCCGCCTTTCAAGGAATTTGATAAACGAGACCTTCAAAGCTCAGTGAGAGTCTCTCTTCTGCTCCTTCGAATCTGTCCATAGAGGACGTCGTCTGTCTCTGGGATTGGCCCTCAAAATGCAGAAATACCAACTCCTGTGCATCATTTTCGTCACCTTTGGCTCCTTCTTCTACGGCTATGACTCTGGTGAAGAGACTCCAAAGATCCCTCGTTATGGCGTGTCAGTGTACTGACTCTCTCCAGGCTGTACAACATCGGTCTTGGGCTATTCGTCCTTCATCGAATACTTCGACCTGAATGCAACGACCATTGGAGCCTTCGGATCTGCCTACTATGGCGGCGGTGCCGTTGGCTGTTTCCTCAATTACTATCTGCCCGACAAGTTTGGACGTCTACGGACCATCCAGGCGTCCTGCGTCCTCGGGTTGATCGGCTCTGCAATGCAAGCTGGGGCAACCAACTTCCCTGTCTTCTGTACCGGACGTGTCATCACTGGCATCGCAACAGGAACTATCTTTTCTGTGTGTCCGACATACGCTTCAGAGATAGCGACTCCAGAGATCAGAGGACGTGTTGGCTCGCTCTACGCGTTCAATGTCAACTTCGCCTACATGCTGACCGAGTGGGTGGGTCTCGGCTTCTACTACATCAAAGGCAACGCCGCATGGCGCACTCTGCTGGGGCTCCAGCTCGCCCCGGCCGCCTTCATGCTGGTTGCCTCGTTCTGGATGCCCTTCTCGCCTCGGTGGCTGATCATGAAGGGACGAGAGGATGAAGCGCTCGAAGTGCTCCGGAAGCTGCACGAGGGCATCGAGGGATACGAAGAGGACTTTTACGTCAAGGAGTTCCACCAGATAAAGACGCAGTACCAGATCGACAAGGCCAACAAGCTCGGCCTCGTCGCCATCTTCAAGAAAAAGTCATACCGGAAACGCATGTACCTGATCTTGTTGTTTGTGAGCTTCTGCCAGTTCACCGGCATCATCCCGCTCCAGAACTACCAGGTCACAATCTACACGAAGCTGGGCTTCACCAATGTCTTCAGCCTGATCCTGACAGGTATTTGGGGTACTTTGGGATGCTTGTCGACCATCACCGCCAGTCAAATCGTCGACAGGCTGGGTCGACGACATCTGATGGTATGTACACGACACGACACCTCACATATATTCAGCAATACCACCTACTGACACAACCCAAAAAAACAGTTTGTATCATATAGCTTCATGATCCCCGGGGGCATCCTGCTCGTGGCCCTCTGGGCCAGCTTCGAAGCCACGCACAGCACCAACTTCGCGCTGGGCAAGGCCGTCATCTTCGGCATGTTCTTCTACGGCTTCGGCTACGGCGGCTTCATGAACACCTTCTTCCCCGTCTACTGCACCGAGATCATGCCGACCAACATCCGCGCCACGGGCACCGCCAGCGGCTACGCGCTGTTCAACCTCATCGTCATCATGCTGGTCCAGGTGACACCCATGGCCATCGAGGCCATCAGCTGGAAGTACTTTATGATCTTTGTCATCTGCGACGTCATCTTCATCGTCATCTTCATCCTCTTCTACCCGGAGACCAAGAATAAGACGTTGGATGAGATCAGTGCCATTTTTGGCGCTGAGGTATGTATCAAAAACCCTCTTTCTCTCCTCCCTTCCTTCTCTCTCTCGTTCTATCTCTCTATCTATCTCACTCTCTCTCCCTCCATATATCACAAATGGACACGAACAAAACACATAGCAAGACAACAAAAAAAAAAAAAAGGA